>NC_137776.1:129808099-130247855 GCF_963455305.1 Plecotus auritus | reverse complement strand
TCAATCTAATAGAGTAATATGTAAAATGTCTATTTTCTTTAGCAACATCAAAGCAATGCCTAGGTTTAATCCTTAAAATGTTTATAACTATTTAAGCTGTGATCAGCTAAGATCTCTTTTTAAGAAACTGAAATAAAAAACACTTCCTTTACCTTTTAATCTTTGTGAAGCATGAGAGAAATCAAATTAATAGCTTGGCTTCCATAATTGGTATTCTTAAATAACCAGCCGTCTATGGTTTCTGCCCTTGATTGGCTGATTCTCCTTGTCTTCTGAGGGAAAAAAAAGAAACATGTCCTGTAGAAGGGATGTTTTCAATGCACAATAATCTTCACCCTAAGAGTTCTGCTTTCCTCTCCAGAAAATACTCTCTGGCTGCACTTGCTGCACTTTGCTGATTAGCACCTGATCACTACTCTGGTTAAGGCACGTTCAGTCAGCGCAGCCTGTTTCCTCTCCTTCAATACTGTCCTTGCACATTATTTGTTGTCCTAGTCACAACTCTTTCAGTGTTTGAAACTTAAGTAGCAAAAATTCTGGTAATATTTTGTGTATGTTAAAGGCTACAATAGAGTACAATAAGCCAATTTCTTTTAAGATTGTCTTATCAGCATTCAGGGGAACTTAGGTTGTAGAATAGAGAACAGGCGGGAAAAGGAAAAACAAAAAGGTCAATAAAAATGTGTGTGCAATGTAGCTCAAGATTTGATATACCTTGTGCTTTCAAGGTGATGGGGCAACAGGACTTAGCACATATTGGTGCAAGTAGAAGTGTGTGTAGACACTTGTCTCTAGGACATATTTTTCAACTAACAAAAAGCCTTGCTCTTCCCTTCTTAATGCCTTCCCCAGTGGCCTCAATAACTGGTTCAGTTTCACCACCAGTCCTTAAGAGTTAGTGCATTGTTATTTTATAAGAGTAATATATTAACTAATCAATTATTTAGAAACTATTCATACATTATTGTCAGACAATAATATGATAAGTGTTGCAAAGAAGAACAAAGGAGGCAATGCAAGAAAAGGACACCTGACATCCCAAATACTTAATGGACACGTGGTTTAAGCGGCTTGAAGCTCTTTCCAACTGGTAAATCAATTCAGTTGCCAGTACAAAAATGAGACAC
Source organism: Plecotus auritus (assembly GCF_963455305.1). Taxonomy (NCBI): domain Eukaryota; kingdom Metazoa; phylum Chordata; class Mammalia; order Chiroptera; family Vespertilionidae; genus Plecotus; species Plecotus auritus. The sequence continues at coordinate 130,246,728 of NC_137776.1, read as the reverse complement.
ACCAGTGCAGATGGTAGCAGATCTATGAAAGGAAAGATGGGAGAGAAGGCCCAAACACCAATTTAGCTCTTATTACAGGGACATTTAAAACTTTAATTTGGCCACTGGATTTGTGATTTAATAAAATATCAAATAGAAAGATAATTTTCAACTTTTATTAAGCATTAATTTCCTCATATAAATATATACAAAAGTAAAAAAAAAAAACACATAAAAGGGGAGAGGCTCTGGTTGATGCTATGACATTGTAATGAATCATGACAGCTCCTGTTTGCACAGGGAATATACGTCCCGTAACCCAAGATCATATAAGAGAAGCTGTCTAAATGTGAAGCAGCAAGAGCTCAGAAAGCTGGATCCAGTCATTGGTCTTGATTTACCATTTTACATGGTAATAAAAGTTACTTTTTGGATATTTTAAGATGCTCATGGCAGGGGAAGGTATCAAACCAGGGAAGTCTTATCTGGGATGCCTGAGCTACCTCTTCAGTGCTGCCTACTGATGTTACTTTGTTTACTTCACCCTGAGGAACAGAAGATGAATAGGCATAGACTTTGTGTAATGCTGTTCTTTGTGTTCTTTTGATGCCAAATAAAGCTTGTCAGCTGAATAGATTTATTCTGTCAAGTACTGAAGTTAGTGACATCCTTTCAGACTTGGAATCAAGAAAGGCACCATAAAACCACTGGGCTTCCAAAATATATTGCTATGAAGTTTTTGCTATATAAAACAGCATATACAGGGTGGGGCAAACATAGGTTAATAGTTGCCAGTATGCAAAACACAGACTTTATTCTTGCATTATTACTTATTAATTATTGTATGATTATTTTCTATACAAATAACTGTAAGCATACATTTGCCCCAGCCTGTATTGTTTAGGCTTTTATAGATTTTATAGAAGTAGGACACTTTTTGTAGTTGTATTTATATTTTAATAGGCAGTGTGCCTGATGTAAATTTCATTTTATAAATGCTCAGGTGGAAAATTCTTCAAAATCATATAACAAATGTGTTAAGTAATTGGTGTCGGGGGAACAACAGTGACAGCATCCAAGAGGTCTTGTCACTTTTACCGACCTGAGCTGGGGAACAAAGGACATGATCTTGGTACCAGGCGTACCTTAATCCCAACCTTAGTCTTCTTTTGATTCAAAAAGTCTCATACTGGGGAATTAGTCTCCTACATTATTTTCTGAAATAAATCACAAGATGTTATATGGGATTGTCTCCCCACTTTTCTTTCACAGGATCTCTCTCTAAGACCTCGGAGAGTGTAGTGGCATTCTGTATCAGATGAAGTTGAAATTCATCTCTGAAAGGGAATCTAGTCCAAGAGTCCTTGTCCGCTCAGTGTTCAGCTGTTCCCCATCTTCTCCTTTTCCACCAGTCATCTGGATGGCCCCCCTTTCCTCTTTAACAGGCCACTGGATACTCCTTCCCTTTTCTAATAATGGTTCACAGCTTCTTAATCTATTACTTTTTCCTAGATATTTGAAATAATTTTCCATCTAATTTCCTTAGACACTACTCCAAGCATCAGCTGCTAGAAGGGAATGTCAGTGAATGTAGGCACAGCCTTGTACTGAAAATTCATCATATAATTTCTTAAGATTCCGCCCAGCCTCTGTGTCAATCTGGCAGTTTCTGAAGCTGTGTTCTACCAAAGCCTCCAGACACTACAGACTTGGTTTACTTTTTTCCTCTTCGCCATTTTCTCTGACTTGCTTGCAGGTAGTGCACTCACCTTCCAGTGAACTACCTTTGTACACTAAGTGAATGTGTCTCACCTCTGGATATTGAAATGGAACCCCCTCCATGCCCTGAAAATGTTGGGTATAGCTACTAAGTGAAAACACTTGAAACAAACACAAGTAGCACCACAGGATTCAGGTCAGAACTCACCTAAAGAAGGATTATATGAGTGTTCTCTTCACCTGGCATACTTCAGAGCAATGTGCTTGGGCCAAAGAATAGCCCTACATACCATGGGAGAGGATTCCAGAAACAGTTCTCTCCTTATTGCTTTCCTTAACAATGAAAGCCAGAATATGTGTGGTCTTGTCGGTGGGGATGGCTATTTGAGGCTTGGCCACTGTGTAGAGGTGAAGATGCACAGTCAGATTCCTCCTTTAAGGAAGAACTCAAGCCCAGATGTAGGGAGTGAGGACCAGAAACAGCATCTAGTTGTCTGCTCTCTGAGGGTCTGGTTCAATTGATGAGAACCTCCTCAAATCAGGTTACCCCCTGCCCATGTCAGCCTGCCTCCTGCCTATGAGACTAAGCCAGATCTAGGGAGACAAGGCCAGGGAAGGGCCAGGGATCTGACCTCATTATATTTCCATTTTGCTAACCTGGAATCTAAGGAGTCAGAAAATTCTCAATTCAAACTTGACCTTCCACATCATTATAAAAGTATATATGTCAAAGGAGGAATATGTAACGTATTTTATTTAAAGAATTTTAGCCAGATTTAAACATTTTAAATATTTATACATACAGTACTTTTGCATCTTGCCCCAGGCCAAGCAATTGCACACTGGGACACCTGGTGTGCAAATGTAACATTGAAATGATCTAATGATGACCACAGGGCTTCATTATGTTAAGTGAGAGAGCAATTTTGGTTTTTATTGTGTACATATAGCTCTGGATTTTCATTTGAATTTTGCATGAATGACCTGAAAGAGTCTGAACCTCATTATTATTACTATTGAGCAAAGGACTTGGGCAAATATGAGGAGCATGATCTGATGTAGACTGGAATTCATACGCAGAAGGGTTACTGGTACAAGGGTCCTCTTTCCTTATCATTCTGTGATAATATTGTGGAGCTGTGGACTATCAGAGTGACCCCATCTCTCTATTCTCCCTTTTATGGCTCTAAAATGAAAGTGGTCTTGTAAGGGAGAATATGCATTTGGGCTCAGGAACCAAGCTGAGATTGTGCCATATAATTCAGGTGGACCTTTGGAAAAAACTAACTACCCATATCTAGAGCTTGAGGATCCCTGTTTCTGTGGAAAGATGAGTGGTCTATGTGCAGTCTCTAAGGATAAGGAAGAATGAATGGGGACTCTTTGGTTACAGCTGGTTTGTTAATAGGCAAGGAAAAAAGATTGACTTGGTTCATTCACCAGGCCATCTTATTTTTCTCTACATTCTACACACATTGAGTAAATAGATAACAATGGAATCAATGTTTCCAAGAAGTTGATAGGGAAAAGGACAGGATTTGTATTCTAGCAGCCTGGCAAATTGGAGTTGTTTTGTTTGTTTGTTTGTTTAGTGGTTTGTTTGTATGATATGGAATTACATTCCTTTAAATTATAATCTGACTTCCTGGTTACCTATAACCCCATAGATCTGAGAAAAAAAATTAACTTTATATTAAATAAGTACAAAAGCTTCCCATTTTATCATTCTTAGGAAAATACTATTTTGACCTGATGTTTCTATAATGTTCATCCTATATAATAAAAGCCTAATGTGCTCAGTGTCTGATCATCCGTTCAACCAATCAAAGCATAATATGCTAATGATATGCTAAGGCCACTCAACCGCTCACTATGATGTGCATTGACCACCAGGGGGCAGTTGACCAGTCAACCAGTCGCTATGATGTGCACTGACCACCAGGGGGCAGACACTCTTATCGGTAGGTTAGCTTGCTGCTGGGGTCCGGCCAATTGGAACTGAGCCAGATGGGCCAGACATGCCCTGGAGCCCTCCTGTGGTCCCTCCCTGGCTGGCCAACCTTCCTCATCCCTCCCTAGCCCCGATTGTGCACTGGTGGGGTCCCTCAGCCTGGCCTGTGCCCTCTTGCAATCCGGGCTGAGGGACGCCCCTGCAAGTGCATAAATTTCGTGCACCAGGCCTCTAGTCTAGTGTAATATGGGACCTTTGAATATTGACTGCATATTCCCTGATCCATGACCACTTAACTATTATGCATATTTCTTGAGCCAAAACATTTCTATGACAACAAACATTTTAAACAATTAAAAGAAAAAAAATTCTGCGTAAATATTCACCTCTTATTAAAATACAAGTGCCAGAAATTCATAGTTGAAAAAGTAAAAAAAATACATATATATACATACATACATATATATAATCTAAAAGGAAACATCTCTTTGACAGCATAATATTTTAAAAAAGGAAAAACACCTGCTTGATAACACAATTTCAAAGAAAACTTAATGCTCATACTGGCCTCTAAAGGTCTAATTAATTTTTCCATGAGCAGGCACTTAATATTCTAATAATCACAGATAGGTAATCAATAAATAATTTTACTGAATATTTGTAAATCTTTTTTTTTTTTTCTTGTGAGTTGTTCTTAGTACAGTGTGTTCTCCTGGCTTTTTCTACTGGGAACATTAGTGGATCACACTTATTGCACCTGCAAGTTCTTGAGCCTATCTTTATTGAGATGCATGTGGTAGTACCTACCATTCAGAAAAGTCTAGAAAACTCCATTATGGGATGTAGTGGCCCAGCTTCCAATGCCTGACTCACAGTTTCTCGCTTTTCTTGATGCAAATCAGAAGGAGTTTCAAGTCTGCTAAGGAGTTTTTCAATCATAAACCCTGCATCAGGGAAGTATAGTAGAGTAGTTAACAGAACGTTGAGGAAAAATGGCCTCAATTCAAACCTGGTTCTAGGATTTACTCTTAGCATCTCTTCCCCTAACAATTTTTAGTAAAATTCTTGGTAAGCAGTAAGCACTAAATAAAAATATTTTGAGTACACAAATGAATTAGTATTACATCTTTAGGTTTTTGTGTTCACTGGGCTGACCTTTTATATATATCCCCTATCTAATAGACAGAATATGCAAATTGACCATAACTCCATGACAAACATGGTGGCGCCCACAGCCAATAAGGAGGGAATATGCAAATTGGTGCGACAAGGCGAGAGGCGGAAGGTGGCTCTGGCCAGAGTGAAGGCGGAAAGGCAGCTCTGGGCTGGAGTGAAGGAAGGCAGAAAGGCGGCTCCAGGCCGGAGCGAAGGCGGTGCCAGCAGTCAGGGGAAGGAAGGCCTATTCTTGCATGAATCTTTGTGCACTGGTCCCCTAGTATATATATATATATATAATTTTTTAAATATGTTTTTATTTATTTCAGAGAGAAAAGGAGAGGAATAAACATCAATGATGAGGGACCTCAGCCTACAACCCAGGCATGTGCCCTGACAAAGAATCAAATCATGACCTCCTGGTTGTCGCTCAACCACTGAGCCACACTGCCAGGGCTACTGAACTGACCTTTTAAAGCAATTTGTTCCTCCTCATCTTTTGAAAGGTTTTATGATTTAATGAAAATAAATGGACTTTGAGTTAGACATTCATGAGTTGCTTCCTACATTCCCCCAAACACACAGTTTTATAGTTTTCAGAGCCTCGGGTCTTACTTACTCTTTGAAACAAAGATAATATGAAAGTATATTGTGATAATTAAATGAGATTATTGGTATAAAATGGTGCTTTTCCATGTTAGGCACTCAGTGACAGTTAGAGGATTTAACTTTAGAGGATATTTCCTGTGACCACCCACCACAGCTGAAGCAAGCTGAGCTGGCAGGAAGTCTAGGTATTAATCTTGACTATAGCCTAGCAGGTTCAAAAATCGAAAGATGTATCTGGTATCTTTCTAATTAAATTAGAAAGACATACTTGAAATCTGAAACTTATAAATTTTAAACACTAACATTTAGTAAGCAATAGCGGTTTTAATTTTTAGTACTTTATCACTATAGAAAATCTGTAATCACATTAACAAATTAACATTTTAGCTTCTACATTCAATTACCAATTTCATAAAGAAATTTAAATGGTTTTATTCCCCCCCGCCCCAGGTTATAAAAGTGTTTCATGATACTGAAATCAAATAGGTAACTTACTACTATGATGTGAAAAGCTTATTTAATGAGGTGATCACTGTTGCTATTCAGGGCCTTTTGTGTTTCCATGTAAATTTTTGGAGTATTTGTTCTTTTCCTAGATCCTTTAAGTGTAAAATTAGATTGTTAATTTGAGATTTTTCTTGTTCCATGAAGTAGACCTGTAATGCTGTGGACTTCCCTCTTAGGACTGCTTTCTCTGTGTCCCATAGATTTTGGGTTGTTGTGTTCTCATTTTTATTTGTTTAAAGTTATCTTTTGATGTCTTCCTTAATTTCATTGTTACTCAATTTCTTTTTCTTTTTCTTATTTATTTCTTTATCGATTAAGGTATCACATATTTGTCCTCATCCCCCCATTCCCATCCCAAACCCCTCCCCATGCATGCCCCCACCCCCCTGTTGTCTGTGACCACTGGTTAGGCTTATATGCATGGATACAAGTCCTTTGGTTGATCTCTCCCCCCTACCCCCACCCTCCCCTACCTTCCCCCTGAGGTTTGACAGTCTGATCGATGCTTCCCTGTCTCTGGGTCTGTTTTTGTTCATCGGTTTATGTTGTTCATTATTTCCCCTAGATGAGTGAGATCATGTGATACTAGAAATACACTTATAAGAACTGAAAATGAGACAAGCAATAATGGTTCTACTGGGAGGCAAATGAATCAGTCTGTAGTGAGTTTCTTTCTGGGCCAACAGTTCTTTTGAGTCCCAATTTCAATGTCAAACAGTTCCTTATGTGTACATGTCAGCGATGATATTTCAGTTCTGGATGGTGGACAAATGGTGGTAATGCAGGTCCGACCCTCTCTGGTTTGGTCCTGGGCAACCTGCCGTGATGCACAGCTGCTGACTGCTAGTATGGCGAGGCGTTGTCAGTGTCTTCCATCTTTGGACTGTTTCTCTTCTGTCTTCATGGCTGGAGAAGTCCTGTCAATTCCTCTCTGTTGCAGGAATCCACATGGTCTTGGAGGTGTTTTCTGAAAATATACAAACATATTCTCGACCAAAAGTTAATAAAGGAATCTTTTCTATAAATTTGACTTGGGATCCTTTTTCATTTTTTGCCCAAACAATTTTCCTTTGGCTTGTTTAGACACCATGTGTGTTTTTCATGGGTGTCTTGCTGTTAGCATTACAAATGAAAGTTAATTTTCTAAAGTAAAAATTTTCTAGATGTAATTTACTTACAGGATATTTTTCCTTACATGATATTCTTCTACTATCCCCCCCTTTTTTATTTAAATATTAGGAGGCTTTTGGAAATTTTATAATGTAGTCTTGATAGCTTTTAAATTTTATTTTTTTGCACTAAAATATGACTGCTTTAGGTTCATTACATGTTATGCAATTATACCATGAGATGAACTACCAATAAAAATGTTAGTTAACACTTTAGGAACAGCTTTTTGTCCAGTACCATTAATTTTTCCAGATTATTCGCTTATTTCATTTAGCCAATTTAAATTAGTCTGAGAACTTGACTACTATTTTACTGTCAAATTTAATACTCTAACAACAATCTTATTTTACCCTGTAAATATTAGTGGAAAGGATTATTTGCCTTCTTGAGTAGGCCCTGAGCATTCCTGGTGCTAGGTTGGATTTAAATATCAAAAACCCACTTCCCCATACCATGGGTACAAGACAACTCAAACAAGTCTTGTTGCAGTGAGAGGGCAGCTGCTGTCGGCCGTCTCTGTCTGTTACCTGGGTCCTGATTTGTGCTGGGCATGGGAAGTGAAGCAGCCATGGGGGCAGGAGACCTCCCTCAGAAGGGGTGAGGGTTCAGGCCCCTGCAAAGTTGGGGGGGTGAGGGTCTGTGCCACACCTCTATTGACCCCCAAGTTCTCTCCTGATGGCCCCTCTGCGACTGTGCCTGTCTTAGGTTGTTCCTTCCCTGAGGAATCTTACCCGTCTCTGGCTAACAAGCCATCCTCCGGGGCCAAGCAGGGTGATGTGAGGTGAGGTTCTGTCTCCTTGGTAGCCTATGCCCCCATGGCCTCCACGCCCAGCACCTGCCTTGGGATCCCCTCGCCTGCTGGCAGGGCCCCGGCACTAGTCACATATCTTGGGGAACCCAGGTTTCTTTTCCAGGGAGGGCCCAGGGGCGAGAGACAGATCCATGGTACCAGCCACCATGAGGCTTCAACCTCAGCATGAACAGAAAGCACAGGCAACAGCTGTGGGCAATTGGATTGTGAGAAGAGAGTCCCTCTTGGTCAAAAGGGCAAGAGGGGCCAATATAGAATGCTCAGGTGCCTTCCCAGGGGGCCCTCTACACAGTGGAAGGGATTAAATCCTTTCATGTCCTTTATAAATTGCTGCCAGACATTCAAAAAATTAGTTTGTAAGTTTGTTTGGGATAATTGTACATTATGCTGTTGTAATTCTAAAATATCAAGAGATGTGTTACCTTTGTCTCCAAGCACCAAAAAGATGATTTTTTATTGATTCCCAAGGGTGCGAGGTACTATTATAGGTAATGGGGGTAATACAAATCTGGGAAAAATTATAATGACATTGTAGAATAATATCATGTAAGGATATTCTTTGCTCTAGGCCATGGCAATTCCATTTCAAACTGGTTGTCAATTTCTTTTTGTATAGACAAGGTCTTAGTTACATTTTCTGCACCTCTCCCAGGAGCAAGTAGTGATAGTCCCTTCCTTTGGTGTCCATGCAAGCCAGAAACTTCTCTTTAATTTTACACACAAAGGAGCAGTGGTTTGATTTTGTGTCATACAAAAGGGAAGCTGGGTGGCGACCCCTGTATAATTATACTTCTTAGCCCCTCCTGGATGAGCAAGGTGTTTGGTATTATTGGTGACTACATTAGGCGGGGATCAGCCCACGTAAGGGCTCTTACCCATGAAGGGTCAGGAACATAAGTCCTAAATACTTCCCCATTTTCCCCAGGTAATATTACCGTACAGCTGATGACTGCTAGCATGGCAAGAAAGACATTCTTGGGGTTCTGGTTACCTCACAATTCCTTTCTATTTTATTTTTATTATTTTTATTATTATTTTTTATATGTGTGTCCTTACTCCCTCATTACCCCCCACCCCCCACTCATGCCCCAGCCCCCTGTTGTCTGCGTCCATTGATTAGGCTCATATGCATGCACACAAGTCCCTTGGTTGATCTCTCCCCCTTACTCCCACCGACCCTCTCCTTCCCTGAGGTTTGAGGTTCTGATCGACGTTTCTCAATCTCTGGATCTGTTCTTGTTCATCAGTCTATGCCATTTATTATATTCCACAAATGAGTGAGATCATGTGATATTATTTATCTTTCTCTGCCTGGTTTATTTCACTTAGCATAATGCTCTCCATCTCCATCCATGTTGTTACAAATGGCAGGAACTCCTTCTTTTTTACCACAGTGTAGTATTCCATTGTGTAGATGTACCACTGTTTTTTAATCCACTCATCTGCTGATGGGCATTTAGACTGTTTCCAAATCTTAGCTATGGTGAATTGTGCTGCTATGAACATAGGGGTGCATATATCCTTTCTGATTGGTGTTTCTAGTTTCTTGGGATATATTCCTAGAAGTGGGGTCACTGGGTCAAATGGGAGTTCCATTTTTATTTTTATGAGGAAACTCCATACTGTTCTCCACAGTGGCTGCACCAGTCTGCATTCCAACCAGCAGTGCAAAAGAATTCCTTTTTCTCCGCATCCTTGCCAACACTTGTCGTTTGTTGATTTGTTGATGACAGCCATTCTGACAGGTGTAAGATGGTACCGCATTGTTGTTTTGATTTGCATCTCTCTGATGATTAGTGACTTTGAGCAGGTTTTCATATGTCTCTTGGCCTTCCTTCTGTCTTCTTTCAAAAAGATTCTATTTAGATCAGTTGCCCATTTTGTGACTGGGTTGTTTATCTTCTTTTTGTTAAGTTGTATGAATTCTCTGTAAATGTTGGAGATTAAACCCTTATCGTTGATATCATTGGCAAATATGTTCTCCCATGCAGTGGGCTTTCTTGTTTTATTGATGGTTTCCTTTGCTGTGCAAAAGCTTTTTATTTTGATGTTGTCCCATTTGTTTATTTTCTCTTTCGTTTCCATTGCCCTAGGAGCAGTATCAGTGAAGAAGTTCCTTCAGCATATGTCTGAGATTTTTCTGCCTGTGGATTCCTCTAGTATTTTTATGGTTTCCTGTCTTATGTTTAAGTCTTTACCCATTTTGAGTTTATTTTTGTGTATGGTGAAAGTTGGTGATCTAGTTTCATTTTTTTGCATATATCTGTCCAATTTTCCCAACACCATTTGTTGAAGAGACTGTCTTGACTCCATTGTATGTTCGTGCCTCCTTTGTCAAATATTAATTGGGCATAGTGGTGTGGGTTGATTTCTGGGTTCTCTATTCTATTACATTGATCTATATGTCTGTTCTTGTGCCAGTACCAGGCTGTTTTGAGAACAGTGGCTTTGTAATACAGCTTGATATCTGGTATTGAGATCCCACCTACTTTGTTCTTCTTTCTCGGGATTGCTGCAGCTATTCGGGCTCTTTTTTTATTCCAGATTAATTTTTTGAAGGTTCGTTCTAGGGGAGTGCATTGAATTTCTAAATTGCTTTGGTTAGTATGGACATTTTGATGATGTTGATTCTACCCATCCATGAACATGGTATGTTCTTCCATCTGTTTATGTCTTCCTCTATCTCTTTTTTCAGTGTCGTGTAGTTTTCCACGTTATAGGTCTTTTACCTCCTTAGTTAAGTTTATTCCTAGGTATCTTAATTTTTTTGGTGCGATGGTAAATGGGATTGCTTTTTTAGTCTCTCTTTCTGTAAGTTCATTACTGGTGTATAGAAGTGCCATAGATTTCTTGGCATTAATTTTGTATCCTGCTACCTTGCCGAATTCATTTACTAAGTCTAATAATTTTTGATGCAGTCTTTAGGGTTTTCTATGTACAGTATCATGTCATCTGCGAATAAGGACAGTTTTACTTCTTTTCCAATTTGGATGCCTTTTATTTCTTCTTCTTGTCTGATCGCAATGGCTACTACTTCCAGCACTATGTTGAACAGGAGTGGTGAGAGTGGGCATCCCTGTCTTGTTCCTGTTCTTAGTGGAAATGGTTTTATTTTTTGCCCATTGAGTATGATGTTGGCTGTAGGTTTGTCATATATGGCTTTTATTATGTTGAGGTATGATCCTTCTATTCCCACCTTGCTGAGAGTTTTTATCAAGAAGGGGTGTTGGATTGCCCTGACTGGTTTGGCTCAGTGGATAGAGCGTCGGCCTGCGGACTAAAGGGTCCCAGGTTCGATTCCATTCAAGGGAATTTACTTTGGTTGCTGGCACATCCCCAGTAGGGGGTGTGCAGGAGGCAGCTGATCGATGTTTCTCTCTCATCGATGTTTCTAACTCTCTATCCCTCTCCCTTCCATTCTTTGAAAAATCAATAAAATATATATTTAAAAAAAAAGAAAGGGTGTTGGATTTTGTCATCTCTCAGTTTGTTTATGTGATGTATCACGTTTATTGATTTGCGAATATTGTACCATCCTTGCATCCCCAGGATAAATCCTACTTGGTCATGGTGTATGATCTTTCTGATGTACTGCTGGATTCGATTTGCTAGAATTTTGTGGAGGATTTTGGCATCTATGTTCATGAGGGATATTGGCCTGTAATTCTCTTTCATTGTGTTATCTTTATCTGGTTTTGGTATTAGGGTAATGCTGGCTTCATAGAAGGAGCTTGGAAGTGTTCCTTTCTCTTGATTTTTCTGGAATAGTCTGAGGAGGATAGGTTTTAGTTCTTCCTTGAATGTTTGGTAAAACTCCCCTGTGAAGCTGTCTGGCCCCGGGCTTTTGTTTGCTGGAACCTTTTTTATAACTGCTTCAATTTCTTCCATAGTTATCAGCCTATTGAGATTTTTAGAATCTTCCTGAGTAAGTTTTGGAATGTTGTATTTTTCTAGGAATGTGTCATTTCGTCCATGTTGTCTAGTTTGTTAGAATAGATTTGTTCATAGTATTTTTTAACAATCCTTTGTATTTCTGTGGGGTCTGTTGTTGTTTCACCTCTTTCATTTCTAATTTTGTTTATTTGGGTCCTCTCTCTTTGCTTCTTGGTTAGCCTGGCTAGAGGTTCATCAATCTTGTTCATCCTTTCAAAGAACCAGCTCTTGGTTTTGTTGATCTTTTGTATTGTTTTTTTGGTCTCTATGTCATTCATTTCTGCTCTGATCTTTATTATTTCCTTCCTTCTGCTCACTGTGGGCTTTTCTTATTGCTCTCTTTCTAATTCTTTGAGTTGTTGATTTAGATGATTTATTACCATTTTTTTTTTTTTTTTTTTTTTTTTTTGAGATAGGCATGTTGATTTATAAACTTCCCTCTCAGGACTGCTTTCATTGTGTCCCATAGGATTTGCAATGTTGTGTTTTTATTGTCATTAGTCTCCAGGATGTTTTCAATTTCTTCTTTGATCTCATTGATAACCCAATCATTGTTTAGTAGCATGCTATTCAGCTTCTAAGTGTTTGAATTTTTGGGAATGTTATTATTGTAGTTTATTTCTAATATTATACCATTGTGGTCTGAGAAAATGCTTGATATGATTTCAATCTTTTTGAATTTGGGGAGACTTTGCTGGTGACCCAATATGTGGTCTATTTTTGAAAATGTCCCATGTGCACTTGAGAAGAACGTATATTCCATGGCTTTGGGGTGAAATGCTCTGAAGATGTCAATTAGGTCCATCTGATCTAGTGTGTCATTTAGAATTGCTGTTTCTTTGCTGATTTTTTGTCTAGAGTATTTATCCAGTGATGTCAGTGGTGTATTAAAGTCTCCTACTATGATGGTATTGTTGTTGATCTCTCTCTTGATATCTTCCAGGAGATTTTTTATGTATTTGGGTGCTCCTGCATTGGGTGCATATATGTTTACCAGAGTTATATCTTCTTGTTGAATTGCTCCCTTTAGTATTATGTAATGGCCTTCCTTATCTCTTATTATGGCCTTTACTTTGAGGTCTGTTTTATCAGATATAAGTATCGCAACCCCAGCTTTTTTCTCATTTCCATTTGCCTGAAAAATGTTTTTCCATCCCTTTGCTCTCATTTTATGTGAATCCTTTGCTCTGAGGTGGGTCTCTTGTAGACAGCAAATATATGGGTCATGTTTTCTTATCCATTCAGTTACCCTATGTCTTTTTATTGGTGCATTTAATCCATTACATTTAATATTATTATTGACAAGTACATGTTTGTTGTCATGGTTTTCCTTAGTGTTTGTGTTTCTTCTTGCCTTTATCTTTCTTCTTTTTACAGCAGTCCCTTTAGCATTTCTTGCATTGCTGGCTTGGTAGTGATAAACTCTCTTAGCCCTTTTTTGTCTGTGAAGCTCCTGATTCCACCTTCAATTTTGAATGATAGCCTTGCCGGGTATAGTATTCTTGGATTCAGTCCCTTGCTTTGCATCACTTTGTATATTTCATTCCATTCCCTTCTGGCCTGGTGTGTTTCTGTTGAGAAATCAGTTGATATTCTGATAGGAGACCTCTTGTAAGTAACTTTCTGTCTCTCTCTGGCAGCATTTAGGATTCTTACTTTGTCGTTGGTGTTCGCCAGTCTAATTATGATGTGTCTTGGTGTCAGTCTTTTGGGGTTCAACTTGTTTTGGACTCTATGTATTTTTTGGACTTGCATAGTTTTTTTCTTGCCAATATCAGGGAAGTTTTCTGTCATTATTTCTTCAAACAGGTTTTCTATTCCTTGCTTCTCTTTCTCTCCTTCTGGTATCCCTATTAAGCAAAGGTTGTTTCGTTTTGTGTTGTCCCAAAGCTCCCTTAGGCTCTCCTCTTGCTTTTTAAGTCTTCTTTCCAGTTGCTGCTGTGTTTGTGTGTTTTTTCCTACCTTGTCTTCTAATTCGCTGATGCAGTCCTCAGCCTCTTCTAGTCTACTGTTTAGGCCTTCCATTGTGTTCTTTATTGCAGCTATGTCGTTCTTAATCTCCTCTTGGTTTCTTTTCATGTTGGTGACATTCTCATTCAGCTCCTTATAGTTCTCATTGAGTTGTGTGTATTTGTCATTGAGTTGTGTGTATTTGTCATCCATCTGTTTAAACATCCTTATAACCATTACTCTGAATTCTATCTCTGATAAGCTGCTAGCCTTGAATTCATTTAACTCCCTTTCTGGTGGTTCCTCTTTTTCTTTCCTTTGGGGATTGCTTTTTTGTCTTCCCATGTTTTCCTGTAATGTTTTAATTGTAGATCCAGTTGCTTTGCTACCCAGGTTCTTTTGGGGATGGTGCTACTGGCGTAATCTCTCAGTTCTCCTGGGCTTGTTAATCTAGTGTAGCTCCCTATTTGAGCTATTTGGCTTCTCTTGATGTAAGCCTAAGAGCTTGAGAGGCACAACTGTGGTGTCTAGAAGTCAGCCGTGTGGAGGGGAGTGTCCCAAGTTTTGCTGTCTTGCACCCTTAATTGAAATCACGCGTGCCCAGCAGAGACTCACAGTGGCACCCAGAAACCGTCTTTTGTGGTGATGGGGCTCAGGGGGCCTGCTCTCTGGAAAGGCATGACTGTGTTGCCCAGAGTTCTGCAGTATTGGGGTGGGCAGACCCAGCTTTTGCTGTTGCACCTGTGGTGGATAGGCGCTTACTCTCAGTGGCAGCTCACAGGAGCACCCACGGAATATTTGCCAGGAGGCACACTGAAGTACTCTGAAGGGCCCTGGCAGTGTAGCTGCGCAATTGAAGCGCCTGTGGGTTGGTATCCAGGGTGAGTGAATTCAAAATTTCTACTGCTGGGAGAGAGTGCACCCCCGCTTGTTCAAGATTGCACCTAGGGAGAGCTCACAGTGGCTCCCACTAGCGCCCTGTGGGTAGATGGGCTCAGGGTGCCTGCCTGTTGGAACTTCGCCTCTGTGAAGGTGCACTTGCCAGGAGCAGAGTTCTGATGCACTCTGAGGGGTCCTGGCACCGAGTTTGTGCCGCTGGGGTGAATGTGGGCAGTTATCCAGGAAGAGGGAATTCAGAATTTCTACTGAGGGGCTGCGTGCCCTTGTCTGTGCAGAATCACACACTCGGGGGCTCTCAGTGGCTCCCAAGTGCTGCCTAAGGAGTGGAGTGCCCTGCGCAGCTGGAAACGCGCAAATCCACCTGCGGGGCTGGATACTCACCAATCCGGAGTTCTGCCGCTGGGGAGGGGGAGGTTGCACTTACTGCTGCCGAGCGGTGCTCCTTTGGAGGTGGAGGTCCCAGGGTCTGTGGTTCTGTTGCTGGTGTAGCAGGATTTTGGCTGGAGTGGCTGCTGGGTGGTGGGGCAGTTCCAAGACCTGTCTGGGTGGTGGTGCTGCTGAGTTCCTAAAAAAGGCCTTTCTCCCCTTCAAGATGGCATGGGCTCCATCTACCCAATTTATTGTTTAGTTTTTTTTACTAGTAGCCTCCATGTCTTTGTGTTTATTTTTTTCCTGTTTCTTTTTTTCTTGTGATTGATTTCTAATTACATACCATGTGGCCATAGAAGATGCTTGATATGATTTCAATCTTTTTAAATTCATTGAGACTTGTTTCGCGTTCTAACATGTGGTCTATCCTAAAAAAAAATGTTTTATGTGCAGTTGAAAAGAGTATTTATCCTGCTGATTTGGGGTGAAATGTTCTGAAGATATCAATTAAATTAACATGCTCTAGTGTGTCACTAAAGGCTGCTATTTCCTTGTTGATTTTCTGTCTGGAAATATATCCATTGATGTTAATGGGGTGTTAAAATCCCCTACTATGACTGTATTACTGTTGATCTCTCTGTATGCCCATAAAGATTTGTTTTATATATTTAAGTGCTATATATTTCTTTTTTTAAATTTATCTTTATTGTTGAAAGTATTACAGATATATTTTCCCCTCCCCTCCATTGACCTCCACAACCCCTTTCCCATCATCTCTCTTAACAACAAATAACACTCAGGTTATAGGACTATGGATTTAGAGAAAGTAGAAAATTTACTTATAAATACAGATGCAATTAATAAAACTCAAAGAATAATTAATTCAAAGATGCCACACCACTAGCAAGTTATAAAAAGGCTGTCTTAAGATCTGATTTTACCATTTCTGGTAGGGCAATTCTTTAATTGAACTATATATAATATGGAAATGAAATAGAAAAAATACAAATATCTCTATCATAAAGCAGATAAGAATCAGTATCTTGAGTAAGACTGATGAAGTAAAAATTAGTAATTCTCTGATTTTTACTTCCAGGCAAGATAAAGAAGCTTGAAAACCTAAAGAGAGTAAGAGAGTGCTGAGACTTTAAGTAAGAAGTACAAATCCAAATTGATCATTCAATTGTGTCATTAAGTCCTAGCTGTGCACGCAGGAAACAATTTGTAAAATTATTCAGATAACTATTTCATGGTAATCTAAAACACTTTTTAACTGGAGATAAGTTATGAGGGGAGAAAAAAAATAATTGTTCTCCTGTATATTTTCTTTTCTCTGGGAGATACAGAAAAAAAACACACACAAAAAAAACCAACTTAGCAAATGGAGGAAGAGAAGAAAAACAGGAACACAGCAGGATGTTTCAGAATCTTTTTTTTCTCTCACATGCATAAAAGCAGAGTAAAATATAAACTAAAGTCCTCATAAGAATGAGACTAGCTGGTTCCTCTCGCCCCTATGCTCCAGTTTTTCTTAAGGCCTTCATCTGACAGGCTTACAGATAAAAGGAGTGGTTATATCTTAGTAGATAAAGGATGTCACTGGAGCAAAACTTAAATAAAGATTTAGAGATTGTGAAAACTGTGTGGAATAGCAAAGGGACACCTTGACAGAAGGAAATCTTATAAAAGTGTCAAGAGAGAGAGTGAGAGAGAGATAGAGAGAGAGAGAGAGATTGATTCTGAGATGGCTGTAGAGTAGGTCGAAGCTACACTGATCTCCTTTCAGTGCCAAACCATATTTTAAGCTAAATTATAGAGCAACCAACCTGTGTAACCAACTGAACAACAGCTATACAGGAGTATTCTAACCAGAGATTTACAGAAGCCACATAAAGCATGGTAAGAAGGACAGAGATGCAGAGATGGCTGGCCTCTTCCCCAGGTGCAGTGGTTGAGAAGCTGGAGGAATAGCTTGGCTGCAATAGTGCACCCTGAGGAGTGTGGGGTTTCAACCCCATGCTGTGACCCCAACCCAGAGCACCAGGGCCAGAAAGAGGAGCCTGCATGGCACCTGGCAATGAAAATCAGGAGGACTCTATTCACCTGGAAGAGGAGGGAAGTCTGCTAGAAACCCATGTGCTCTCTTAAAGGGCCAATGCACAGGGTCTTGCTCTTGGGCACTCATCCGGGGCTCTGGTAGAGGGAAGGCAACTCAGGGCATACAGGAGGCATAAAGAGAAGATGTGGATGGCATGGCCCAGAGGAGAGATCTGGAGGATTAACAACTGTGGTTCCTGTCCTGAGTCCCTATCCTACACTGCCTCCAAGGGCCATCTTGCCAGGGTTGAGCACCCCTATTCTTACAGCACCAGTCTGGGAAGTGCACCAACCCAGACCTTCAACCAATAATGACACCATCTGCCAAGCTCAAGTCCCACAGAAAGGACTGTTGGCTGCTCCCACAGGGATCTCTTGACGTGTTCTTCTTCTGGAGAAGCTCTAGGTAGATACTCAGACAGTCGCTGAGCTGTGTGGCTTTGGAATGAGGGCCAGTCTAGCCCCCTACCTGTAGGCTTATCCACAATGGGAGACTATTTTGATATGTCTTCCCAAGTCCAGGTGGCCCCATCCTGCTGAGCTCACTTCCACAGGGGGAAGGGAGCGGCTCAAAGCAGTGCTCCCCTAGCCCCTCGCCCCATTTTTTTTTTTTTTTTTACAAGCAGCACCTGTTTATTGGACAATTGTAGATTCTCTCCCAACAGTTGTTTGTACATTACAGCCAGGTAGAGGGGAAGGGAGGAATAAACAATGAAAAAGAGATATATTTAGGGAAAATGAACTGTAAACAGTGTTTTGATCTTTTGTTAAAAAAACAAAACACTTTAATATCACACTTGTAACTAAGAGTTGGATACCAAACTTGACAGATACGGATCCACACTTATGTCTAACTTCTCAACTCGTATGTACAGTGTAGAGTGGCTGTCCATCGACAGCAGTCCTCAGAGTCAAAACAAGGGTTGGAAGGAAAAAGTATTAACAGGAAGTACAAGAAGACAAAATCAGGACATCAGCTGTTGGCTTAGCAGAAACTGACTGTGTGCAGGAAGGTCCAGTCACTGTTCTTGAGCTCCCTCAAAGGCTCCTGCAGAGGCTCCTGTCTGGGTCTCTAGGTGTGACTATGGAGCAAGAGAGAGGCTTAGTGCTTGCTCTCCTCCTGTGGGCTCCACTGGAGTCATTTCCAACAGAAGACAGTCTTGATCTGTCCTCCCAAATCCCAGACCCCCCTTACCACCAAGCTTGTTCCTGATATGGAGATGGCTTACTACAACCAACCTGAAGCTGTAGTGCACTCCTCCTGGGGGAGCTCAAGTTAGAGACTCAGGCAGAAACTGAGTGAGATGGCTCTGGAGTAGGGGCCACTTTCTCCCCATTGAGTGCCTGAACACATTGCTCCCAAGTAGGGAATCACCAGCCTGGTCCATCCTACTCCTGTTTCCCCACTCCACCAAGCTTGCTCCTCGTGAAAGGGTCTGAGGGTCTCCAACAGGCTGCGCCCATTCTACAGTCTTTCTTTGGAACACTGTGGAGGAAGTCCAGGCAACCTTAAGGGATGGCAGTGTAGCCAACAGATGGACACAGCCCTCAGGGGTCCTGGGACTTTTTATTGATCTGTCCCCAGCTCGGAGCTGCAGAAAGCTGACCCTTGAACACAGCTTAGCCCCTCCCACACCCAGGCCCAGTAGACACAGCCACAAATAGTAAATAGCATGGTAGCTCCAGAAGGATAGTCTAAGGACTGTTACACACAACAGTGTGACATCTACCTGCACTGGAACCCCGCCCAAGTGGACCCAGAACCAACACAACCAGTGCTGGGTATCAGACCACATCAGAACTCCACTTAACTAGCCACACAAACGGCACACCCTGAAGGGGATTTCAACAGGCATCAGACCATGCTGGGAACAACTCTCCCATGGGGGACAGCCCTTGCACAATGACTTATACAGAGTGATTGAGGTCTATTCTTATAGTCAGCAAGCCTGAATGATAAAACCACCCACAAATAGGCCAACAGCATTCAAGACTCAACTGCAACAGGAGGGCACACTTAACTCACACAAGAAACATTCCTGGAGCACTTAGCTCAGGTGATCTGGAAGACTGTGCCGCAAGCATTACAGGCCTACCTTAAGGAACAAGAAAAATCTTAAATTAACAATCAAATTTACACTTAAAGGACCTAGGAAAAGACTAAATATTCCAAAAATGTATTTGGAACCACAAAAGACCCCAGATAGCGACATTAATCTTGAGAAAGAAGAACAAAGTTGAATGCATCACACTACCTGATATCAAACTATACTACAAGCATTGTACTAGAATAAGAACAGGCATATAGATCAATGGAACAAAATAGAGATCCCAGAAATAAACTCATGTCTTTATGGTCAATTAATATTTGACAAAGGAGGCAAGAACATACAATGGGGTAAATACAGTCTATTCAATAATTGGTGTTGAGACAATTGGAATAATACGTGTCAAAAAATGAAATTAGAGCACCTCCTTACAACATACAAAAGAATAAGCTCAAAATGGATTAAATACTTACATGACAGACTTGAACCCATAAAAATCCTTAAAAAAAAAAAGCATAGGCAGTAAAATCTTTAACATATCTGTTAGTAGTATTTTTTTCTGATATATCTCCTCAGACAAGGGAAACAAACAAATAACAACAAAAAATAAGTGGGACTACATCGAACTAAAAGGCTTTTACACAGCAAAGGAAACCATGAACAAAATGAAAAGACAACCCACTTAATGAGAGAATATATTCACCAATGATACATCTGATAAAGGATTAATATCCAACATTTATAAAGCACTTATACAACTCAATACCAAGAAAACAAACAATCCAATTAATAAATAGGCAAAAAACCTGAATAGATACTTCTTCAAAGATGACTTACAGATGGCCAATAGGCATGAAAAGATGCTCAACGTCACTAACAATCAGAGAATGCAAATTAAAAGCACAATGAGATATCACCTCAGGCTTATCAAAATAGCTATCATCAATAAATCAACAAACAAGTGTTGGTGAGGATGTGGAGAAACTGGAACCCTCATGCATTACTGGTGGGAATGCAGACTGGCACAGCCACTGTGGAAAACAGTATGGAGTTTCCTCAAAAATTAAAAATAGACCTGCCTTACAACCCAGTAATTACACTTCTGGGGATATATCTAAAGAAACCTGAAATACTGATTCAAAAGAATATATTCACCCCTATGTTTATTGTAGCATTATATACAACTAGAGGCCCAGTGGGGTCCCTTGGCCTAGCCTGTGGGATCGGGCTGAAACCAGCTCTCTGACATCCCCGGAGGGGTCCTGGATTGTGAGAGGGCGCAGGCCAGGCCGAGGGACCCCACCGGTGCATGATTGGGGCTGGGGAAAGACACGGGAGGTTGGCCAGATGAGGAGGGACTGCGGGAGGGCTCCAGGGCTTGTCCGGCCCATCTCGCTCAGTCCCGATCAGCCAGACCCCAGCAGCAAGCTAACTTACTGGTCGGAGCATGTGCCACCTGGTGGTCACTGCACATCATAGTGAGCAGTTGAGCGACCTTAGCATATCATTAGCGTATTAAGCTTTGATTGGTTGAACAGTCGACGAGTCAACCGAACACTTAGCATATTAGGCTTTTATTATATAGGATAGCCTAGAGTTGGGAGCAGGCCATCAATAGATGAGTGGATAAAAAAGCTGTTGTATATTTACACAATAGAATACTACTTGGTTGTAATAAAGAAGGATTTTTCACCTTTTGTGACAGCGTGGATGAACCTGGAGAATATTATGCTAAGTGAATTAAGCCAGGAAGAGAAAGCCAAATACTGTATGATCTCACTTATATGTACATGGAATATAATCAATGAAATAATTTAACAAACAAAATAGAAATAGAAGCATAGACACATAGAATAGACTGATTACAGCTGTCAGAGGGACTGTGCCTTTGGGGCAGGGTGAAAAAGGTGAAAGGATAAAGAAGAAAAAAGAAACAGAGACAGGGACAATAGTTTTTGTTGCCAGAGGGAAAGGGAGTAGGGGGAGGTGGAAGAGAGCAAAGGGTGGGTAAATGGTGGTGGTAAGAGGAGCAGCACACAATGCAGTATGCAAATGATGTGTGATAGAGTTGTGCACTTGACACTTGTATGGTTTTATTGACCAGTGCAGCCCAATAGATTCAATATTCTTTTTAAGTACAAAAAATAATAAGAAGAAAAGACTTATAGACTATTTACATACACAAAGCTCTAAGATTTCCTTTTCAGGAAAAAGTTTTCATATTAGGTATTGTAAAGCCTCCCACTTAACAAGCTGGTAATTTGGGTATGTGTTCTTGGAAACATCTTACATGACAAATACAAAATTCAAATATTAGCTGTGTTGTCAAAGTTTTTTCCGAAACATAATTTTATAAATTTCCTGCAATCAGTTAATGTGTTTCCCTTTAAAAATTACCAGGCTGAATTAATCAAGAACTACTTGAAAAGTATAAAATATTTACCTAGTACTGCACTGGGCAATAAATCTACCCCTATATAAAATGCACTGATTATAGTTAAAAACCAGGAGAATGAGAAAAAGAACTGTATCAACCATTAAAGTAGATCTTGTTAAATTCTAAAGAAGGCTTTCCAGAATTGTACATACTATTATACACAATTCAATATACATAATTTCTGGATTCTCCATTTATAGAAAATAAGAGGTAAAAAAAATTTAAATTAGAAGGTGGGATTTTCATTTTGAAGCTTTTAGCCCTTGACCCAGCAATAGCATACCTATGAATTCATTATGCAGATGTGTTTATATTTGTTTGCAATTAGGTAAGTATAAGGATATTTACTGCTCTGCCTAGCATTCTTTTTTAAGTAGCCAAAAAACTGTAAACAAATCAACTTCCATTCTGAAATTTAAAAGGATGGCTCAGAGCATTTGAGAACTTGCTTCCCAGTAAGTCTTCAGTTTGGCTCAAATAAACTCAAAAAAATTCAAAAAAATAAAAATGATGCCTCATCCACACATGGATTAGGACATGTCTGTTGAAAATAATGATCACCTTTTGTTACACTAAAATGGAAGGATTGAAAATATATATTAAATGAAAAACACCAAGGTGTTTTAAGATCCATTGTGTAAAATAATCTTTAGCGTTTGAAATCCATAAACATTTCTGCAAGTTTACAAAAGAAAAGTTTAAGTTGATTATATTTGAAGAATGAAAGTAAGGTGGAAAAAAAGGGTTAGTATGTGAAATCACCCGTATTATTTATGAAGACAGTGAACCAGGGAGAAGATAAATTACGTGTCAAAGCCCTATTGTTTGGATCCTGTGTTCAAACCCAGGAAGTCGAGCTCCAGAGTAGATGCACTTAATCATGTTGTTTTTCATGAGAAGAAATGTACACCTGCATATCACAGACAGTTTAAAATGCCAATTTGATGACGGTTGCTTTTTATCCATCTGGTCACTTATTCAGTTTTATTCAAAGCTTTAAAACAAAATACAATTAAAAAACAAATAAACAGAAGAATAAAAATATATAAAAGCAAAAAATAATTATTTTGTGTCAGATGCTCATCTCTATGTTGCTGTGTGTTTATGTGTATATTTTAAAAAAATATTTTAAGGTTAGACAGTCTTTCACAGAAACACTCTGCCCTCTAGAATTCTATCACGGTGTCTCCCAATGCCTGATGGTGAAATATGTGATATATGAGTAAAAGCAGGTTTGGAGGCCGTTCACCAGAGCTCTGCAATCAGCACTAACTACTGCAGGCTTCAGAGTAAAATTCCCATATTGATTTTAATTTATAAATCCCCTCCTGATGGCCTGCCACCAGGCCTTATAGATGACCTCTGTACCTGTACATCATCCCACAGCTGGGATTGGTTGTACCACTCATAAACCCCATTCTTTGATTTAAATGTTAGGGGACTGGAGGCCGATATTTTCATTAATATTTTATGTATTTTTTTCTTACACATTTTTCTTCAGGATAGTGTGAAGATAATTACATAGTTTTAACCCTCCTTGATTTATAATGTAAGGTATTTGGTTTATAGATAGTACCATGTAACAGAGGTTGGCCTTGGGCAAATTTGTGAAAGAGGTATTTTTAACAATCTCAATTTCCTTTTTTCACCCTCTAAGACTCTTCTCCCACTCCCTCAGGTACCTGAGGCATCCACTGTTTTCTCCTCTTTACATTTTTATAACCACTTACATTGCTATAAATCACAGGCAACTACTACTAGTTTTAAAACGTTACTTCCACCCTAATGTTTAAACATTAACAGGGATCAGCCCTTTTCAGGGAAGCTTTAAGGTTACCTTGGGTTGGGAGTGCTTCAGGTAAGGTACCCGATTTTCAGATATTCTGCCAAGCTCAAAATAGCACCTTTATCCTTTTCTCTCACTGGTGGAGCAAACTATGGCAGTCATATTTATTCTACCTGTGTTGCCCCTGGCTACAGCTAATTGTGTGAGCCATGCCATTTTACACAGGTTGATCCAATCAAATCCTTTCCACTAAAACATTTGACATGGGAGTAAAAGTTTCTAGTTGAGATTTAAATAGTGATGTAATATCTCAGGAGTTATAGCTCTGCATTCAACTGCCCATGGATTGAGGATGAGAGAAATCAGGAGTACAAAAGGAAAGCATGAAGATTTTTAAGTGAGAATCAGTAACCAGGGCTAGAGAGACACCAGCCATGCATGAGTGCTGGTTACATTCCTGCTTTCTAATTCAGTGACACAGGTTTATTTATTTTCTTAATTCAATTTATTGGGGTGACTTTGGTAATTAAAATTATATAGGTTTCAAGTGTCTAATTCTATAATACATCATCTGTATTCTGCATTATATCTTTACCACCAATAGTCAAATCTCCTGCCCTCACCATATATTTGACCCTCTTTATCCTTTACTGCCTCCTCCCCACAATCCCTTCCCTCACAGGTTTAATTACTTGTGAAAATTATCCCATTTCAATTCAGTTACTTGCAAACCAAGTTCTTTAATTGATGCATAATGCCACCTGCCATCTCCTTCCCTTTTAGAATAAGATTATTCAGAATTCTATGAGGTAAATAAACTTGTTTCACCTACGAGTCCTACAGTCCATGGGCTCAGATGAAATGGCTTCTACTTCTAGCTCCAGGGTTCAGCTTTGGATCTAAGCTAACAAGAGCATCACATTTTCCGCAAATATGACTGGTTTAAGAATGAACACATGGTGCATTGGGAGCCAAAGCAATGAAGGGAAACTGTTGGAATTTCTGAGAGACCCTTCCTTTTCCATTAGAATCTGCAACTGCAAGTCTGTAGTTTAGAAACAGAATTATTTTGCTATCAAGAAGTGATAGTTTATATAAAAATGGGCTCAATCTAAAGAAGTGGCACTTAAGAATAAACAAGATTGTATTAGCATGACTTGAGCTCCAGTTTCAGACCCTCGTTTATGGTTATAAACTCTCTATCTTACAACCAAAAGGCTCCTTAACGGATATAAAGCCCCCATTAGGCTAATGTGCCAAGTCTGCCTTTTTCATCTATCATATATCTTATTCTTTGAAACAGAAGAAAAATTTCAGGAGTAGGATCATTACATTTTATTTTTTTCATATGCAAAGAAATGTAGCATTTATTTGGTTTTCCACTATTTTAGATTTTAAAAAGCAATTTATTAATTGTGTGCTCCATCTATTGAAATACAATATTTCAGTAAAGGCTTGAGATTGCATAGAGTAAAAGCAATGGATGGGAAATCATGAGACCTTAGTTTGTCCCTAAGTTTACTATAGTTATTTAAAGACTACAAAATCTCTCTCACTTTCTATTTCTCTTGCCCAGCCAATCCATAAGGGTACTGTGCAGGTAAAAGTTGTATATCAAAAATTCTCTGAAAATATTTACAGTTGTATACCTATGTACCTATATATTATTTGGAAATTAAAATATAATTTCTTAGATATGAAGATTTGTGATTTTCTCCTATAATTAACACCTAAAATATAATATGAAGTTTCATGTGGTCTCTAACTTTCATTTCAACTACTAGGTTAAGGTAGGGCCTCTCTTGAGCTTGATTATTGCCCTAGGTCAGTATTGGTGAGAAGTTAGATTGTAAGTAGTATAATAAAGCCCTAGGACCTAGGAAAAAGCAATACAGAATATAGCCTCAGATTTATACAAGCAGGAGATTTTCAGATGTTAGTAGGTTTTAATTGCGATGAAATTTATTAAAGAAAATAAGGGGATTTTTGAAGAAAAGTTAAGGAAACTATTTTTTAAACCTCCAATTGATAACATATTTCCTTGAATTATAGAGACTATTTGTACTTATAGAGAAAAATTTAACATGGCTGACTTTGGTTGTCCTGGGGTATATTTTCAGGATATTTGTTACTTTAACAATTGAGCATAAATTTAGAGTGTACTGAAGAGTCAACAATGATTTGGTTTGATTATTCATGTAGGTTCTAAATACAAAGCAAATAAATCTGACCAATGAAAGGTAGATAAGAATTCATTTCACATTCCAGCCTTCTGTGCCTGCACTGTACTTTTGTTATACTCTTACACTTATACTTAGAGCACTGCTTGAGTATTTTTTGGTTCAATATTTTTTTTATTCTAGTGTAATTTTTTTCTAGGTGGCAAAACCTATATTTTAATTGTTTTGTGATCCCAATGTCTAGTGTTTATTAGACCCAATAACTGTTGAGTAAATGAATGCCAAATTCCTTATACAGTGCCTTGCTGGTTATAAAAAGAACATTAAGCTAATTACTTTGTCTATCCAAATGTTAGTGCCACTAAATGTCTGAAAATTTCAGATCAACTTATATGTTAAGGAGAAAGTTGACTAGGACTTCCTTTTAATTAAATAAAGCAAAGATAATTTAAAAGCCCCCCCACCCCCCGCCTTTTAATGTTAATCGTGAAATGGAATGAGACTGGTACTTAAATTTATTTAAAAACTAATGCTCTTCTTCTGAATTAAGTAGGAACATATGTTATTATATTAACTTTAGCAAATTGAGAAACTTTAAGGAATGAAATTAAAAGAATCCCTTAGAACCATCCCAACAATAATTGATAAGTTGTTTGCAATATTTTTCATGCCCTCACACATATGCATATGCATATGTAATAAGATGCTCATTGATAAATCTGAACAGCCCATGTCTTCAGAAATATTTCAGTCCAATTTATTTTTGTTTTTTCTCTTAGAATCCTGGTGGCTAGATTTATTTACTGCCAAACATAGAGATAGTTACCAGAGAGGCAGGGGTATTGTGATATTAATTCCTGGGAATCAGAGGCTCCCCAGCTTCACCTCAAACCCAGTCATCCAGAAGGAGTATTTCTAGCAGAGGTAGGATTTAGAGGGAAGGGTCAAATTCCGGGTAGGCGGCCAAGTTGCTGGCTTGCCCAGAAAAGGGTAAAATCCTCAAAACTGCTTTTTCCAGTGATAGAAGTGGTTATAAAGCCTCAGGCCTCCAACTGGCTTGATTTAATTCTGGTCTCACTAGTCTGGTAGAAGAGTGGGTGCGATCACCAGGCAGAGGTTCTGTAAGGCTACTGAGTTGAAAAGAGGGGTAGTCAGTATATTAGGTGTCTTGCATCTGATTCCAGCAAATATCAGAGCACCTGCTCCCCTGACAGATGGCAAGAGATGAGCTAGCGGTAGACTGATTCATGGGTCAGTGTCAGTAAATACTGAATTTCTCTGGGTATTTTTGGAGATGAGAAATGTTTGAGAGGGGAAAATACTCCTGTTAAATTTTGTAAATGGAACATTAAGCTAATATAACTAGTTTGATCTCAATTCATAAAGCTCTTTATATGGTGAGGCTTTTAATATTTTGTCTGAAATATGTTTGAAAATGATTTTTCCATTTTCTTTTATTGCGAGCATTATGGGATTTTACATAAGTTTTTGTTTTGGAGTATTAGTCATACCTATCATCATTTTCTCTTAAGGGAAATGCATAAACCCAAGTTTTCCCTTCCTTTTTTTTTTTCCCTTTTAAGTCTCTCTCTCTTTTATTATTATCAAGCTCTTTATTTAAATAGGTACCAAAAAAGATGTTATTTTATTTTTTCCACAAATATAATGGAAGCAAAAGTTTTTGTTTATCAAATCTTTGAAGATTTACCTATTTCTGGTTAATGACCAATAAAATAAAATTATAGAAGAGTAATTAAGTATGCAAATTTTTTCAGAAAAATCTTAAAATATTTTCCTGGTAAATCTTGATTTCTCTGAGTGGTTTCTTACAAATTTAAGGTATTCTTATATGTATATTCAAGAGTAAAATCAGGACACACTGTACTTTTTTTAAAATTATTGAAGAGAGTGAGGAAGAGAGAGAGAGAGAGAGAGAGAGAGAGAGAGAGAGAGAAAGAGAGAGAGAGAGAAACATCAATGTGAATGAGAAACACCTATCCATTGCCTCCTATGTGTGCCCTGCCGTCCTGCCACTCCTGGTGTACAGGATAGTGCTATAACCAACTGAGGGCAGGGTCACTTTTACCTTATTTTTCAATGAGAATAACCATTAGGATGGCTATTAATGAAATCATGACATGTCCAATAAAATCACAGCTGATGCTTAAAATGTGAGCTTAAAGAAAACAAGTAAATATTAGATTTCTTACAAAGAAATAAAAATGCATTGATTAAAGATATACAGATCAAGAATTTTATTTAAGTGAAAAAAATCATCATACTAACTATTATAAAGTCAAGCTCTCTACATAATGTTTATCCAAAGTATAGAACATCTTTCTAGAACAAGGGAGGAAACAGTAAACTCTTACTGGTAATCAATAATTTTGTCAAGAATTTTCAAAATTAAAACACACCTATCTTACACATAAATAAATATCATCCATCAAGAAAATAATGTAAATATCAATATGTAAAAGAATACATATGGAGCTACAGTGATATCATGGCAATAAAGTGGTAATCTTGTTAAATAGAATATATTTTAAAGAAAAGTGACCGTTTATTGGTTTAAAGAGATTTAAGTAAGTTTATATATGATTGTGGCAAGTGAAAAATATTAATACAAAGGATCTTTATTTAATACTAGAGGCCCGATGCACGAAATTCATGCAAGGGGTTCGGCCCCCGCCACCATGGCAGCCGGGGCCTCTGCCGCCTCTGCCAGGGGCCTCTGCTTCCTCTGCCCCTGCCTTAGCCCCAGCTGCAGTGGCAGCTGGGGGCCTTTGCCGCCTCTGCCTCGCCCCTGCCGCTGCCCCTTCATCCGGAAGGACGTCGGGTCTAATTAGCATATTATGCTTTTATTAGTATAGATAAATGGAAGAGACATGATCAATTCTCAGACAGAAGTTGTCTTTAAATACAAATGAGAGTAACAGGTATAAAAGCTGACAAAAGAATATATGCATTTGTAAATTATCTTCCTTTTTCAACACTAAACTTAATGGTATAATGTTTATAATATGTATATTGTGATACAGTACTAGTGTCAGTCATTAAAGGTGTTACTATTTCGTTCCCTCTTACAACTCCTCAAAGCTCTTGACAGTCTGTCTCTCTCTTCAAAGACCAAATGTCCCCCATTTTTCCTCTCTGTATATGGTTATACTTCTGAAAATATTGATTCATCATGGCAAAATGTCTAAAAATCCTTAAGTTAATTTTATGTCTATTGCAGATTTTCTCCCTATTTTCATTCACCCTATTCTAAATGCAGAAAACCTTTCATGTATGTATCTATGCTATGTTCCTCTTACTCTCGTTTGGGAGGTCCTGCTGCACCCTTACATATATTATCAGTTTTATCTCTCTATGGTCCTTTAGATACCTTTGCACCTGCTCCACTCTAGTTTTCCTAAACGACCCTTCCCACTACTATTGTTACAGTTAAATTACTATCGATCTTCTCTTGATTTCACTATCAGCCTTATGCAAAAAGCACACTTTGTTGCTGCATGCCACTTCTTCAATGTATTTACAAAGTAATAACTTTTCTATTAAACTAGAGGCTCAGTGCATGAAATTCATGTACTTAGCGATGGGGGTGAGGGGGTGGTCCCTCAGCCTGGATTGCAAGAAGGTGCAGGCCAGGCTGAGGGATCCCAGTGGTGCACGATCAGGGCCAGGGAGAGAGGCGGGAGGTTGGCCAGCCAGGGAGAGACTGTGGGAGAGCTCCAGTGCCTGTCCAGCCCATTTGGTTTAGTCCTGATTGGCCAGACTCCAGCAGCAAGCTAACCTACTGGTCAGTGTGTGCCCACTGGTGATCAGTGCGCATCATAGCGAGCGGTTGAGCTACCTTAGCCTATCATTAGCATACTACACTTTGATTGGTCGAACAGACAACAAAATGACTGGACGGACACTTAGCATATTAGGCTTTTATTAACAGGATTATAGCATATGTAAAAAGTGTATATATCACAAGTGTTCAGCTTGGTGGACTTTTACAAAGGGTCAGACTATGCACCCAGCACCCAGATGAAGAAGCAGGTATTTGGTTGCAGTCCAGAAGGTTTGAACCTGTCCAGCTTTTTTCATGACTTTCACCAAAGGTAGTTACTATCCTGACTTTAAATACCTCCTGTTTTTGAATGTTATGTGATAAGTAACCAACATGCATTCTTTGCTGTATTGTATAATACACAATCAGCAATTATATCTTTCTTTAAGAATATTCAATTTATCCAGACCCACTTTTTAAACAAACAGTTCTTCCCCCACTGCACTGCAATGTCACTAATATTACTCACCTTCTGGTATTTATGCCCTTATACAGTTTCCTCTAACATACTCTCAAGGTTGGTCTGAGACACCTATACCTTTCAGCAGAAGGAATAGTGTGCCCCTTATGATACGAAGCAATGAGGAAATGTGCCTTCTATTTGGGCACACTCTCTTTTGCTCTCTATCTCATGGCACTCGCTGGAGGAAGCCAGCTACTATGCAGGCCTATGGAGAGACTCATGTGATAAGGAACGGAAGCCTCTTACCAAAAGCTATCTGACTGTTTTTGCATGTTATGTAATAAGTAGAATTGTATAGCATATGGACTTTTTTTCCTGACCTTCCTGAGCTTAGAAGCCCATACTGCATGCGGCCCTAGAGCAGACTGCTTGGTTGTAGCCTTATGACAGACCCTGAGCCTGAAGCACCCAACTAAGTTGCTCCTGAATTCCTGACGCAAAAAATTTGTGAGATAATAAATCTTTTTGTTTATAAAGCTGCTGTCTTTTAAGATAAGTTGTTAAGCAGGATATATGATGACTACAGGCTAGCTTATTTATGGACTATTCTCTTTTCCTTTGGTCTATATTTCTCTCTTTGCACTGCTATTACACTGAATAATTATCATAGTTTTTAAAAAAATCTTTCTATCTGGTAGCGTAAATGTTGTTTTTGTTCTTCAAGATTGCCTTTGGTTTCCTGGTCTATTTAATTTTTATATAATTTTTAGAATTAGCTTTCATTTCCCATATATTCACAGACACACACATACAAACACACAAAAACATACACAAGCACACACACACCATACCTGAAGTGATTTTAATTGGAATTTAATTGATCTATAGATCAATTGGACAGAATTGACATCTCTAAAATAGTGAATATTTCAAGTCTTTGAACATCTCTCAATTTATTCAGGTCTGCTAAAAATATCCACACAACTGAGTAAGCAGATGTCACATTATTTATGTTATTAACCAATTTTATACAGTAAATTTTATTTAAAATTTTTAGAAAAATCACTGATGGAGAAAAAATCCTATCAGTATTACTTAGTGTTGCACATTGCAGAAATCTTATACATAGTTCATTTAATTTGAAGTTTTTGATTCTATTAAAAATATACTGGCTTTTTTCTTATTGTTTATTGCTGGTATATGAAAATACAAGTTAAGTCTGTTACCTTACTAATATTATTATTAATTCTAATATTTTTCTCAAAAGTTCCTTTGAATTTCCTATAGTACAATCACAGTGTCTTCAAACTGTGACAATTTTATTTCTGCATATCAAATTACTATCCCTTTTATTCTTTTTATTTTTTTATGGCAATTGCTAGGATCTTTGTTCAATTTGGAATAGAGGTAGTTATATTACACACCAATTCATTTCCATTTGTCTCCATTATATTTTCAACTGCAGAGAGGAATCTTTAAATTCATCAATATATAGAGTGTTTGATATAGTTTTTTCTTGGTATTCTTTTTTTTTTAGGTCAGTGGGAAATAATTTTAATTAAATAATTGTACATTTTCTTCCCACATGTCTTGCTTTGCATTAGGAAATGATGTTGTGATCCATTTCACTACAATATTACAAAATATTTACAAGAAAATATTAAAAATAAACACAAAAGGCAAGATGGGGTAAAATAACCTGTTTCCACCCCCAAAAAATCTCTACTCCAGAGCCCACAGCACACAAGAGAATCAAAAACAAATATGCCCAAATTTTTATTAAGGTATTATATGTGTACATATCTTACCATTGCCCCCCCACCCCACTCCCATACATGCCCTCACCCCCCAATGTTTTGCATCCGTTGGTTACTCTTATATGCATGCATACAAGTCCTTCAGTTGATCTCTTATTTCCCCCACCTCTCCCTAACCTTACCGCTGTAATTAGACAGTCTGTTTGATGCTTTACTGCCTCTGTAACTATCTTTTTGTTCATCAGTTTATAATGTTTTTCATTATCCCTAAATGAGTGAGATCATGTGGTATTTTTCTTTCATTGACTGTCTTATTTCACTTAGCATAATGTTCTCTAATTCCATCCAGGTGTCTACAAATGTAATTCCTTCTTTTTTATGGCAGCATAGTATTCCATTGTGTAGATGTACCATAGTTTTCTGATCCAGTCATCTGCTGACGGGCACCTAGGCTGTTTCCAAATCTTAGCTATTGTAAATTGTGCTGCTATGAACATAGGGGTGCATATATCCTTTCTGATTGGTGGACTCAAATATTTTTTGTTATTATATGTTTATTTCTAGTCTGCAGAGGCAAGATTTTTTAAAGGAAAGAAATGGGGAAAAAATAGATACAGAGGCAAAGAAGCATTGAACAGACTGTCAAAAACAGCGGGAAGGCAGAGGAGGTTGCGGGGTGGGGCTGTAAGAGATCAACAGAAGGACTTGTATGCATGCATATAAGCATAACCAATGGATAAAAGACACTGCGGGGGGGGGGGGCAAGTAAAGGCATGTACTGGGGGGAAGGGGAGGCCGGGGGGAGGTCAAGGGGGAAAAAAAAGGAGACATATGTACTACTATTTGTAATACTTCAAACAATTAAAATAAATAAATTAATTAATTAAAAAAACAAAAAAACAAATACACCCCAGATCACAAGTTCCAAAGGACTGGAGAGGGAAGAAATGGGATGAAAGTGGTGCTATGAAAGGGACTGGACGTTTGTAGCAGAACTGCTTCAGTAACCAACCTAGCCTGAGTGAAATACCCTCTCTTGTATGCAGTGAATTTCAAACAAGGCTAAACTTTAAGATATTCCTTCAACTGAAATTAGAAAATACCCTGACAATAAAAGTAGCTGTTTTGCCTAAGTTTCCTAAGAGCCTCTTTTTCCATGAACCAATGATATGAACAGAAGTGTGTTCGGGCATCAAAAGTTGTCACAGCAGCCTTGCCATTTCTTTTATAAAAGCTTCATATACATCATCCTTAGTTTGTACTGAGACGAGAACAGTTGGGCCAGATTGGGGGGCTGCTTTGGCAAGAGGCACAGCAGAACCATCCTCTGACTTCCTCTGGGGAGCAGCAGTAGCCCCTTCATTCTCCCGACGGACCCTC
This sequence comes from Plecotus auritus, assembly GCF_963455305.1. Taxonomy (NCBI): domain Eukaryota; kingdom Metazoa; phylum Chordata; class Mammalia; order Chiroptera; family Vespertilionidae; genus Plecotus; species Plecotus auritus. The sequence goes on along the minus strand of NC_137776.1, from coordinate 130,213,746 downwards.
AGTGCGGTGGGCACGAATCGAGTAATATCTTCCTTGGGATTAGTGATTTGTGGCTTGGCACTGATGGTTGCTGTGGCTTTCTTCTTAATGGTGGCTGCACTGGTGTCATCTGCCTTGGGTCACTGAATCAAGTTGGGTGGAGCACTGAACACTCCTGGGTTTGGCAAGAGAGCCGGTGGGAAAAGCCCAGGTGGGGCAGGTTCGAGTGGAGGCACCAAAGGTGGGCTCATTATGCCAGGACGAGGTGGAGGGATACCTGGAGGTGCAGGGGGAGGTAGCCTTGGTGGGGGTCCCCGAGGAGGAGGGCCAGGAGGCAGACCTGAAGGCGGACCTGGAGGAGGGCCAGGGGTTGCCCTGGAGGTGGTCCTGGAGGTAAAAGTCGGGTAGAGGCCCTCGGTGTCCTGGCATTCCAGGTGGTCTCAGGAAGATAAGAGTCCTGGGGGTGGTCCAGGAGAGAGGCCTGTAGGTGGTCCAGGTGGCTGTAAAGGTGGAGCAGGAGGTGGTCCAAGAGGAGGTGGTCTTGGCATGGGAGGTGCTTGTATCTGAGAAGGGGGAACAGACTGTGGGGGATCTTGCTGCTGTGAAGAAGCAGATGTGCCATCAGAAAGAGACTCCTCTTTATGCTGTTTTTGTGACTGCTTTTCTGCTTCAGAATCATCAGAATCACTTTCATCATCGTCCTCTGAAAATTCCTCTACTTCTCGTCCCTCCTCAGGGATTTCCTGACCTGCCATTTGAAGCATCATGGCTTGAAGAGGAGTCAGGTCCTTAATGTTCTTCTTCCTTGATTTCCCAGGTATATCTGCAAATCGTACACTCAGACCTGATTTTTTTCTTCATTGTTATTTCTTTCATTATCATCACGGTGCACAAATTCATCTCCTTCACTTTCTCCATCTGATCTGTCAGTGTCGCTGTCATCAGTACTGTCATCATGCTTATCTTGATCCATGTCCTCAGGATAGCCATCATCTTCACTGGTGCTGGAAACATCATCATAATGACCCCGTTGAGCAAGTTCAGGACTATATAACATGCCTTCGTCTCGCCGGCGAGGGGGAAGATCCAGGGCAAAGCCCACTTTACCGCCATACATTTGCAAGACTTGACGAGGAGGTGGATCAGGGGGCAGACCAGGAGGCAAACGGGGAACACCATGCCCAAGAAGAGGAAGAATAGAAACTGCCCTAGTTGGAGGTTCATAGGCTGAGGTCTTCTTAAGGATGGAGGGTGGCTGGGCACCAGGAAGTGGAATGTCCTGGATCAAGATGTTGGAAGGAGCATGAGGCACATCTGGCAAAGGGATACTGTCCACTTCCACATGCTGATCATTCTTCACAGCATCAAAATATTGGCTAAGTTGAGCCCTTTTATGTTTATATTCTACTTCCAGCTTTCTCAATTCTTTGTAAATATCTGGATTCTCCTTTTCATAGAGTCGTAGAATACGTTCAAAGGTTTCACGCAGCTTTTTACACTTTTCTTTCAGCCTTCTCATTAAATTGTGGCTGTTGCACTGGATTAAACTCCATTTCATCCAATTTCTCCATGTCCCGGATAATTTGTTTGGGATCCTTCATCTTCAAAACTGCAGCTCGTACCATCATGCGCTGTTTTTGTTCTTTAATTCTCTCTTCCAGGCTTCTTTTCGGGCTTGGCCTGTGGGGTTCATAAATTTTCCAGTCTAGGTGGATGATGTAGATCTTCGTCCCATGTTGATGATCTGTATGGTTCACTTATTTATTAAAAAAACACACCAAACGGCCAGGATCAACGTAAGAATGTCCAGACACTTCTGCGGGCCTCTGGGACTGCGAGAAGCCGGGAGGGGATGATCTCAGCTTCTTTCCCTCGGCTCCCGGTCAGCTGTCCAGCAACTGCCATCTTGAAAGCTTGGTAGATATTCTTTATCAGATTAAGTACATTGCCTTTTATTACTTTTATAATAATTTGTAAAAATGACTGCATGTTCAGTTTTGTCCAAAACTTTTTCGGTACCTATTAAAATGTGCATATTAGTTTTTCTTCTCTTTTCTTTATTATAGATAGAGATGGATTTCAGTGGTTAATTTTTATAATTCTATATTTTTAAACATTTTCATTAAAAGAAATTAAACATACAGATAACTTGAAATAATTGTACAGGGAACACCTATGTTTCCATCACTTACGTTCTATAATAGTTAAGATTTTGTTGTAATTGCTTCATCGGATAACATTCCATTTCTTCATGTATTAATTAATCATTTAAAAAATATTATTGAATGTTAAATTAATCCTGGACTAAATTCCCCTTGGTTTGATATGTTATATTTATTTTAATATCTTTGGAAATTGTCTGAACATTTTTTTTTTCTTTTGCAATGTCCTTGTCTGGTTTGGGGAGTTAAGATATGTTAACCTCAGAAAATGAACCATAAGAGATTCCCATTTCACTATCATTGGGGAAAGCGTATATAAAAACATACATTGGAGAAACAAAATCCTCTTCAACAAATGATGCTGGGAAAATTGGAAAGACATATGCAAAAAGAATTAAATTAGACTGCTATTTGTCATTATACACAAAAATTATTTTGAAATGGATCAAAGATCTAGATATGAGATGTGAAACAATACGTTACATAGATGAAAACATAGGTACTAAACCTATAAACCATGGCCTTAGAAGTTTATGAATTTGATCTCAAAAGCAAGGGAAGCAAAAGCAAAAATAAGTAAATGGGACTATGCACACTAAAAAGCTTCTTGTATAGTAAAAGAAACCATAAACAAAACAAGAATGCAACTCATCAATTGGGAGAAGATATTTGCAAACAACAACTCTGATACGGGGTTAATATCCAAATTGATTCACCTTTTTTTTTATTAGCTTCTTAAGAAGCTTCATTTCTAGTAACTGTATGAAAAGCTACAGTTTTCCTCTAAGCACTTAAGTTCATTCATGATGCATATGATTACCCTGTAAAAAATATTTATTTCCTTTGTGACATCTTTTAACAATAGACTATTTTGAGCTATATTGTTTAATTTTCAAAAAGTTGGGCATGATTTAGTTTTTTTGTTCTTTATTTCCAGTGATTACTCTATTATATATTTGTTAGCCTTGTATTATGGCCCATCCTACAGTCAGTTTTAATGAGTGTCACATGTGCACTTCAGGGAATGTCTATTCTGTTATGTTGGGGTAGAATACTCTCTAAAATAGCCGATATAGTTGGTTAATTTTCTAATTATCTTTTTGTGGAATTTCTGTAATCTTATTATTTTTCTTGCTTGCCCTAGAAGCTGTGTTTATGTCTGCTGTCTGATTATGGATTTATCTTGTCTTCCTTTTAATTCTATACATTTTTACTTTATATATTTTTAAGCTATACCATTTGATAGAGCCAGATTAGAACTGCTGATTTTTTTGTAGAATAATGTGTAACTATTTCAAAATATTTTCTTTTATCTCTATTAATTATTTAAGTCTATTTTAATATTAGCATAACTTCAACACCTTATTTTTGTTTGTAAATGTTTACAAAGTGTAAACATTTTTGTGCCTTATATTTAAGAGGTGACTCATGTAAATAGAAAATAGTCAAGTTTCATTTTTTTAAATCAAATTGATATTTTTTTCTTTTAATTGGACTATTTAGTGTTTAATGTAATTAATAATAGTGTTGGTTTATATCTACCATCTAACTGTTTGTAATCTATTTGACTCACAGTTTAGATTTCATTATGCTCATTTCATCCTATATAATAAAAGCCTAATATGCAAATCGACCAAAATATGGAAGGACCTGCAGAATGACCAGTTGCTATGATGCATACTACCACCAGGGGGCAGACGCTCAATGCAGGAGCTGCCCCCAGCCCACAGGCCCCAGACCAGCCCTGATTGCCCACCTGGCCTAGGGACCTTACCTGTGCAGAATTTCATGCACTGGGCCTCAAGTCTTATATATTAATCAAGATGTTTTTGTTTCATATTTTAAATAATTTTGTTAATTATATTTTTACTATTATGTCTTTATTTTAGGGGCCACAACATACATTCTCAAATAATTCCAATCTAATAAAAATCATTAACATTAAACTTGCCCAATATAATATAAACTTAGAACATTTTATTTCCACTTATCCTCCATCCATCATTGCATACTGTTAAGTATGTATTTTAAAGTATATTTCAGTTTGAACAACATTTACTGTTACTGCTTTGTATTGTTATTTCTTTTTTAAATATTTTTTATTGATTTTTTACAGAGAGGAAGGGAGAGGGATAGAGAGTTAGAAACAACAATGAGAGAGAAACATCTATCAGCTACCTCCTGCACACCCACTACTGGGGATGTGCCCGCAACCAAGGTACATGCCCTTGACCAGAATTGAATCTGGGACCCTTCAGTCCACAAGTTGATGCTCTATCCACTGAGCCAAACCAGTTAGGGTTGTATTGTTATTTATTATTTAAATTTATCCACATATTTACTCTTACAATGTTCTTCATTCCTTTCTGAACTTTTCTATATCCTGCTGAGAAATATCTCCTCTGTTCTTAGTATTTCTTTTAGTAAAGTTATCCTGAAAACAAATGTTCTCAGTTTTTTGTTTGTTTTTATATCTGAAAACATCTTTATTTTGTCATTATTATTAAAATTGTATTTTCAACTAGGAAGACCCTTTTGAATGGATTTCTCAGTACTTCTAATGTATCATTCAATTTTGTCTGCTCCAAGCAAATAATACAAAACAAATACAAACAAAAACAAAAAAAGAGAACAGCAAAAACTTCAACAAAATGTATCTTATTTTAACTCTTTCCACCCTACAATTCTCCTTGCTTTTTTCTTTTACAGATATTACCTACTTTTTAAAAATATTATCTCATCCTTATCTTTGATCACATTCATTCCTTTACTTGCAAAAACCTTTATTAATATTTTAAGCTTATTTATGTATATCCCTTTCTTCTAGTAACTTCATCCTCATTTCCTTAACAACATCCTAAATTCCTTCCCATAAAGGACCAGGATAAACCAATCATCTTCTTTTCACCAAGAACGGCCACATAATCCAATCAACACCAAAACTGATTTTTTCCCCCTTGTAATAAGAATCTTGAGTTTAGTTGCTCAAAGACAGAGTAGAACGTATTCTTTCTGATGATAATATATGATAGAAACACTATAATTGTGTTTGTGACCTTGATATTCTCTACTTCCCCTCCCAAAACTAATGTTTTTACATAGTTACTTGAGGATTAAATATACCTTGCATTGCTGAGACCTACTATGGTATTTAACTAAGCAAGAGTTTCTAAAAGAGAACAACCTGGAAGTTAAGGAGACTTGACATTACATTTCAAATTTGGGCAAAGGAACATTTAGGACAAGAAGACCAGAACCTAACACTGCTGTCTTCTGGAAAAGTGTTTCCTTTTGCATGTTTATAAAATTAATTCCAAGACAGAAGAGAGAAACACTGATATATTTTTAATGTCAATATTTATTTATTTTGTGCAGAAAACAAACCGGATATTTCTGGATCCCAGGCAGACTATTACTATCACAGCAATAACTATATTGGTTCCCTTCTCTTCTTTAGGGTAATGTAATGAAAGCCAGATGAGGACCTTAAAATTATTAATTTGATGTTTAAATAGAGAATACTGTAGAGCTCCTCTCCCCACTCCTGAGAATGAGAAAGGAACTTTTATCTCACTAATGTAAGCACATATTCTCCATGAAGAGAAGTCCCTAATTTATTATTCTTTTAAATATAAATGAACCACTCCTGGTTTTATTATGTTTCAAAATGTAAAACTATGTTCCAGGGTTCGAAAACTGTATCTCTCTAGAGGCCTCTATTTAACCACACTTGAACTTCCAAATCTTGTCCTTTACCCAAGGTTCCAGTGTTCCATGCTCAGAAAGCTCTAACAATATAAAAACATGACAATATTTTCTCTACAGTACCTGAAGAGTTACTGCTATTTTTCCATACATAAGAGATTATATTCAGTGAGAAGTTGCTTAAGGAGTGATAGGCTGTCTTAGGGAGCAATGAGTTCTCTGTTACTATACTCATTCAAACATATAGTAAAGTTGACCATTTAGAAGAGGTGTTAAAATGGGGATTCAAGCATCCTACAAGTCCACTGTATCATCAGGACTTGGCAAGAAAAGGATGGAGCACTCCAATAGGGATATTGACAATACTTTAATGAATAAACTTTTTGCAAAGCCATGGCTAAGGTTAAAGAAAACTAACAAGAGACTGCACACCCTCGGGCTAAGTACAATGGTGAACTTGGAGCTGAAGGGATAAGGGAAATGAGTGGTTGTCAGATCTGAGAGATCCCTTTTATTTCTTCTGTGGGAGAGGGCCACACACTGGTACTAAGGCCTTGGATAAAGAAAATAACCACTGCAACCTCCTGTAGCCTGGCAGACAGAAAGCTGGGGTAATAAATATCTTGATATCTCTCTTACATTCCCTGCCCCCCTACCCAACCTCAGCCTTCTGCTGGTGCCTTCATTTTTCACATCCAGCAGGAGACAAGGAGGCCAGCTAGGCCAGTTGACAGAGGTTACCCACCCACTCTGCACAGAGACTTATAGTGAGAAGGCATCTGGTGGGTAAGGCAGCAAATATCTAGCCCAAACACTTATAAATACATGTGAACTTAACTAAACCCTGAAAGTCTCTGATGCTGTGAAGGGCTAATCCTAATGGATTCTTTCAAGAAAAGTCTCACAGTCTGAAAGAAACACTTAAAGGCATGAACAAGCACTTGCTGGATAGAAATTGATATTTATAAGTCAGGAATTAAATAAAAATGAATATAACGTGATAGCAAATGTTAAATAAACATCTACTGGAAAAGGCTGAGCTTTATTTGCTCCTGGCTTCTTTGACCCATAAATTTCATTCTAAAATCATCAGGTTAGAACAACAGACAGTTTATTTTCAACCCCTTTCTGATCTCCTGCAGACACTTTAGGAGTCAGGGATCTGTACCCCCTTGGCCAGATGAAAGGAGACCAGGTGCTGGGTGCCTGTAGCATACTGATGACACCACATTGTGAAACATCTCACTCTTTCCCTGTGAGGCTTTTCTGAAAAGACTTCACAGACAGCACCATATGTCAGTGAGAACTACAATTATCTATTCAAGTGTTTGAAGAAGCAAGTGTAAAAGCTACTGGTTTCTTGTGTTTTTAGTTTCGAATCTTCACTCCACTAGTATATTGCTATAGCTGATACAAAAATGCTTCTATCTGTCACTTTTCATTTCCTCTAAAATTCTGACTGGCAATCAATAGCAATGCAATCCAGATCTTCAAAGCAATTTTATGCCGCCTTCTGTAATAAATTAAAATGTTCCATTAACTAAACAAATTCTCAATGGCATAAATCAGCCTACACTAAGTAAATCACAGTTAGTGAAAACCAAATTGTAATTCCATATAAGTGATTAAGTGCTGGCAAGATACAGTGAGATATATCATCTGTGGTGAAAAGCATGATTATTCAATATCTGCATGTTGTATTTTAGATTGGCTAATTTCCTCCATGTTAGGTATTTTCATTGAAAATATTTTAAAAATATATCAGATAAAAATTTGTACTTTTTTTTGTTTTTAGAATGTTTTGTTATATAGCTTTCTCATTAGAGTATACTTTGAAATATGGCTGATAGTTGGCTTCACAAATTTGAAAACCTATAATGGATAATATATTTATCCTAAGACAGAAATAATCTTTCTGTCAGTAGAGTCAGTCATTTCTAAATTACGATTTTTTCTCTCTCTGATATGTTATTAACACTGTGGAATTTCTTTCAGTTATTGCTTTTAGAAATTCAGTTTCTTTTTCCCATTATCAGTTTTCCAACTATACAAAGCATGACAATTTTGCCGATTAATATATAAATATACTAAACTTATACTTAGTAGCTTTGAAGAATCATGTATATAATTATTATATGGATACAAAAAAACCACCAAATAATTATGAAATATTTGTTTGTGCAAAGCACTGGGTAACTTTAACTGTTTACTTCTGATGAACTTGAATAAATTCTTCACATAGGCTATTTAAATTGCCGCCTAACTAATCTTCGTTTTCATGCTTAACATTAACATTCTTTTCTTTATAAAACAATGAAAAGTGATCCTGTTAAAAATGTAAGTTAGATCATAATATTCTTAGTAAATATCCTGTAACAGTTTTCTAACAACATTAATGCAAAACATAGAATCCTTACAATTGTCAACACCTGTATCCCCCTGTCACTTCTCAAGCCCTATTTCTTACTGTCACAGTTGCTCAGTGCACTTCTCATGCAATCTTCATTGTTATTTCCACTAATTAACTTGATTGTGGTCATTTTATATACCAGTATACACATATAGGGTGTCCAAAAATGTATACATACTTAACAGCTGATAACTCAATTGATGTTTATTTTCAGATTTTACCCATTGGAATTAATAATTATTGAAAGTGGGTATGCATTTTTGGGACAACCTGTATAGATCATCACGTGGTATGCTATAAATTTCACATCGTACACTCGAAATATATACAATTGTCACTTGTCAATCACACCCCCAAAAGTGGAAACATAATTTAAAATATAAACAAATAATTAAAGCCACAAAAATGTCCCTCATCAACCTTCCCTAACCCAACTAATACTTTTCCCTTTTCCTAGATATTCACATTATTATCTCCCTTACGTCATTCAACTTTCTCCTCAAATATCATCTCCTCAGAGAGATTGTCCTTAACCATTCTACCTGAATTATCAGCCTTTCCTACTTGTTCTCTTACCAAACTTTATTTTTACATGTTTTATAATCAGGCTGCTGTGATAAATATTTGTTCTCCCATGGTCTGCTAGTATGTGAGCCTAGTAATAGATTTAGGAACAATGAGAGGTGGTACTGTGTGGTCCAAATTATCAAGTTGTGTGTTTAGAATGAAAGGGGGAAAAATCTTGAGAGGAACAATAGAAAGTGTATATATTTTAGAAATCTATTCTTATGCCCATTTCTATAAATGTTAGTTTGTATCTTATGTTCTTTGGTAACTATGTGCCATTGTATGACTATATGCATGATATTTAGAAGTACTTGCATATCAGACCCTGGGTGTTCTTAATAAAGTGGGAATTCTTTTCACAGGTGCTAAATGATACAACATAGATACAAAAATAGGACTAGCTCACATTCTGTAATCATTATGGGGAGGGGGGTCAATGCAAGAAAAAAGTACAAAGAATAGCCTTTCAAATATTACCTACTGAATAAAAGCAATCTCTCTGTGATAAATAGAAGAAGGTAATTATGGGTTGGAATAAGTGCTTTCTTCAGAAAATCCCTCCTTACAAAATGAGAATGTAGGTTGAACTCTTATTAAAGGTGTCAGCTGGAGATGATCAAAGTATGAAGTTATTATTCTATTTTTCCAAGTTCTAGTAAAAATATAAAATAAATAAAAACAACTCTTTGCAACTTACTGTGGTGACAATGTATGGGAAATTAAAAATGAAAAATACCACAACAAAATCACCTGCTTTTAGTCAATTCTTTCATAGGGAAATGGGAGTGAGGGGTAGGTAGGGGTGGGCAAAGGGGATGTAAATGGGATGGAAAGAGACTTTGCTTGGGCACACAATACAGTGTGCAGATGATGTTTTGTTGAATTGTACACTTGAAATCTGTATGGCTTCAAACCACACACCATAAAGCCATAAATCATAACCATAAACCATAAACAAATGTCACCCAGATAAAGTCAGAAAAAACTGTATTACAAAACTACATGCAAAATACATTTTCTTGAAAAATGTTTTGGATAGAAAATAAATCCCTCAATATTGCCTTTTTAAAAAATATATATATATATATAATGTGGGAACCCCTTTCACGTCCCGCGTGGTTCAGGGCCCACTCAGGGTCTGGTTTCTGGAGAAGGCCGCACAAAAATGAAGAGAGAGACTAGAAAAGTATTAATTTGGAAATATTGGGGGGCCAGGAGGGAGCCCACCTCTAGTGGGAGGACTACCCCTTGCTCTGGCCTTGCAATCCCTTTTATTGAGACTATGGGATACGCCCATAACCTTTAGGCAGGAAATTCCAATAACAGAAATTTACATAGGAGTAACAGGTGGAGGCTGCTTCAACTACCAATGTCTCAACTAAACAATGAGTGATTAGCTCCAACCTTTCAGAGCATTTCCACATCTATTAGTGGGACAATGATCGGTTTCCGGCAATATAATAGGTCTTTATTATTACCTTTACTTTCTTAGGAAAAGAATCCACATTCCAGTTCTAGAAGTGGGATGATTGCAGCATTTGGAGGTCCTTGTAAAAACTTCAGATGCTGTCACTCAGCACTTTTAAAGATCTGCAGTATGATTTTTGATTTTTCAAAAATATTTATTGTTCAGATTATTACAGATGTCTCTCTTTTCTCCCCTCATAGCTTCCCTCCACCCAGTTCCCACCCCACCCCAGGCCCTCACCATCCCACTGTCTGCACCCATAGGTACTGCATACATGCATATGAGATCTTTGTCCAATCTCTTCCCGCACCCCCCCCAAACCCCCTTCCCCTGAGAATTGTCAGTCCACTCCATTTCCATTCCCCTGATTCTATTCCATTCACCAGTTTATTCTGTTCATCAGATTTTTTATTCACTTGATTTTTAAATTCACTTGTTGATAGATATGCATTTGTTGTCACTTTGTTGTTCATAATTTTTTTATCTTTATCTTTTTCTTCTTCCTCTTCTTAAAGAATACCCTCCAGCATTTCATATAATACTGGTTTGGTTGTGATGAACTCCTTTAGCTTTTTCTTGTCTGTGAAGCTCTTTATCTGATCTTCAATTCTAAATGATAGCTTTGCTGGGTAGAGTAATCTTGGTTGTAGGTTCTTGCTATTCATCACTTTGAATATTTGCCACTCCCTTCTGGCCTGCATAGTTTCTGTTGAGAAATCAGCTGACAGTCGTAAGGGTGCTCCCTTATAGGCAACTAACTGTTTTTCTCTTGCTGCTTTTAAGATTTTCTCTTTGTCTTTTGCCCTTGGCATTTTAATTATGATGTGTCTTGGTGTGGTCCTCTTTGGATTCCTCTTGTTTGGGGTTCTCTGTGCTTCCTGGACTTGTAAGTCCATTTCTTTCACCAGGTGGGGAAGTTTTCTGTCATTATTTTTTCTAATAGGTTTTCAATATCTTGCTCTCTTTTCTTCTGGCACCCCCATAATTTGGATGTTGGTATGCTTGAAGTTGTTTCAGAGGCTCCTTATGCTATCTTCATATTTTTGGATTCTTTGCCTTTTATAAAGATTTTTGTTTTTGTCTTGAGGAGCTAAGCATGGAAGGAAAGCATCGGGTAAGAAATACTAAAGCAAATGTCCAAAGAGCTAGAAGTAGGCAGAGGAAATAGGGAGTCACTACATCCCTCACTGACCAATTCCTCCTTTGTGATACAGACATACAATTTTATGTTTTATTATTATTTTTTTGTATTTGTCTTAAGACCTAGAAAGCTGAGACTGTGATATGTGTTTAATTAATAATTATTAAACTTCATTTGGTGTTGAGTAAATATACAGCCACTGGGATGGTTAAAACTAGAAGGTAAAGAGGTGTCATGATCTTGCTTTTAAGAATAATTCCACTTGCTATCTGACCTTATCAGAAGTCAACATCTTTCCAAATTTGAGAAAACTCACTTTGAGACATATAAGTAGACTAATTAAGTTAGTGACTTGGTTCCTGCATCTTAAGGTGGTAAGAAGCAGATAAACTGTTGGGAAATAGGGGAGCCAGTCCAGCTAGAGCATAAACCACTTCAGAAGATCACCGATGTAAAAGTCAGGGTGAGTGCAACTAGATTAAATCAGCTTAGTCTGAGACCAGTAACTATTGGCAACTGTCTCTAGGAGAAATGAGCTAAACTAATTACAACAAATTAAAATGTCTGGCAAGATATATTTGTTATAGTCCTATATAATAAAACCCTAATACGCAAATCGACCGAACAGCAGAACAATCAGTGGAATGACCAGCCGCTATGACGCGCACTGACCACCAGTGTCTGCCCCCTGAGAGGGAGGCGACTAGCGGTGGCATTGGGTGGGGCTGGCCAGTGGGCGGCGTCAGGCCACCAGCCAAGGCGGGTACCAGTCGGGGGCCCCCAGATAGCCCTGCCCACTCGTCATCCCACAGATTGGCCCTGATTGCTGGTCAGGCTTAGGGACCCTACTCTATATATTGGGAATTGTCTCTGAGATTTAAAAATTAAAACCTGGCAAGGCTACTCTAATACTGAAAAAAACAGGATGATACAGTGACGATATGCATGAACTCTGCCTTGCACATTTTTTAGTTAGTCAGTCCTGATTCTGACACTTATGACTGTGTGACAAAGCCAATTACTTAACTTCTCTCTGCTTCAGTTTTTCCACCCATAAGATGGAAAAAATGGTACTACTGCCTCAGAAGGATCATGTTATGTACTATTTTTTATAATCAGGGCAAAAAAATGTAGCTGCCCATACAACAGCAAGATGCCTTTCACCTGTATGAAAAGTATAATCATTTGTGCATGCAGCGTCCTGGATAGATAGAGGGATGTCCGACTGCCATTTTAAGCCTGATACCAGGTCTAAACCGGCAGTCAGACATCCCCGAGGTTGCAGGCCAGGCTGAGGGACACCCCCCCAGTGCACAAATTTTGTGCACCAGGCTTCTAGTCTTTCTTTAAAGTTAAATACCACTTTATCCTTTATAGTAAATAGATTATTTACATTTCTGGTATATATAAAACTAGAGGTCCAGTGCATGAAATTCGTGTGTGGATAGGGTCCCTAGTGGCTGCCAGCTACTGCCAGGGCCTCCCTTCCCTGGCTGCTGGCCAGGGCCTTCCTTCAGTCCACACCGCACCCTGATGTTCAGTGCACATCATAGCAAGCAATTGAACTCCCAGTCAGTCAAACTCCCGAGGGGACACTTTGCATATAAAGCATATATATATATATATATATATATATATATATATATATATATATATATAAATAATTATTTCATGACAGAAACTCCCTGCTTATTTTTTATCAGAAAAAGGCAAAAAATGTATCAAAAATATTAGTAGTCATATAGTACACCATGAGCCCCATTTCTAAATTTTATTTTACAAAGGGTGCAAAATAGTTTTTCTTCAACAACACAGAATGCAACACTTCAAAAGTTGTGAGATTATTGTTGAATGAACTGTTGTGCTATAGGAAAAGTCTGTCTGAGATTGTGATCTTTAGAGAAGATAACCAAAGGGACCAGCAATTCAATTCTGAATTCTTCCTTTAGAGTGAGCTGGACTAGCAGAATATTGTGTACTTAGAAGTGGTTAGTTCCACAAACTATCACTTTCTCGGAGCTCCTTTATTTAGTAACATCCTCTGCTTTTGCCAAAGGCTGTTCTAATAAATGGCCATGTGGAAATGAATCTGTCATTCATCACAAAACTGTTGTATGGAACATGGAGGACTATATTTCTTATATAAGATTCGAGGTGGAAAATGTATTTTGAGATTTAATCCTGCCAATAACTTTTTATTCTCCTAAGTAACACATTTTCTAAAGAAAAATACCTTATGGAACTTTTCCCCAAAGATACATAGCTCAATGGCTAAGAGAATAGATTGTAGAGACTGGTTATATGGACATACATCCTAGATGTGACCTAGGTCAGGGTTTGTATTTTATTTCTTTTTTAAAAAATCTTTTAAAAGGCATAGTTTCCACTGTGCTTGCTATCTGAAGAAGAAATTCACCCTTTTCCCACTGTGCTTACCTATCTGAAGAGAAAATTTGCCTTCTGTTCTTCAGGAATATGGCTTCTGGCAGTCTCTTGACTCCTCTTATTAATTAGTCAAAATTAACTCATATTGTACTTCTAGACTAAATTATTGATATTTTCTATATTACACTCCTCGCCCATTTCCCTCTGCCTACAATAATATTCTTCATCACAATTTCAGGGCTTTCTGACTCAGAAAGTTTGCTTCAGATATTGGCAAATCAATATAGCAGTAAAGACAATAATTCGTAGCATTATATAATATTAAAACCCTGGGCTTAGAAGAAGACATAGATGTTATTAAAATCCAATCACTTGGTAGAATCCTACCCAGAATACATATATCATGTGGTTGCCCACCCTATGGATTTTAACATCTTCTAAGGCTGCCCAATTCACTTTGTCATAATATAACTATATACACCTACCACTATAATTAAATCACTTTAGAATATATATATGTGTGTGTATGTGTACTTGTATGTGTGCATAAATATAAACGACACACAGAAGTCTAGAGCAGTCTTTTAGACATTACAAGCTAATTATTTTTTACAAAAGGAAGCTAATGGATTAATGGATTTTGCCTTTTTTCTGCTCAGAGAAAGAAATATGTGAGTATAGATATTTACTTTGGGTTTCTGTGATCCTCTCATCCCCTCTTATACTAATACTAGAGGCCCGGTGCACAAAATTCTGCATGGGGGGGTGGTTTGGGGGGTGTCCCTCAGCCCAGCCTGCACCCTCTCCAATCTGGGACCCCTCGAGGGATATCCGACTGCCCGTTTAGGCCCGATCCCAGTAGGATCGGGCCTAAACAGGCAGTCGGACATCCCTCTTACAATCCAGGACTGCTGGCTCCCAACTGCTCACCTGCCTGCCTTCCTGCTTGCCGCTAACCACTTCTGCCTGCCAGCATGATCACCCTCTAACCACTCCCCTGCCAACCTGATTGATGCCGAACTGCTCCCCTACCAGCCCGATTGCCCCTAACTGCCCTCCCCTGCAGGCCTGGTCACCCCTAACTGCCCTTCCCTGCAGGCCTGGTCGCCCCCAACTTCCCTCCTCTGCTGGCCTGGTCACCCTTAACTGCCCTCCCCTGCAGGCTTAGTTGCCCCCAACTGCCCTCCCTTGCAAGCCTGGTCCCTCCCAACTGCCCTCCTCTGCTGGCTTGATCGCCCACAACTGCCCTCCCTTGCAGGCCTGGTCCTCTCAACTTCCCTCTCCTGCTGGCCATCTTGTGGTGGCCGTCTTCTGTCCACATGAGGGCAGCCATCTTTGACCACATGGGGGCAGCCATCTTGTGTATTGGAGTGATGGTCAATTTGCATATTACTCTTTTATTAGATAGGATAGAGGCCTGGTGCATGGGTGGGGGCCAGCTGGTTTGCCCTGAAGGGTGTCCTGGATTAGGGTGGGGGTTCCCTTGAGGCATGGGGTGGCCTGGGCGAGGGGCCTGTGGTGGTTTGCAGGCTAGCCACACCCCCTGGTGACCCAAGCGGAGACCCTGGTATCTGGGATTTATTTATCTTCTATAATTGAAACTTTGTAGCCTTGAGTGGAGGCCAATGCAGGCCAGGGCTGTGGAAGCCTGGCTTCCTCCATCACTGGGGGCAACTCAAGCCTCATGCTCTCTTCAGCTCTGTGGCTGATGCCATTTTTGTTGGGATTTATTTTTCTTCTATAATTGAAACTTTGTAGCCTCGAGTGGAGTCCATGGCCGGCCAGGGTGTGTGGGAAGCTTGGCTTCCTCTATTGCCAGGGAAACCCAAGTCTCCTGCTCACTCCGTGGCCGCAGCCATCTTGGTTGGGTTAATTTGCATACTCTCTCCTGTTTGGCTGGTGGGCGTGGCTTGTGGGTGTAGCGGAGTGGTGGTTAATTTGCATATTACTCTTTTATTAGATAGGATGCTAATGTTACTGATGAGGGCTGAAGCATAATGCCAAAGTCTGTCCTTACATCTTTGGAATTCCTATGGCCTTAAATGAACCACAAATCTAGGTTTTCAAAGCACTTGGTTAATATTTAGATCAGGCATTCATGAAAATGAAATCATATAGTAATTCCAAACCTAGAGACTCTACATATCTAGGTATGTGTAAATATAGTAATGAGGGACCCTCAAGCTATTACTAATATTTCTAAAAGCACTAAAATGAGTTGCATATGTTCCCTTAATGAAGTCAAGTAAACCATAAATTTATTTACTCTTGGCAGAAATTAGGTCTATGCTATGCAGTTAACAGTGGTGATCTCTTGCTAATCAGAAGCTCTTTCACTGTCAGATATGTAACTACCTAGTTTTCTATGCCCTTGGTACAGCTATACAATGGAATACTACCTAGCAAGAAAACACATAACTGACTCTTTTTCCAAATGAGAAAATTATTTATTTAATAAATGCTACATGATAGATAAATCTTCCAAAACACAGGGCCCCACAGTTGGAAGAAGGTGAAAAAGGAAAAAAAAAAGGACCCTGGCACTTGATGATGAAAAGAACAGTAAACTCTAATGTAGAAGTCTGGCCCTCTTTATTTGGGGGTGGGAGAAGATGGGGAAGGCATAACCCAATAAAGTGTATGGTGGTTTAAAAGGTACTATGCTTCAGGGACAAAATATATTAATCACAATCTGATTAACATTTTGGTATAAATTTGGCTTACTCAACAAATAACTATCAAGAATTTACAATGGCACTGAATGGTGAAAGGTAATACAAAAGACCAAGACAAGTTCCTTAAGAAACTAAGAGTTAGTGGTTATGGTCCCTTATTGCTCTACTAGTGACCCAGTGCACAAAATTTGTGCACATTCTATAATAGAAGTGTCAGAGATGAAAGAAAATTAGTAAAATGTATATGAAAACCTTCCTCCTGTCAGAGTCTGGGGCTCACCACGGCACCCAGAGTCAAGTCCCCGCCCATCCACATGCACCTCAAAATCATGTGAGACCTAGACCTGGATGCCACCCCCCCCCCCCCATTGGGCTAGATCCAGACCCGGCCAGTCCCACTCTTTTCAAGTCCTGCCGGGCAGGGGGAGTAGCCTCAGGTCCCCTGGCCCAGTGCCAGGTCGGGGGATGTGGCCTGATTTCCCCTGTCAAGCCCAACTGGGTGGGGGGCATGACCTGAGGTCCCCTGTTAAGCCCTGCTGGGTAGGGGGTGCAGTCTTAGGTCCTCCAGCCTGGTGCTGGGGCGGGGAGAGCAGCCTGAGGTCCCCTAGCCCAGCATCAGGACGAGAAGCGCACCTTGAGGTCCCCTGTCAAGCCCCACGGGGGAGGGGGGGAGGGAGTAGCCTCAGGTCCCTGCTGATTGCTCGTTAAGGCTCCTTATGGGAACTTGGCCTCAGCTGTGGGTGCAGCCATCTTTGTGATGGAGTGATGGTCAATTAGCATATTCCCTCTCTTTTAGATAGGATTTGGATGTCTTTAGGAAACATTCCAATAAAGATTATATTCTATTTTAGTTTTGCTCAAACTTTTTATTCTTGCCCTAACCGGTTTGGCTCAGTGGATAGAGCGTCGGCCTACAGACTGAAGGGTCCCAGGTTCGATTCCGGTCAAGGGCATGTACCTTGGTTTCGGGCACATCCCCAGTATGTGCAGGAGGCAGCTGATCAATGTTTCTCTCTCATTGATGTTTCTAACTCTCTATCCCTCTCCCTTCCTCTCTGTAAAAAATCAATAAAATATATTAAAAAAAACTTTTTTATTCTTTTAATAATACTTAAAATTCAGAGCACCAAATTGCAATTTTATACTAATCTAATAAAGAAAACAACACAGCCCTAGCCGGTTTGGCTCAGTGGATAGAGCACCAGTCTGTGGACTGAAGGGCCCCAGGTTCGATTCCAGTCAAGGACATGAGTCCATGTTGCAGGCTTGATCCCCAGTAGGGGGCGTGCAGGAGGCAGCCGATCAATGATTCTCTCTCATTAATGTTTCTGTCTCTCTCTCCCTATCCCTTCCTCTATGAAGTCAATAGAAGTATTTTTTTTAAAAAAAGAAAACAACACATTCTATCACATTCTGTAGATTTATAAAACAAATGGAAATTGCTATTTCTGTGAAGAAACTGTTTCACACTGAGATGATTTTAAAGGCAACTATTGAAAAGATAAAGCATTTTCACACTGAAATTAATAATTTAAAATATATCTAAGTGAATTGCATATTATTATTTTAATTTTGTTTTTATAGCTACATTTTTGTGTAAGACTTATACCAGAATTTACTAGAATTTAGCATAATTTTCTATGCAGGTAATATGTATGAAATATGGTAGGCATGTACCCTAGGATAGAGGAGATGAGGTAAATTCTGACTTTAGAAAATTTTAAGTAGTATTTTTTTAAGTCTAGAAAGCTAGATTTAGATTACTCTTAAATTATGACATTGCATGTATTATCATCACCACCAGTGCTTCCACCAGATAAATAACCACATTAGCTGGGAAATGAAGTTAACAGAAATACTGAGCATGATAATCAAGAAAGGGTCACAGAACAAAATAATGTTTCATTCACCCTTAGGCCTTTGAGCATACAGCAGCTGAACCCTAAGTCACGCCCAAATCCCACCTGCTAATGGGGACTTCTTCCATTGATCAATAATTATTCTTAATCCTTAATCTATATGAATCATCATTGAAGTCAGTGAGGGTTGAGGGTCAAGGCAATAGCCTGAGATAAGGCACAAACTCAGATATTAATCCAAAATTTACATTTCAAACCAAATTTCTTGTCCTGCTTCAAAATTTTTACTTTTTGTGCCTTCTGATTCTGTCACATTGGCGCAAAAAATTCAGTATGTCTGAAGTACTGTGATGGATAATCTCAAGTGCACTTTTGGCTTCCCCACTGGCTGTCTGTATAAATGTCTGCTAATTTCCACATCAGAAATCCTCTCTCTCACTTAAAACATCATGTCCAAGACATCACCAAATACTGTAATTTCTGCCTGTAAATACAGTATCTTTGAACTTTATACATTATTTCCTCTTTGAAACTAATATATCATTTCCCCTTCTCTCCTCCTCAATCATTTAGTGCAAAGTCTCTAGATCTTTTGTAATTTTTTTCTTACTATAATTTGACTTCAATCTTTGGCTACTTCTGTCTGCAGAGAATACCATTTTAAAGCATCTATTTTCTCCATAAAATCCTATAGAGCTTTCTTATTTTATTGTTTAAAAGCCCATGTGCACAGAATGATGTGTTAATTAGCCTGACTATGGTAATTATTTCATTATGTATGTAAATCAAGGTATGCTGTACACTTTTAATATACATACTTTTTATTAAAATACTAGAGGCCTGGTGCATGAAATTCATGTTGGGGAAGGCAGGGCTCTCAGCCTGGCCTGCACCCTTTCCAATCCAGGACTGCTCGGGGGATGTCAGACATCCCTCTCGCAATCCGGGACCACTGGCTCCTCACTGCTCACCTGCCTGCCTGCCTGATTGCCCCTAACCACTCTTCCTGCCTGCCTGATTCCCCTAACTGCTCTCCCTTGCTGGCCTGATTGCCCTAACTGCTCTCCCCTGCCAGCCTGATCGCCCCTAACCACCTCTGCCTTAGCCCCACCACCATCGCTTTGTCCAGAAGGACATCCGGAAGACGTCCAGTCTAATTGGCATATTACCCTTTTATTTGTATAGATGTATGCTTGATAGAGCCTTTTGTAATGGCAAAAAAAGGAAAGGTAATGATACTGACAAAAAAATAAAATTAACAAACAAACAAAAATGTCAGCAGGATAGTAATATTTTCTGGTTTAGTCCTTGTTGACTTTTCTAGCATAATCCCACACTGTTTTCTCTAAAATTTTTCCTTTGATTCAGCAATGCCTATTTATATGATACTAGTGGCCCGGTGCACGAAATTTGTACACTGGGGGAGGGGGGCGGTGTCACTCAGTCCAGCCTGCTCACTCTCCAATCTGGGACCCCTCAGGGGATGTCTGACTGCCGGTTTAAGCCCGATCCCTGTGAGACATCCCTCTCACAATCTGGGACCACTGGCTCCTAACCGCTCACCTGCCTGCCTGATTGCCCCTAACACTCTGCCTGCTGGCCTGCTTGCCCCTAACTCCCCCCCTTTCTGGCCTGATCACCCCCAACTGCCCCCCTGCCAGCCTGCTCACCCCAACTGCCCCCCACTGCTGGCCTGCTCACCCCCAACTCCCCCCCCCCCCCCCGCCGGCCTGATTGACCCCAACTGGCCCCCCCTGCCGGCCTGCTTGCCCCCAACTGCCCTCCCCCCCACCGGCCTGATCACCCCCAACTGCCCTCCCCTCCTGTCCTGATCACCCCTAACCACCTCTGCCTCAGCCCTGCCACCATGGCTTTGTCCGGAAGGTCTCCGGGTCTTATTAGCATATTACCCTTTTATTAGTACAGATTTCCAAGTGCACTACCCTTTCTGATGCCTAGTTATTTTTACACATGCTATATTACCTCTGCTATTCAAGATCTTAGTCCTAATTCTTGTTCCTTTATGAGTCCTTTATCTGCTCTTGCAAGTTCCTATTCACTTATCGCTTTGGGTATCTGCCTGACTAGCCTCCACCTTCATGAGTCCCTCTCCCCGCTAGTACCCCTGACACATATACACAAATCAGGCAGTTGGGCAATCACCCTGCTGTGTTTATTCCTTTAGTAAAGCATTGTTAACTTTAAATGTTTAAAAGTGTTCTTCACAACACTAAATTTCTTGAATGCTGAGATCATGTCTTATTAATATTTGTATTCCCATGTGCCACATAACAGCTTTTCAATTATTTTCTTCAGCTTCCTCCCAAACCCCTTCCAATCAGCTCCTATGGAAGTATCTTTCTAAATACAGATCTGTTCATATTATTACAGAACTTAAAAACCTTCACTAAGCCTTCACCCTAACAGATACATTCTAAACTACTTACCATGACATGAGAGAGCCTTCAAAATTTGGCCTCCATATCATTTCTTCTTACTCTCAGCAGATCTGATACAGTTCCCCAATTACACCATCTGCTCTCTAAAATTCATATTTCTATTCATAATGCCATTTGCTTTGTTTTGTTCATCTTTGCATTGTGAACATCAAAAAGTTGCTTAGGAAATAGGAACACTCAATTACTATTTCTTCAAAAACTATAAATAAATGAAAGATTGAATACGTTAACTTGTTTCAGACTATATACATGGTAAAAATGAATAGCCATAACAATATATTTTCACTCCAAAACTGACAACTCACCACTTCAATGGAATTAAAATGTTGGCAACGCAGGTGATTCTACCACAGAACCCTAAAGTAATGAGGGAAGCAGAGATAATTTATAGACTAAGAAAAGTTTCTTTCCTTTGAAGCACCTATGAGTTTTCCAGGTGATTCCAGAGCACTTGGTGTAGTTTCAAGAGTTAAATCATTTTTCAGTCTAAAATATATTTCTAGTCAGTGTTTTGTTTTTTTCTGATGGGTAAAGATGTAAATTCATGCTTTGCTTATTGATACAACAAAGAAGCAAATTTTAATGTATTTTAAGTACAGAAAATGATGTTATTTTTCTGTGTGGCGGCATTAACTATAATATTGGGTTGTGATTTTATTTTGTAATTTCACATGTTTCTAAGTCATTTGCCTAATACATACAAGTCTACTCTTTACAGCCCTTCCATTCTTGCAAAACCTTCCTTCTCCATTCATCATGCCCTAATTCCATAAACAAGCCCATGATTTTTAAAGAAATGAGCATATTATATTTCCTTGGTGACATGGACGGCTCAGACTTAGGCACTTTCCCTTTGACAGTACAATCAAGAAATTTCAGAATTTGGCTATAGTACAGGGTTATTACCACTATGTCTTGGTGATACTTATAAAATGGATTCCTAACTTCAGTGAACATACTTTTCTGAAATACAGTGTCAAAGAAAGAAAAGGAATAACTCACCAAATGTTTTATATGTCAGAATGTTTGTTCACATTAATATTTTTGGGGGGTTGAAATATTTATTTTCTCCTAAGGATTACTAGTACTCTAAAGATACATGTTTTTGTGATTCTAGTTACTTTTCTCCCTCATGTCCATGAATTTTATCTTTTCTTTCCTCAATCCCTCCACCCACCCTCAGCCCCTCCTTACACCCTCTTTCCGACAGCTCAGCCTTCAGCCTGCTCCCCATCTATGAGTCTGTTTCTATTTTGTATTAATATTTTAACAATCTGAAAATCATCACTCTGCATTTGTTGATTTAGGAGGGTCATCCAGCCAGGACAGTGTGGCCCATTGGTTGAGTGTTAACCTATGAACCAGGAGGTCATGGTTTGATTCCAGGTCAGGGCACATGCCCTGGTTGCGGGCTCATTTCTGGGTGTGGGGTGTGCAGGAGGTGGCCAATCAATGATTCTCTCTCATCACTGATATTTATATATCTCTCTTTCCCTCTCCCTTCCTCTTTGGAATAAAAATATATATTTTTTAAAAAATCAAACTTACAATGAAAAAGAATGGATTTTATGGTATGTGAATTCTATCTCCGAATAAAACATTTGCCCATATAATGGATGCAATGTATGAAAATTATGCTTTTAAAATAAAAAGAGTCATCCAAATATTTGAAGATCAAATTTGTCAAACTATAATAATAAAAAAATAATATACCACTAAAATTTCCCCAATATTGGAGAAATGATGCAATATAAAGTTTAAGGAAGAACCAATTGAGAACATATTTAGGTGAGATGATTAAGAACATTTTAAATTAGAAATGTATATAATGCTTATACATGACAAGTGAATCCATGGTATTAAAAAAAACTGAAGTCTAAGTGCTCAAAGTGTTTTAGTGTGTGTGTGTGTTGTTTTTTAGTATCAGTTATATTTAAATCACCTCCACAGCATGTTTTATTTCTAAAACCATTGGTTTACAAGCATATGTCTTAATATATTTTTACTGACAATGTTGGATATATTAAATTACCACTTATGAATCTTAAGAATACAGCCACGTTTTTCTTTCATAAATCAGTAACACAAAACTTAAGTTATTGAAGGACTCCTGCACCTTATTTAAAACACAAATAAACTCCAACATGTATTACCATTGAAAGAGCAGTCTAATATTGAATCAATGATCGTTATCCTAACCTTGTTATTCTTTTTAATCTTGGAATTCAAATAGTTCACATCAATCTCTTCCATGTTTAGATTATTTTTTCTGGTTTTTGACCCCCGAAGGCCAGTCTGATACCAATTCCTCAGGGTGAGGGATTTAATTTTAAACAATTCTTACACTGTTTTCTCCTAGTCTTCAATTTGAATCATGTCATCAGTCAGTTAACATCTAATTGCCTTCCTAACTGTTGCTATTCCTATTGCCATAATTTCTAGATCACATTTTAGCCTCATCCCTTGCTACAGGTACCCTTTGGTTATTAACCCGGATTCTTCCCAGGGACTGGGGCCTGAAACTGCTTAGGGTTTTTTTTTTTTGTGTGTGTGTGTTTTTT
The DNA here is from genome assembly GCF_963455305.1 of Plecotus auritus. Classification (NCBI taxonomy): domain Eukaryota; kingdom Metazoa; phylum Chordata; class Mammalia; order Chiroptera; family Vespertilionidae; genus Plecotus; species Plecotus auritus. The sequence goes on along the minus strand of NC_137776.1, from coordinate 130,190,375 downwards.
TTACCCCTTCTTGGGTAAAATATGCTTGAAGTACACTTGAAGTAGATCATGTAGTGTGAGTAGGAAAGAAAACTGAGAAATGAACAAGAAAAGGATATTAACATTTAAAGATTAGACAGATGAAAAAGAATCACCAGAAAAACCTCATTAAAGTAGGTCTGAAAACTAGCATAGGAACATATAAATTAATGTAAAAGTGAGTTTTAAGAAGTAAAACAATTTAAAGCATGCCAGGAAATTCAGAAAGATAAATAACATGAAGAAGAATTGAAAACTTGGGAACCTGGATTTGGGCAATCAAGAAGTCCTTGGAACCTCTGAGTTAGTGTCTCTGAGAGGCAGTGTACCTAATGGTGAGTGGTAGCGTGTGGAATGTCAGCAACAGAGCTGACTGGAATTCACCTGCTCTGCCATTTACTAGTTACATGGCCTTGGGCAAGTCACTTAAATTCCATGATGCTCAGTTTCTACATCTGAAAAATGAGTATTATATGAATGATTTTCTCATGTGGTTATGGTTTTATATGAGTTGATATATGTAAACAACTTAGAATAACGTTTGGCACATCCTATATAATAAAAGCCTAATATGCTAAGTGTTGGGTTGACTAGTCAGCTGTTCAACCAATCGAAGTGTAATATGCTAATGATATGCTAAGGCCACTCAACTGCTATGTGCACTGACCACCAGGGGGCAAACACTCTGACTGGTAGGTTAGCTTGCTACTGGGGTCGGGCTAATCGGGACTGAGCGAGACAGGCCGGACAATCCCTGGCACCCTCCTGCAGTCCCTCTCCAGCTGGCCAACCTCCCGCATTCCTCCCCGCCCTGTTCGTGCACCAGTGGGGTCCCTTGGTCTGGCCTGCACGCTCTCGCAATCCGGGACCCCTCGGGGGATGTCGGAGAGCCGGTTTTGGCCCGATCCCGAAGGCCAGGCCGAGGGACCCCACTGGTGCACGAATTCGTACACTGGGCCTCTAGGCCTATATAATAAGAGAGGAATATGCTAATTATCTGTTCTGCCTTGAGGCTTAACAACCGACCACTTAATGACTGGATCACGGATCTGCAGGAGGGTGGGGCAGTGAACTACAAGCAGGTGGCAGAGAGCTACAGGAGGGGGCAAGGCAGCAAGCTATGAAGAGGGTCAGGGGAAGCGGGCAGGGGGAGCTACAGGAGGGCTGCAGCGACCTACTGGTGCACAGATTCGTGTGCAGGGCTACTAGTAATTATATAAACAGCGGTGTATTTGGATATACACTACCCAATTTCCCCTTCAAGGAAGGAGGTGTTGCCTTAGCTTCTAGGAAAACTGTTCAGGGACAGCTTTTCATTATTATCCCCTCCAGGATGTACTTCAGCTATACACATTCATCACATCCAAACCTGTGCTCTTCCAGAGACAGCTTATATCAAATGCCAATCAAGAGGAAGTATAAGGGCCAAAGTATTCCAGCCCAGCAGAGAAGGTCTCCAATGGCCATGTTAGCTCAACCTTTTCCATGGTGAGGCTGAGCCTGTTGCTTCAGTCCTGCTTCTTTCTTTTCTTTTCCATGTGGGTGATTCAAAGGGCCCTTGTCTATAGTAAACATCTTGAACACTAAACTTTGCCTTGAAGTCTGCTACCAGTGAACTCAAACTGTGGTATAAGTGTGGTTTGCTTTTGTATTTTTTAAAAATATATTTTTATTGATTTCAGAGAGGAAAGGAGAGGGAGAGAGAGATAAAAAACATCAATGATGAGAGAGAATCATTGATAGGCTGATTCCTACATGCCCCCCATTGGGGACAGAGCCTGCAACCTGGGCATGTGCCCTGATCTGGAATTGAACCATGACCTCCTGGATCATAGGTCGATGCTCAACCACTGAGCCATGCCAACAGTTTGCTTTTAAATTTTTAGTTGCATGGATGAACAGGCAGTAGCAGTAGTAGCACTGTGTGTTTTTTTTTCTTCTCCATGCTTTATATTTAATGAAACTGTGTTATTAGAATTATATTAGTATGGGTCTTAAGTAAAATTTTGAAAATGAATTTATTTTCATATGTATAATCATTATAATGACCAGAGTGTTTGTATAATAAACAAAATCTACTTATTATGATAAACTTTTAAGGGTTTTCTTAAAAGCCAATGTGTAAAAAGAAATAGCATTTTAAAACACTGCTGTTGCCCAGCCTGTAATTTTTGGTGCCAATGCGACAGAACCAGAAGGTGTATGTGGGATAATTTAGTGATTATCTTCTCATCAGTTCTTCTGAGGAGGACTGAGTACCAAACCATAAATGGCTCTCGATTACAGTGTGAAAGATTTAAGTTAACCATAAGGAAGATTCCCTGGATGGGCAATGGTTGTTACACATTGGAATAGGTTTCCAAAAAGATGTTGTAGAGCAGGGCAGAAAGGGGACAGGCAGAAATATGGTCTATATTATATTCCAGAATGTTGAACAACTGTCTGCCTGATGAAAAATATCGATCCATGTATGTATATTTGAGAGAGAGAGAGAGAGAGAGAGAGAGAGAGAGAGAGAGAGAGAAGGGATGCACCTCAAAATTCTTCCAATCCTTATTGTATTTAAAATATGATATTCTGATATTCAGGATATGTTTCTTAAAAAAAACCCAACAAAACAATAAATATTGATTCAAACCAGTTAATATTGGCCAGATTTACATATCTTTATATGATATATACAATATTATTTTAAGTATACTAAATGTATTTTGTTCTAAATATCTAGAGCTAACTTTCAACTTTGCTATTAGGTAAATGAAAGCAATGCTTTTCTAAATAATGACTATTCATTAAATAATTATTCTTTATTATATAGAGTTTTAAAAGATACATTCCTCTCTAAAACATCTACATTATAATGGGTTGCTGCTCTGGATATGTATTCTCTTTTACTTAGAGCAGAGATGGAGTGAAAGTGAGCCAAGATAATAATAGTAAAAGATAATAAATTATCTGGATCAGATTTCCCTTTAACATTGAGCTCCCCTGGTTCCACGGAGAAAATAGTGGAAGTGACTTTTTAACCCAGCTCCCGATGGCAGTCTTTCACCCCAGAACTGATGTTCTGTGGAGCTGGGTGGAGAGAAAATTGATAAGCATATGATACACTGTTCTCAGAAACACTACCTGTGGCCCATTGTCTTCAAACCAAATTTCTCTTGCTAAGGGTGGTTTACATTCTTATATGGTCACCAGCTTTCACATGCGTGCACCCTAGCAGCAGCAGCAAACTTCTAGATGTATGCTTTATGACATCATTATTGGTTTACAAGACACATTTATGAATAAGTATCTTTGAATTGCATTATAATGAACCATTTGGAAAACAACAATTGGATTTTAGAAGGAAAATATAGGGTTCTTTAATGGTGAGGCAATAAGACAGTAAGAAGCTAGTTCTTTTTTTCATAATTCTTGTAACAGAATCCAGGAATAAAATGTCAGCAATAGAACTGACTTTCTAGGGGAGAAGAGTGCACATAGAAGCCATTGAAATTCCTTGAAAACTTCTAAATTCTATTCAGAATGAAGAAAATATCTATAATAATAAAAGCATAATATGCTAATTAGACTGGATGTCCTTCCGGATGACCTGGATGAAGCTGAGGTTGCCCGGGTCCCGGGTGTCTGCTGGCAGCCGGAGGGAAGCCCAGGTCCCAGGTGCCAGAGGGAAGCTGGTGCCGGCAGCTGGAAGAAGGAATTTTGTGCATCAGGCCTCTAGTTCAATAATAAATACTATCTGCTGACGTTCTAAAGTGCATTAGGCAAGCACAATGTTCAGTAGGAGATGCATGAAAACTTAAAGCGTCTTTTGAGATAAAGGAGGTTATTGAAAACACAACAAAAAAAGAGGGAAAACTTCCTAATCTTTACTAAAGTAATAATTGACATCTGGTCGATGACTATCAAAAGACTATAAAACTGTAAGCAAAAACCTCAATAACCATAAGATAAGATTTACTAAGACATTTCAATTATTAACTCATTTATTAATATTCATTTGATGAAATTCTCATCACATTTTCCTTGTTTTTTCCATCCATTTTCCTTCCTTCCCACCCACCACCACACAGACAACAAATTCATCAATTTAGTAGATTGCTAGGCTAGGTATAATTTGGGTTACATGTTTATCCGGAGGACAAAATAATTAATTTTTAAAAACCAATCAATTTGAGTAAAATTGCCATTCTTATCCCTCTAAAATGTAGTGAGTGCTGCATAATGAAAACCTAATCTAGAATAAGTCCGATACCTTCCCTTTCCTCAAAGTTTCTCCTAAAATCAAGGTTTAATAGATTTTTCACCTGCTCACTTCTTTTCAGGGATATATTTTACTCGAAGATGATTTTTCCTAGACGGAAAAGTATTTTTCTTTTAAACCAAGCATTATTACGTTAGCTTTACTTTGACACCTACTTCAGCCTGACCCAATTCATCCATGCCTTTCATCAAATTTTACTGAGTACCTATGAAGTACTGATTCTAGAGTTATAACTCAGGATTCTTTTTCAAAGACCCAGCATCCCTGGGTGGCAGACACATCAATAGAAAGAAATACAAGCACAAGTGACTAAGGAAACAATTGGGAAAGAAACTGAAGCAAGGCCAGGTCCTGGAAAGTCTCAAAAAATAGAATTTTGGAGGATATGAGGAATTAGTCAGGAGACATAAGTAAGTGTATTGGATTGGAAGGAGGGAATCAGAGAGGCAAGCATCAGATCTCTCAGGTATGAAGTAAAGAATAAGCCAAAGTTTGAAATGAGCAGGATCAGAGTTCTTTTCTGGAAACCACAGTGATTAACTATTGATGCAACTTAGCACAAAGTGGATGGATGATGCTGGAAAGGTAAGATATAGAAGAGATCTTACTTTGCACTTTATGATTTAGGAAATAGGGAATAATGGAAGGATCATACAGCCTGATTAGAAGTGTGAAAAATGATTTGGAAGGGGCAAAACCGGTGAAGAGATAACTCCACTTATGGATTCTAAGACCTTGCTGAATTGCATTACTAGCCCAAGCCTCAGCTTTCTCATCTAAAAACATAAAAGGTAATAGTGGCTCCTGAGGTCTTGTCTTTGGAAATGTGTGGGCTCTGAAGATTAGACTATGTACATAAAGCAGCCAGTACAGTGACAGAAATATATTAGGGACTTATTAAATAGATTCCCTTCACCAGCTCCGGGCCTCTGGCAAGTTAGTCTCCAATTCTACAAGAAAGATGATTTCTCTCTAGAACATAATTCCCCTCTCTCCCTCTCTCCTGCCAACCCACTCTTCCATGAGCAAAGAATGAAGAGGTAGCTCTCCTGCTGGGAACGGATTAACATGTACATTTCTGTGCTTAGAAATGGAAACATGTCATTTTTAAATAGCTATCTCAAAGACAGATCGCCTATTGCATGCATTGATGCAGCTTGAACTAAAAATCTGGGCACAAATAGTAATTTGGAAAAACCCTGATACTTCTATTTTGCCATACAATCACAAAGCCTACGTGTCTGCTAGAGACATCCCAGTGAAGAATGCCTGCTAGTAATGAGGAGATATAAATATATTTTTACAGGTGCTTAGACTATTAGTTTCCAAGGCAGCTTGCCATGATGAGTGATAATTCAGTGTGAAGATCCACTGAGAAGTTGTTCACATTACCAGGTTCTCTTTCTTGGCTATCATATCATAAGACAAACTCAATGAACCAGATACATGAAAATGTGAATGTGTATGTTTGCAATTTTTACCCTTTCCTGCTATACTGTTCTCCAGTTGATTTATCTTCCTTAATTTAGTGCTAAATATCACAAAGGCAGAAAAAAAATCCTCCCTCATAAACACTTTTTGCTTGACCTCATATTAGGCTTTGATGGAGAAAAGAGCATTTTCAAATGCTTTCAGAAAAGTAAAATTCCTATGTAGAAGGTTTAATTTTTTTTTTTCTCAAAGCAATGCCTAGGGAAATGTTCAGAAAATTAGCAACTGGACAGATTGGTTGAAATTGTCTTCCTTGTGGAACACAATGTTAATTTCAGGCAAATTTAACTTGTGATTGAGTGGCAATTAAGTGGTGTAGAGACTGCTAGTCCTGGGTTAAAATAATTTGCAAGGCTTAATTAATTGCTAGAACAACTAATAGCCCTGTCAAATTGGCAAGTAAGTTCATTGATCTTAAAATTCAGCTGAGCTCAAGAGAAAGATTGACAAAATAATTTGTAAACTGTGACAGAGACAACTGGAAATAAGTGACGTGTGTGAAGGTAGAGTAGAGGATACAACACCAGAAAAGATAAAATAGATATTATTTTCAAAGAAATGTGCCCACACATTTCCAAAGACAAGACCTCAGGAGCCAAATATCTACCTTTCTCATGTACTCTACATAGAAAGTTTTAATATACATTTTAAAAATACATGTTTTTGTTGATTTGAGAGAGAGAAACATCAATTGACTGCCTCCTGCATTCTCCCTACTGAGTATCAAGCCTGAAACCAGGTATGTGCCCTGACCAGGAATCAGACAAGTGACCTCTTGGTTCATGGGACGATGCTCAGCCAACTGAGCCACACCAGCCATGGTTTAATATACTTTGAATGATCTCCTACATTTCAGTTTATACTGAGCACATGATGAATAGGTCAGATTTTGTGCCATGTTGATTTAATCTCAAACTCTGAAAGCAGAAATAGTCACACATCTGACCTGAGTATGGGGTGCTAAGTGAATTCTTTAATATTAACTGCCAACTTTTAAGCTTCCATGTAATCCTCTTAAGGTTGAAATGAGGCTGCTCCATTCTTCTTTTTTATATGGGCGTTTTTTTTACACTTTAGTCTTGAGATCTTTTACAAACTAAAGACTCCCTGACATGCAAAGTAGCAGGCCACCCCTCAGGGATGTTTTTAATTGATGGATTGATGGAACTCATCTTTAATTGATGGACTGAGTGACAGAGGAAAACAATTGACAATCTCCCCACTTCTTTCAAAACTTTATGAATGAGAAAAGCTAGTCCTTGAATGATGTAATTGACTTACGGTGTAGCAATTGTAATCATTTTAGCTATTTCTATAATCAGAAGCAATCCTGATACCCAATCTGTCAGGAACATACCACATCATCCATTAAGGGGACTAAAATAATCACATTAGCCATGTTATATTTTATAATTTTGAAAACAGCCATAGGGTATGTAAGTAGTGAGCAACGAATCTGAAAGCAATAATCAGAAAGGAGGAGCAGAATACCGGTCTTAGTGAAGTGGTTTCAGAAACAAGAATCTGGATAACAGGTGCTTTGTATCAGATACCTTTCAGTGCTGCATCAGTTCATCTCAGCATCTCGTCTCCATGACACTGAGTACTTTCTCCTCCATCACTTCCTACATCTGGGCACATGACTACTATGCTCAACTCTGTATGAGTTCTTCCCTAAACTCCAAAAACTGTCCAAAGAAAAAGTTGTGTCTCTGGCCTTTCTGAAAATACTCATGCAAGAATGAACTACCAGTCACATCTGATACCAGTAATTGATGCTTGAAGTGACTTTTCTTCTTGCTGTGTCAATCCCCCTTGCCTTCATTTCTGCTCTCTGAAATTGCACTTCACTGTAAACTAGTACATGGTCTATAAGCCTTTGCCTTGCATCTACTTTCCAACTATCCATAGTAAAACATAATTCCTTTTAGAAGTGATAAAAGAAAATAAAATGCTTATGTACAAATGGATCAGCATGGTGCCAGTAAGATGTACCAAGTAAAAGCTAAAATATTATGATTTCCTTGTATTGAAACTTACAGGTCTAAGTCTTCCAAGGCAATAATGAGGTATTCCTCATTATTACTCTTATAATTAACTGGGGGCAACATATTTGGGGAAGGAGGCTGCTCATACTATTTCAAAAGAAACAATATAAGATGTATAAATTGCTGCATTTTGTTAGAGTTAGGGAAATTTCATTTATCTATCATTGTGTATTGATAAATCTTTTATAAATACTGTATGTTCATAGCCATAACTACAGTTACTAACAGATTCAATAGTTGTGCCAAAAATCATATTTTAGAACCTACAACCTATGCTGTTATCTCCTCTATCCATTACTCATTCTCCTCCTTCAGAGTCATCTTGCCTGAAGGACTTCTTTCCACTGGTGTGAAACCAAAGATTTTATTTCTCATATAAACTGGCAGTGTACTATTTTTTTACTCATAAATTTCTCTCCAGTAGAGTATTTTTAAATCTCTAAGGAAGAGTCAAAATCTAGAGAAAATTAATGAACTAGAGCTTTCTGAGTTTTTGTATACTAGTAAATGCATATCATTTCAAATGAAACTGTAATTTAAAAAGGCAAAATCAAGAAACTAGGGAAAATATACATCTGAAAACACTGGGAGAAATGTTATTTCTTGGTCCTTGACAAAGCTTTGAAGATGTAGTTAAGCCCCTTAGAGTATAACAAATTAGGATTATACACTTGAAAACATACATCAACAATGAAATATGTCACTATATTTTCATGTCATTTATTTGTTTTATTTCTAACTAGTGCCTCTGTGCACAGATTCGTGCACATTTAAAGGAAATTAATTAGAACATGGCTTGCTGGGCAGGAATGGGCAAGATGGGCTGGACACGCCCTGGAGCCAACCTCCTGCTATCCTTCCCTGGCCAGCTGCATCTGGGGCAGTGCTGGCTCCTCTCTGGTTCTGGGGTGCGTTACCCGAGAACCACCACTGCCAAGTCATAGTAGCTCAGCAGATCCTGTATTGAGCGTCTTCCCCCTGGTGGTCAGCGCATGTTATACCTACCAGCCAGTCGGCTGGTTGGACGGTTACTTAGCCTTTTATATATATAGATAAATCACTGGGTTAACTTTTGGGTGCGTAGGTATTTTGATTTAAAAAGTGGAAAATGTGATACAAATGCCCTACATGCCATGTCAATGCTTTGTTATTAAAGTTGTGTTCAATGATTTTATTATTGTTATTATCAAACAAGAATTTATTAGGAAACGTTAAATTCCAGAGTTGTCCCTAATGTTAAAATTCTAAGAACTATTTAAACACAGTTTTGATCATCAGCAGCCTAACAGCTAGTATCTAGCATCAAAAAAGTAAATTCAATAAACCAGTTTATTGTAATCCAAGTTATAATAGATTTATATGTGGAGAATTATTGGTCATAAGGTAGAAGCACTAGGATGTAAGAGTTGAGGATCAATGGAGACCCCTCAGAATAAATGTTTAGTCTTTAAGGATGAACTGGAGTTATTTGTGTGTTGAGTTTGGGCAGTGTATTACAAATAATGTTAACAGCCATGCTGGTGTTAAATGTTATCACTCAAATGCATAATCTGCAAGTCATTGTTTATGGCTATATGAAATGTTGAGGGATCAAGTGGTATGAGTTAAGACATGAATGACACAAGTACAAGGTGGATAAACTAGTTGAATATTATTCTAAAATCTTTGGAAAATATTGGCATATTGGAATCTTTTTTTTTTAATAAGGTGATGTCATGATCTGTTTTGTGTTTGAAGAGACTTCTGGTCAGCTTAGTTGGAGACACATACCAGTTAAGCATATGTTGCTCAACTACTCTAAGCAAAAAATGTATGTTATACCTCACGAAGCAGAAATAGAGAGCAGGAGATCAACAGGATATATATTAGAAGGGATACTTGATTGATCTGGGTGATAGAATAAAGGAAGTAACTGAGATACTGATGTTCAGTTTGAACAATAAGTTTCTGATGAGGCAACCTGGTGGTAGGTGCTGGTGTCCTTAACTAAGAAAGGGAAACCAGACTTAAGAGAATTTGGGGAAGCAAGGGGCAATTACTAGGTCAGTTTTTAAATATGTGGATTTGAGACCTTTTTTTGGAAAATACTAATGAAATGTCTGAAAATGCAGAAAACCCTGGTTCTGAATGTTAAAAGAAAGAATTGTACCCAAGATATGTACTTGGAAGTCATCTGCATTTAAGTAATGACTGAAAAGATACAAGTGGATGAGGTTTCCAAGGAAGAGTTGAAAACATTTTAAAGTACAATAGAACATTTCAGGAAATTTACATTGGAAGTTTGAGTTTAGGGAGGACAACTAGTGAGGAAGATTGAAAAGGAGCAAGGGTAATACCATAGTAAAGCCATCAAAGGTTTTATGTGTTCAATGGTACGTATTACACAAAGTAACTTCATCACCCGAACTCATCCTCTAATCTTCAACTCTTCAACCCTTTGTTTTCCAAAGCCTTGGCAACCATCAATCTATTTATGGTCTCTTATAGTTATCCTTTACCAGGAGATCATATATTGTAAGCATAGGCATGCAGCCTTTTCAGACTGGTTATTTTTACTTGGTGATATTACTCTTAATAATCATCCCTATCTTTGCACTAGTGTATTCCTTTTTATTGCTTATAGCTTTTCACTGTATGGATATACCACAGTTTGCTTATCCAGTCAGTTATTGATGAGTAACTTAATTGTTTCTAATTTTGGAATTTAAGAATAAAGCTGCTTTAAATATTCATGTGCAGACTTTTGTGAAGAAATATTTTCAAATTAGTTGGGCAAACACCCATGAGTATAATCCCTGTATTATAAACTAGGATTATGATTAGCTTTAGATGAAACTGCCAAACTGTATTAAAAAGTGGCTGCACCATTGTGGCTTCCCATCAGCCCTGAACGAATGGTTCTGAGGCTCTGCATCTTCACCAGCATGGTGGATTTCCCCCCAATTCTATTAGGCATGCTGTTATCTCGGTTTGTTAATTTGCATTTTCCTAATGTGAAATGATGCCAAACCTATTTTCCTAGGCTTGTTTGTTGTCTGCATATTTTCTTTGGTAAGGTGTCTGCTCAGATCTTTCCCCCATTTTTAAAGGTTTGTTTTTTGTTATTACGTTTTAAGAGGGTTTTTTTTGTGTGTGTGTGTGTGTGTGTATGTGTGTATTTAAATTACAAACTCTTTATCAGATGTAGGTTTTGAAAATATTTTCACCCAGTCTCTACTGACCTTTGGATTCTATTACCAATAACTTTCTCAGAGCAGAAGTTTATTTTATTTTAATAAAGCTCATTTTTTTCTTCATTTTTTCCTTTTGGTGTTGATTCTAAAAATTCATCACTAAATCAAAGATCTTATAGATTTCTCTCCTTTTTTCCCTTAGAAAATGAATAGTTTTGCATTTATATTTAGGTGAGTAATGAATTTTGAGTTATTTGGGAAGAATATGTAAAGTCTATGTCTAGGTCTATTTGTGTATGTGTATAGTTATGAGTGTGTGTGTGTGTGTGTGTGTGTGTGTGTGTGTGTGTAAGGATGTCCAATTGTACCAGCACAATTTGATGAAAAGACAATCCTTTCTTCTTAGAATTGCCTCCATACCATTGTCAAAAAATAATTGACTATGTTTATGTGGGTCATTTCTGGACTTTCTATTTTGTTTCATTGATCTGTCTCTACATTGTAACCAATAACTGCACTGTTGATTACTGTAGATTTACAATAAAACCTGAAATTGGGTAGTGTGATGCCTCTAACTTGTTCTTGTTATTGTGTGGGCTATTCTGGGTCTTTTGCCTTTCTATATAGTAAATTTTAAAGTCATTTTGTTATTATCTATGAAGTAACTTACTGAATTTTTGTGTATTTATTGTGTTGAATCTATATTGAAGTAGTTATCTTTTAGGTCAATAAGAAAAAGAAAAAAGTATTTTACTTCCATTCGTTTTCCAACACTCAACCTTTCTTTCTGTAGATTCAAGTCTCTAGCCTATGTTATTTTCTTTATGACTTAAATATTTATTATTATTATTATTATTTTTATTTATGACAGGAAGGTCTACTGGTGGTTCATTCCCTCAGTTTTGTTTGTGGAGAAAGTCTTTGTGTCTCCTTTATATTTAAAGGATAATTTCGATTGATGTAGAATTTTAAGTTAGTAGGTTATTGCTGTTGTTTTCCTCAACACTTTAAATGTTTTACTCCACTCTCTTCTTACATGATTTATGACAAGTCCTCTGTTCCTTTATTTCTAATGTATAACCCCTGGCTTCTTTCAAGGTTTTCTCTTTGTCTTTGTTTATTAGCAGTTTGAAAATGGTATGTCTCAGTGTGTTTTTGTTGTTATTGTCTTGGTGTACTTTGAATGTTTTGGGAGTGTGACTCATTAGTTGGATTCTCTTCCTAAAGAGAGAACCAATGAATGACACTTACTAAGCCTACAATAAGTACTTTTGAATACATTATTATCATTTAATTCTTATTCTGTAATAATACTAGGACTAAGCACGTTCTATAAATATGCTGGGTATTAGAAGGCTTGACTGAAATAAACACTGAGGTAATTGTATATGCTGCATTTTCCAGATATATTTCCTAAACTACACTCTTTTCAGGTGGGTGGAAAATAAATGCTGCTCAATAACAAATGCAACTCCAGGATGACTCAAAAAATCAAACTGAAGGTGAATGCTATTGCTTAGAAAGAAAAATCACGTAGAATCATATGAAGAACTCCACTAGCCCTGTGATTTACTGTGATCAAGATGAAGTCCTTAATCACTCAACAGATATTTATAAAGCTTCTTCTAGGTAATCACCATTTAATAATGCATTTTCCTCTACTTACATACACAAAACATACTTCCTCAATAAAGCAGAAAACTGTGTACTTATGATACCTATTTGTAAAAGATAAAACCAAAAGTTATAAAAATATGAATAACAAAATTCTAAGAAGTTATGATGCACTTTTCAGACTAGTTATATGTTTGGAGTTAATACTATTGTCCAGTAACATATTTTCTAATCAGCATGTCCTTGGCACCAGTCAAATGTTACAGCCCAATTTCTTAATCTTAATTATGATTATTATTATTATTATCAGTAGCTGTAATAAAAAATTTTCCCAACAACACATACTATTGAAGTTCTAAACACATCTGTAAATAAAAAGTATAAAACCACAATACTTTGAGTTATACATTCAATATTGTAACAAAAAAATTTACTCTCTCAGTTCTTTCAGTTGCCATCTGCTGACTCTGAAGCTGCTTGCTTGTTTCTTATGTTTGTTTGTTTGTTTGTTTATCTAGAACAGACGAAGCTCTAAGAAGCAGTTGAGGACAGGATCGGCCTGGAAAAAGAGTATATTTTTGTTGGTACAATTATGAATGCATTTGAAATACCTTCCTTAACTCCCATTTGGGCTATACTTGGCAGGATTAAATGATTTAAATCCGGATTAAAGGATTAGGTAACTCAAACTAGTGTTTTATCTTAGAAAAGAAGGAAACATATTCATTTGGATTCTTTGTGTCAAGGGATGAATGACAATTTATTCTTTGCAAGTATGCTTTATTCCATTTAAGCTAAGATAAAAATATATTTATGTATGTGTGTTTTTTCAGTCTTTTGCCAGGTTGATCCTCTCTCTGCTCATCTTTCACACTGAATGCATAGGTATGCCTTGCAGGCTATAAAAAGTACACTACAATTGAGTTAAGTATCAACACCTCTGATTATAATGCTGTCAGGAAATAATTGCTATAAATCATAAAAATATGATAGCAAAAAGCAATAAAATTTGAATATATGTATAAAAAGACTCCTCAAATATTTTTAATTCTAGGGGAAAATACTGGAACCCTTTTATAGTTATTTGTATTTTCAACATGGATTAAGGACTTTGCTAAGACTTAGAATTCCAAAAAGTATTTCTACAAGTGATTCATCAAATAATACACTTAGAATGGTGTTCACTCCCTAATTTATTCTTGACAACTGGCAAGAATAGACTTTGTTAGCTACTTGGTTGGATCAGGGTGTTGAGTTGCCAAGTATATTTTTCTAAGAGATCCTCCTTACAAAGTGGAGCTTCTTGCTCTTGCCATCATATTTATATCAGAAACTACCCCAAATACTAAACTGGATACCATGACAGATTTTGAGACTTTTATGGAAAAAAGCCCATGGCAGTGCTAGAAGAACTACAACCTCGTACAACTACACAGTGGTTTATTAAGGCAAAGCCATTCCAGACTCATAAAATCTTTGAAAAGCAAAACTTAATGCATTTCTAATTTTACTAATTCAATGTTGTCTTCCTTATTCTTAGAGTTGTCTCTCTTCCAAACATTGTGAAGATTTAAAAATTTATTCACCAGTTGTCCTACCTCATATTTGTCCATTTTTTTCCTATTCTTTCACTTCAAACTTAAACTCTAGGAGACCACACTGGAAGCTTACTTCTGGCCATTGCCTCCAAGGGACACACCTAACTACTATCTCCATTTCCTTTATATATCTTCTTACTTGGAAAATACGCTTATCAAGTTTTATGATTGGACCCCCTTGAGATGTAGAACCTCAAATTGGAGGTATATATATATATATATATATATATATATATATATATATATATATATACCTATAATTATATTTATAGATATTTTTAATAAATTTACTCTGTGAATGGCTAGCAACTGGCAATAGATGAAAACAGGCCCTCTTTCACTTGCTCACTTTAAAAACATAGGCATTTACCTTCCAGCATTAATCATTAAATACTTGGGAGGGGGGAGAATGGGTATGAAGCTGCTTATAGAAGTTTCTACTTTCTGAGAGAAATAAATTTGCAATTTATTACATTGAATGGGAATAAATGTGAGCATCACTTGAAATTTTTCTACATTTTTTTCAAAAAATATTCAGAAAACTAGACAGAAATAATAAGGGTATTTTTAATGAAATAAGAACATCCTGCCGAAACCGGTTTGGCTCAGTGGATAGAGCGTCGGCCTGCGGACTGAAGGGTCCCGGGTTTGATTCCAGTCAAGGGCATGTACCTTGGTTGCAGGCATATCCCCAGTGGGAGGTGTGCAGGAGGCAGCTGATCGATGTTTCCCTCTCATCAATGTTTCTAACTCTCTCTCTCTCTCCCTTCCTCTCTGTAAAATATCAATAAAATATATTTAAAAAAAAAGAACATCCTCAACTCTCTCAATATCAATGGTCTTAATAAATGATGACATTTCTAATTCCAATTACATATAAAAATTATACTTTTTTATTAAATGGTAACTGCAATTTCATTAAAAGAATTTTATATTAAGATTCATAAATCTTTGAAACACATTATTTGATAATTTATCCAAGTATGTTAATTCAAGTTATTCTGCCATCTTTTGCCCTACACATTTTTTGGTTTTTCTCTATATTACTTTTGAGCAACTTGACTGACCTAAGACAAAAAATATATATATAACTGAATATTTTGATTAACATGATATGTGTGTTTAACAACCAACAAATATTTTTATTTTCTCTAAATATATCTATACTTTGTTTATTTACATTGCATAATATTTTCTTTCCCTCAAAATGTAGAGAATATTAATAAAAGAGCCTTAGGACTTCTCCTACCAAATTTTAGTAAATATGTCAGAATGACATCTTGGGTAAAAATAAAGTAAAATAAATGCAATGACCCAAAATTACTGACAGAAAAAAGAAAAAAAAAACACAAAATCCAGCAACAATTTTAACAAATGTTTAGGAATAAAAGGTTGCATAGAGAAGTGGTGTAGTAGCTGCTATTAGTACTTTACTCAAATTCCCTCTGCTCTCCTTCCCATTTCATGCACATTGAAATCTTTCCCTCAAACACACTGGATGTAATAAAACAGTGCCTTCATTGTTATTCCGATGATGGGAGGGTGATAGATTCAAGACATTTTACAACATGAAAGCCATCAAATAATTACTTCTTAAGCCCTTCTTTTAGCAATATACTGGAAAATGAGCTCTAAAAATCAAGGTGGCAAATTAAAAATGAGAAAGTGATGAGTGCAATGAAGCAGTGAAGACTTTGCCTTCATTTTGTTTATTTTATTAGAAGACAGGGAATTAGTAAGTATAAAATAGATTATAATAAAGGTTACACAGAAAAAGAATGGAGAGTAAAGAGACAATGGCTAGAAGGATACTTTGATACAGGTGCAAGAGAAATTTCTCTGGGACCTGGATGAAGTTCAAGAAAGCCTAATGAATACATGGATGAAAAGTGTTCTAGGGAGAAAGTGCAGCTATAGGTCCCTGCGAGGGAGCATGTTTGCCTTGGTCAAGACCAGCAGAGTGGCTGAAGTAGATGATGAGCTAGGATGGAGGTGGAGTGACAAAATTGAAGTGATAAGAGGCAATGTGATGTGGGCTATTTGGCCTTAGAGGGGATCTTGGATTTTATTACAAGTTGAGAATCTACTGGAAGATTTTGAGCAAGGGAGTAATATAACCTGATTTACATTTTAAAACCTTGCTAAATGGAGATTAGCTGGTAAGAAATCATGCATAAAAGCAGAAAGCCAGGTAGGCTACTGTATTTGTTTTTATACCTCCTTATCTCTTAGTATTTATTATGACTCTTTTGTTCTCAAAATAATATTTTATATCAGTATCATAACCTTATCATTTCCACTTATATCTGAGACATTTTGGCACATAAGTCTATAAATATGACAAAAACAACAACCAACCAAAATGTCCTAGAAATTAGTTCCCAGGTAATATAATGATTTTCTCACAGGTACTATAATGACTTTCTCATTTGTAACTATCCATTATGACTTTTGCCAACAAAAATTACATGTAAGCATAAAGTGGCTGAAGTGTATTTATAATTTTTTGAATCAGCTATCAAAATGGCTGAAATATTTTAATAGCACATGGTCAGCTACGAAAAATAACTGATTTGTTTGCATGCTTCAGAATTTTAACTCTTGAAGTAATAAACTTGAATTATAGTCATCACCTGATTAAATCAACTTTAGCACATAAAGTTACCCTGACAGTCTAATTAAATCTATGAAGAGACAGTTACCTACAGATACTTATGTCAATTTTCTTTTGTTTTTATTTTTTTCTGGATATGATTTTCTTTTCTCATTGAGTAGACAGAATATGTTTAATTAAAAGAGGCATACCTCTTAAGTGAGAGGAATGTCAATTTTAAAGCAGCCATCACCACATTAAATTTACCCTGGGACATATGCTAAAAGTGGAAGCTGGTGTCATAATGTGCTCTGGTTCTCTGGAAATTTTTTTTCTAACTCAACAGGCTATGAAGATCATCATAAATCCTTACAACAGTAATCCAGAAACTGCTAATGATGGCACTCTGACATGTTAAAGAAGACATGCAGGGTCAGCAAAGAACTACTAATGACAAGCATGAAGAAGACAGAAATCGTGGCCTCCCAGCGCAAGGGGATCTTTTCATGTAGACTGTGGTTTTCAAGCTTAAAAGTTGTCAAGAAACTCCATTGCCACGAATTCCAAATGATGCACTGATTAAGAAAGGTCAGTATGTCTTTTGGAAAGTTGACAGTCTTGATATAGTAACTATGCAAAGCTGCAAGTCTCTGGAGTAGTATTTGTGTCTAATCTATATGGTCACAGAAAATATAACTGCCAAGAATGCCATATTCATCATCTTGAGTAGTTTTATCAGCACTACCTGATGTAGCACTCGAAAGAAAAATCACCAAAAATCTGCTTGGCTATTCAATCATGAATCCATTATGAAATGTGCTTGAGGCAAACTCTGTGCCTGGCAATCAGAATATAATGATGAGAATAAGATAAGGATCATGCCTTCATTGTGCTAATATATACAGAAAATATGACAATGTAGTGTGAAATTTGCTTTTGTAGAAATAAAATAAAATATTAGAAAAGTGCTAAGTTGTCATGGAGCAATCTCCATTGAATGTACATCTGTAACCTGTGAATAGGAGACCTTATAGAAGATATGATTAAAGATGTTTATTTATGCATTAGGAAAAAACATTAAATGATGTTTTTCAAATTCTCTAAAATCTTTATACGAACAATTCTTGTACTAAAACCTCTTTACGATTCTAACTTTATTGCTTTTCTATTAAGCTATAGTCAAGCTATAGCTATGAAGCAAAAGTCATTTCTTCATTAATTTATAGACCACACAAATATTTATTATATATGCCTAGCATATATGGTTGTCTTTCCTAGAATCTGACATTGGCATTGTAAGCAAAAATAGACATATTTTGTGATATAGCCTGTATTCTCTAAGAGTAGGCTAGTAAGCCCATTTTAGGACTTGAGAAGCTGATTCTAATAGATATGGGGAAAGTCAACATCCTAGAATAACCAAAACAACAACCACAGAAAAAGAAAACTATAACACGTATACTATGTGCATTCAAGACTTATTTTATATTAGTTTTTATCCAGTAGTGTTAGATTCCAGTCAAGGGCACATACCTCCATTGCAGGTTCAATCTCAGGCCCAGGTCGGCGTGCATGAGGTGGGCATCCAATCAATGTGTCTCTCTCACATTGGCATTTCTCTCTCTCCATCTCTCCTTGTCGCTTCCACTCTCTCTAAAAAAAATAAATGGAAAAATATCCTTGGGTGAGGATTAACAAAACAAGAGCAACATACTGATTCCAAGAAGCAAGTCACAACTGAACAAATAATTAGAAGTCACATACTATGCAGGTGCTAAAAAAAAATTAAAAAGATTAATAAAAAATAAATGTTAGGTGTTTTGAAATACACAGTGTCTGTTGATTCAAGCAAGAGATAAGGCCAGAAACAACCCTGAGGTCAGAGAGATGTTGGTCTTAAATGGGAACAAGGGAACCTTTAGGTTAGAGCTACATATTTCGTCTGGGAAAGAGATATCTGATGGGTCCGGCTCAAGGCTTAATGTACCCTGAGAAAGGGCAAGCATAGACACCTGACTGGGGTAAAAAGTGAGGACTGAAAGGTAAAAAAAAAGGTGGATTGTAGGGAGACCCTCTTTATTCACAGGCAAGAAGAAAAAAATGAGAATAGAGCAAAACAGCAGATTGAGATAAAACAGATTACACTGGAATAACTAATAAACTGAAATAATAGAGTAAATTGGAATAACTCTAGGAACCATAATCACAGAGTTCAGGGTCTAGTTTAGCTTTTAGCCTAAACAGCAGTAACAAAAGCGAGGACCTAGAGAGTGCATGTGCCCTTCTCTTTATCCACAGAGATCTAAAGGCTCATGTTTCTGACTGACTGCAACTCACAAGTTAGAATCTGAATCTGGAAGCAGCTGTACTTGGTCATTCTCCAGGGAATTTCCCTGCTATTAGGCCTGTGATGAAAACAATGAGAATTCTTAAAGAATTTGTAGATTCTGAAATAGAGAAAGAAAAAAAAATAGTAATATGAAAAGCAGAAAGAATATGTATGGAAGCTTATTTTGAAGTGTAAATTCCAAAGAAGGCCTATTTCATCTTTTCGGATGTTGGCCCAATTATCTTTCTACAATATGTGAATGTTTGTTTCCCTTGCTACAAACATTATGGGTTTTCAAAATGAAAATTCAATTGTCTGACATGAAGAACATGTATAATTACCACTTAATGTGGATAAATTTGATATTAATAGGTATCATGAGAATTTCTATAAATTGATAATTAGTTGAATTATGAAAGTTTTAATTACATTAAGGCAAATAATTTGAAAAGACAATTAGTAAAGAGAGCGGTGAAAAAGTAGTAGTAAAATTGAAGAGAAATAGAGAAAAAAACATAGGAAAGTGACAGAGAAAATTACAGAAAAGAAATTTTCATTAAAATTTTTAATGTTGACATTATTGTAGGTGGTCTCCTTCCCCTCCTACTTTGTCCACCTCCACCCACCTTCACATCCCCCTACCTTGGCCTTCTCTGTCTGTATTACAGGACCAGAAATAGGTCAAAGTAATAGATACCAGGAATAGGTTAGTTGTGGTTCCATAGTTGAATCACACTGAGGATTAAATGGGCTTTACTGGATTGTTTGGAGGAACCTTAGCACCCATTATAACTTTCCTGTGCTTCTATGTGATAAGTATGCATTTTACATAAACAAATAATTTATAACTTGGAAAGGTGGAGAATGGTAACATACTTCAATTAGTAGTGGGCCCCTATCCTTTAGGATTATAGTTAATTAAGTTGTGATCTTTAACTCTCTATGTTTGTAAGCTTTTATTATTTGAGATGAGCCTATGAAATGCCATAACTTAAAGCAGAAATTATATCCAAAAGAAGAGAAACAAGGAACATGCCACTGCTGACCTGATGTAACCCCAAAAGAGTCAAGATAATAGTTTTGAGAACAATCATTATGAGCTTGCGTATCATCACTGATTTTTACATTCTAGGGAATCACTGGTACCAAGAAAAGTTTAGAGAGATATAGTGGCCTAATTCTAATTTAAGTCTAAAAACGTATAATCTAAGTATCTTTGGGGTGAAAATTTGATAATCATATTTGATATTAAGAATATAAAAACAATTGTTGAATTACAGTGAGTGGCCAGATTATTAAGATCTCTGAACGCATAATAATCTGGCCACTCAGTGTAGATCCTATATAATAAAAGGCTAATATGCAAATTGTCCCCTTGGCCAACCGCCCATGTCCCCTCCCCCTGACCAGACTGGCTGGACCCCACCCATGCACGAATTCATGCACCGGGCCTCTAATATATGCGTTCAGAGATCATAATAATCTGGGCACTCAGTGTATATTTATGCTTTGGTGGAGTGTTTTCAAATCTGGTGGCCATCACCTAAAATCAACAACTATATGAGTTTTGAGTTTGGAAGTTTCCTTTATGATCATAATCCCATTCTGACAGTTCTGTCATGTGAAACAGCTTCCAATTATTTGCCAAGTGGTGAGAATGACACTACTTAAAACATTTCGGTGTCCTACATTTCTGAACATTTTAGTGGTTTGACATTTTATAGAGAAAGGTATGCCAAGAAATAGCATCAAGCTGTTTGCTTTTTATGGCTAAAATTCACTTTGCAGTGAATAGCTAAGCTCTTAAAATATCTCCCAAAATGGAAATCTCCAAGGTAAAACTATCAGGCTTACCATATACACATAGATAGAAGCCAGGGGGAAGGAAAGAATGTGTTGGAGGAACTCAAGTTATTTGGTTGGCCAAAAAGGTACATCAAATTTTATAATAAGATTTTAGGCTGTAGATTGAGATACAAGATGTATTGTCAAAACATTAAATTACACATTTGACTTCCTATTAAAAATTGAATTGCTCATGGCACCACCCAAATCTGGCATCAGAAGTAAATTTAAAACTACTTGCTGAATAAATCTTGAAATTGCCCATGACAGTAGAGTATTGTTTAACACCTTCACCAAACTGATTAATTCTTCACTAATTTACATTTCAAAATCAGACAGCTTTTATCAGGGTGTCTTTGCAAAAAGTAGGAATATGAATCAAAATGCCTTTGGGCCCATGAATTAGTGAGAGGTGGCACAATATGCCAGCATTAAATTGATGAAATAGCATCAGCAGGAATCATCTACTGGGATCAATACTACTTGCTATAAGACTTGATGCTACAAATATCTGTCCTTATAGATGCTAACCATTCTTGATTACTTTTGTTTAATCATGGAAATCTGGTAAAGCTAACATTATTTTTTATTTAATCATTATATTTATCATGGCATAGTAAAATGAAAACAGACTTTATTAATTATTATCAATGTTCCCCCAGAGATATCTATATTTTATAAGGGAAGAAATTCTTTGTTATTCATAGACACTTAAAATATATAAAGTTACCCATTTATACCATGCTTTAATCATTATCAAATTATTGTCAAAACATAAAAATTTACCTATTTGTAAGTACATATTATACACACAACACATCTATATGTGCAACATATATGTATAATATATACAAATATATATGTATATATATTCATATACATGCGCTTAAAACAAAAATATATATAATTTTACTAGAACCTAAATTACGTCTAGATTCAATATCACTAAAAAACATTGACACAAGTGGAAAAATTCATTGGAAGACATTTAAAATTACACCAAAATAATAAGAATTTTGGTATGCAAATTTGGAGAGTATAAAATAAAATAATGAGATACAACTGACTAAAATTGATATTAGTATGTTCAAGAAAACTAAAATTCTATTAAAAATAGACAAATATATGATCAAAAAAAAGACTTACACTTAAAAAAATAACTGATATGTAAGGAATATGAAAAAGAGATGGCCAATTTTACATCAAATAAATGCATGTATTAGTTTGCCCCCTTTAAATCATGGTTCTTGCACATCTCAAAGAAAACCATCCCATGTTCTGGTTACTACTGAGGGGACTTGTATGAGTTTCATCTGAGGTAGCTAAAAATCATAACTGTGACCATTGTGATGACAATGGGCGGTGCATACACAAGCCTAATTTAAACACAGAGACACTGGTGCCAGAGGTGGAAGCCTAGGTACTGCCAAAGACAAAACAAAGGGCAGTGAAGTTGAGTTTTTTATGTAAATACTTAAACACTTAAATCCAAATATGCATTTTTGAACATATCTGCTTTTTCAGTTGTTTCTCCAACTCACCCAGGTTTGTCTTGTTTCACCTGTTCTAATCGTTTTCTATGGCTACTGATACAAACTCCCATTCTTAGATTAAACAGCAGAGAATATTGTAAATGCAACACATAAGTTTATAACATTCTGGCTTATTCTTATGTGTTACTATGTCTATGTAAAAGTTTAGTACTTCCATTTACTCATAAAGAATACCACTCAACAGGCTTTTTATTAAAATCTTAATGATTTTCTAGAGGGGTATAAAGGAAGTGAGGATCAGAATCATAATTAGCATAGTGAAAATATAGAGAGATCTAGAATATTAAATAAAACCTAGTGGGGAAAAAAAGTGAGGATAAATTCCTCCTACTTTCTTTATCTGGGATCATTATGAATCTTGGAAAATCACTAGTTGGCAAACAACTCTCTGAGGAATGTACTGTATCTATGAATATATATTCATACATACACATGCATACATAAACATACACATACTAGAGGCCTGATACACGAAATTTGTTCAAGGGGCTCAGCCCTTGCAGCCACAGTGGTTTGCCTTGGCCCTCGCAACCAGTTCATCCTCAGTAAGGTCATCCAGAAGGACAACCGAAAGGACGTCTGGTCTAATTAGCATATTATGCTTTTATTTTTATAGATGTGGAGAGATATGAGAGAGGAGAGAAAGGGGGGGAGAGAGAGAGAGAGAGAGAGAAAGAGAGAGAGGGGGGGAAGGGAAGGGGAGGGGAGTAGAGGGGAGGGGAGGGGAGGGGAGGGAAGGGGAGGGGAGGGGAGGGAAGGGGGCATCTGTATTCAGCAATATACTATCTATCTTCAGTGGGCTGCTTCACCTGCCTTTCTCTGTGCAGATAAATTATATCATAAAAAAGAAGCATGCATACCTTATGTGTCTCCTAACTTTGGAGACACATGTAAAAGCTCTAACAAAATGTACCCAACTTGTGTTTGTTATAATATTAGAAAATTAGCTCTCTGGGGCGAGAACAAAAATAGACCATGTTAAAATATATTTTGGTGAACAAAGGTAAATGAATTCTTCACTCAAGGACTCTTCAGAGCACATTTGGGTATAAAACTTAGGTCTCCTGCTTTTAGAATCATTGCCTTTCACATCAGCAAAATGCTCCTCTATGTAGTTCACAGGCCCAAGCCCTCAGTTTGAGGACCCTGTGAATCTAGTACCTTTGAGAAATGATAACCCCCCTCCATCCTTACCATCACAAACTCAAGGGAGATGACCGGGAAGGGGTACAAACATGAGGTATAAGAATAGAGAGAAGATACAGGAGTTGAGTATTATCTCTCCAGTCAGAAAGTCCTGGATGCTATTCCTGTGTCATGGAACACTAGCTATGTGAACCTGGATCAGTAAGTTCCTTAAGGCTCAGTTCTTCATCTTTCACATATGGTTGCTTAAAGAATTTAACATTTGAGGTTTTTAAAACATTGTTACTATTTTTCAAATTTTTATTAAGTGTCTAATAATCCATCACATTTTCAATGAGTTTATCTGTGTTATTTCCAATTATGAATAGACGCTTGTTCACTGGTTACCATAAAATGTTACCAAAATGAAACAAAACAGACTTGCCTTAGAAGAAATTGAGAGGCATTATAGCCAAAGATACTGTATTAAAACAGGCCCAAAGTAGGTATTGTTACTTATTTTAGTTAAAGTACACAAATCTCTCTGTCTTTCTCTTTCTCTATCACACACAACACACACGCACCCACAGAGTTACTTTTTTTCTGCCTCTTTTTTTGTGTGAAAGGACCTTTAACTGACCCGGCATCATATTAATGATTGATTTTCAGATAGTGATCGATTTTAACAATGACTTTAAGTATGGCTTTCTCTACTAAAATGCTCTATACCCTGGAGAACAACGCTGATGCCAATCTCTTCTCAGAATCTGAATTAATGAGCAAAATCTTATTCCTTTGTCAACCTGATCACTTAATGCGTTGTCAAGTTAATTACTTTAAAAAGCTTATATTTTTCTCCCTGAAGGATCTATTCTTTAAAATTACAATGCAAGTGTCTCTTTCCTAAACTTACTTATATTAAAAACAGTGGTCCAAAAATAATAAGAAAAGTTAAGCCTAAGAGCTCCTCAACATCCGTAGACAAATGAAAACACCCTTGAAAACTACAGTTAAATATACTTTAAAACAGAAAAGCTGTGGGGTGAAAAAATTAATTGAAACTAAAATTAAAGTTAGCCTCCCTTATGGTAATGAAACAATGAGTATGTTATCGCCATAACACAATAGAGAAATGATCCATTTGATCTCATTTAAATAAGTTGTTTCTATCCTAATTAAGCTTTAGAATCATCTGGGGAGCTTTTCCAAGGTGGCAATGCATGAGTTGCACCTAAAGCTATAAAATAAATTGGTGGAGCCAATATTTTTATGAGCTTTCTAGGTGCTGTTATAATGTGCAAAAATATATTCAACCACTGTTCTTGTTAAATTAACAAGAAGGACAATAAGACGGAGGGGGTTCTAATACCTTAGTAGCACATATGCAAACCAAAATCTAAGCCTATAAATGCCTCAAGGTTAAGAAATCAAAATGGAAGGACAACCAATCACATACAGCCAACTAGGCTTTTCTAAATAAGGCAAACACTTAAGCTACAGCCAATCAAATGATGCCCTTGCTTTGTTTACATTTTTTTTTCTTTATAAAACTCTTTTCCCTAGGTGGGGTATTTCTAACTACTTCTGGTTTGGCCTTGCCCAATTCCAATTAATGTTTGCTCAAATAAGTTCCCACCTAGGGAAAAGAGTTTTATAAAGAAAAAAATGTAAACAAAGCATCATTTGATTGGCTGTAGCTTAAGTGTTTGCCTTATTTAGAAAAGCCTAGTTGGCTGTATGTGATTGGTTGTCCTTCCATTTTGATTTCTTAACCTTGAGGAATTTATAGGCTTAGATTTTGGTTTGCGTATGTGCTACTAAGGTATTAGAACCCCCTCCATCTAATTGTCCTTCTTGTTAATTTAATAAGAACGGTGGTCACAAAATTCATACACGGGGGAGGGAGGTCCCTCAGCCTGGCCTGTACCCACTTGTAATCTGGGACCCCTCCGGGGATGTCAGACTGTCAGTTTGTGGGATCGGGCCTAAACCAGCAGTTGGACATCCCTCTCATAATCCGGGACCGCTGGCTCCTAACTGCTCGCCTGCCTGCCTGATTGCCACTAACCAGTCGTCTGCCTGCCTGATCACCCCTAACTGCTTGCCTGCCTGCCTGATTGCCCCAAACCACCTCTGCCTGCCTGCCTGCCTGATCGCCCCTAACCACCTCTGCCTGCCTGCCTACCTGATAGCCCCTAACCACTCTACCTGCCTGCCTGATACCCCTAATTGCTTTCCTGCCTGCCTGATTATCCCTAACTACCTCTGCCTTGTCCCCCGCACCCGGGACCCAGGCTTCCCTCCTCTGGCCAGCCACAGGCAACCAGGACCCGGGCTTCCCTCCCTCTGGCCAGCTATAGGCACCTGGGACCTGGGCTGTCTTCACCCAGGCAGGCACCCGGGACCCCGGGCAGCTTCCCCTGGGCCGGGCCTGGCTTTGTCAGAAAGGACATCTGGAATGATATCTGGAAGACGTCTGGTCTATCCAGTCCAATTAGCATATTATCCTTTTATTAGTATAGTTGGCTTGCTTATAAACTTTTTTTTATATCATGGAAGTTTTTGAATATTAGCAAAACCATTGGTTTTCTCTCCCTTGAAAAAATGAACCCAAGCACATTCACATTTAGCCACACATCCAAATGCCCACACAGATTCCTAGACACTTTCTCACACTCACACACATACATAATTTTTCATAAAATTTAAAGTCAGAGCCAAAATTCCTGAAGCCCATGTTGAGAAACCTACCCTCAAAAAATAACAGTTAAGCCCAGTCGGTGTTGCTCAGTGGTTGAGCATTTACCTATGAACCTGGAGGTCACAGTTCAATTCCTGGTCAGGGCACATGCCTGGGTTCCATGCTCAGTCCCCAGTGTGGGGTGTGCAGAAGGCAGCTGATCAATGATTCTCTTTCATCACTGATGTTTCTATCTCTCCCTTTCCCTTCCTCCCTGAAATCAATAAAAACATATTACAAAACAAAAAAAGAAATAAACAAACTCAGGAGGAAGACAAGCTGTTGCCTTTTCAATTTCAAATAGCTTGACTCTTTAAAAATCTTGTTTTAATGACATTCCTTTGTAGCTTTATCTTAAACCCATTTCACCTACTCATATTCTCAAGGTAAATGAAAATCAGAACAATGTGTGATAGTTCTGTGGAACCATAAATAATTTAATTCTCCTCTCCAAATCTCAGTTTTCCTGAATGATAAATGAATTGATAGAGGATAGCATATTGATTCAATGAAACATTACATTGGCATTTAAAACTATCAATGAATAGTAGCTGTTATTATTGTTACTATTTTTATTATATTCTATTAAAGATTGTTTCATATGCCTAGTCTTAAATAAAATTTCTCATTTAGTATTTTCATTTCTACACAGGAAAGCAAGGAAAACAAAACAATCCTAAATAAACAAAACAATGTTGATGATGGCCATTGCTATCTCCTTTCACTTTGATTTCCTTCATGTTAACTCTGGCCAACTTTTTGTTACTTTTGAATCTTAGATCAGACTACTTCTACAAAACAAGTACATTTTGGTTGTTAATTCAACCTCATTTTTTTATTAATATATTTTGCACACTAAATATTAGTATTATTTCCAGATCATACCTTTAATGGAGTGAGATTCCTTTGAATTTGGATATCAATACCCTGGCCCCTCTTCCACATAGTTGTTGCAAGGACATGGGATATTTCTTTTCAAATACCTTAACTTCTATTTTCAGTTTTTTTCTCTTTCTCTTCTTCAAAGTTCCAAAGGCTATGTACAACTTTTGAGCTAATTCAATGCTTCCAACAAGCGAAAAAAAAACCTTGAAACTGAAACGGACAAAGTGAATCACATTCCTCTCCCAGTTAAGATCTACAGAGGCAGCCGAAACCGGTTTGGCTCAGTGGATAGAGCGTCGGCCTGCGGACTGAAGGGTCCCGGGTTCGATTCCAGTCAAGGGCATGTACCTTGGTTGCGGGCACATCCCCAGTGGGAGGTGTGCAGGAGGCAGCTGATCGATGTTTCTCTCTCATCGATGTTTCTAGCTCTCTATCCCTCTCCCTTCCTCTCTGTAAAAATATCAATAAAATATATTTAAAAAAAAAAAAAAAAGATCTGCAGAGGCAGAGATCCCCATGGTATATAGTATATAGGCAAACACAGCGGGCTGAAACCTGACTTACCTGCATGCTAAATTGACCTTTAAAATCTGAGTCCTGCCCTAACTGGTTTGACTCAGTGGACAGAGCATCGGCCTGCGGACTGAAAGGTCCCAGGTTTGATTCCAGTCAAGGGCAAGTACCTTGGTTGTGGGCACATCCCCAGTAGGAGATGTGCAGGAAGCAGCTGATCAATGTTTCTAACTCTCTATCCCTCTCCCTTCCTCTCTGTAAAAAAAATCAATAAAATATATTTTAAAAAAAAAATCTGAGTCCCAAACTTGCAAGGTCTTGGTATTCTGAGAATATGGAAAAGCGTTTCTCTTCTGTGGTTTTATTAAATAACTAGAGGCCCAGTGCATGAAATCCCTGCATGGGGGGGTGGTATCCCTCAGCCCAGCCTGCACCCTCTCCAATCTGGCACCCCTCAAGGAATGTCTGACTGCCCGTTTAGGCCCGATCCCAGTAGGATCGGGCTTAAACGGACAGTCGGACATTCCTCTCACAATACAGGACTGCTGGCTCCCAACTACTTGCCTGCCTGTCTTCCTGATTGCCCCTAAACGCTTCTGCCTGCCAGCCTGATCACCCCCTAACCACTCCCCTGCCAGCCTGATTGATGCCTAACTGCTCCCCTGCCAGCCTGATTCCCCCTAACTACCCTCCCTTGCAGACCTGGTCCCTCCCAACTGCCCTCCCCTGCTGGCCATCTTGTCATGGCCATCTTGTGTCCACATGGGAGCAGGATCTTTGACCAAATGTGGGCAGCCATCTTGTGTGTTGGAGTGATGGTCAATTTGCATATTACTCTTTTATTAGATAGGATAGAGGCCTGGTGCACGAGTGGGGGCCAGCTGGTTTGCCCTGAAGGGTGTCCCAGATCAGGTTGGGGGTTCCCTTGGGGCGTTGGGGGGCCTGGGCGAGGGGCCTGTGGTGGTTTGTAGGCTGGCCATGTTCCCTGGCCACCCAAGCGGAGACCCTGGTATCTGGGGTTTATTTATCTTCTCCAATTGAAACTTTGTAGCCTTGAGAAGAGCCAAGCCTCCTGCTCACTCTGTGGCTGCAGCCATTTTTGTTGGGATTTATTTATCTTCTATAATTGAAACTTTGTAGCCTTGAGTGTAGGCCTGGGCAGGCCAGGGAGGGAGGGAAGCTTGGCTTCCTCCATTGCAGGGGAAACCCAAGCCTCCTGCTTGCTGTGGCTCCATGGCTGCAGCCATCTTGGTTGGGTTAATTTGCATACTTGCTCCTGATTGGCTGGTGGGCGTGGCTTGTGGGTGTAGCAGAGGTGCGGTCAAATGTTTATTTAATTACCAAATTCTTGAAGAAATGAAGATGATACTATTTGAAGAAGGAAAGAATAATTTCATATAACCTAGTTTACATGCATAGAAAGCATCCTACTGTATGTCAATCCATCTATTATTTGCATTACTGTGCCTCCTCAGAACCACAGTGTGAAGCAGATATATTTAACCCCACTTTAACAGATGAGTGGCCAATATTTAAAAGGGGTTCAGTTCCTTTCTCTGGATCACAGTGTGTAAGTAATGGAAATGGGATTTGATTCTTCTTCTTTGGAGATGCTCTATTCCAGTGTTTAATTATGATGGACTGTCCATTTTTGTTTAAAAGAATAAAATAAAAAGTTAGTTTTTATTTTCCTGTACTTAACAGATTAAAATTGAAAATGACAGTACTTCATAAATCATAGTGCTGCAAGAAAGACTAGTACAAGAAATATTTAAAATTAATTTAAAAATTGTGAAGTAATTATAAGTGTGAAATAGCAATAAAAATACTAAATAAGAAATTCTGTTATATTTAATTCCTGTAAATGGCACTATAACTTCTCAAGTCTTTTCTCTGCATTTAGATGAAACTTGAAACTATCACAATTCTATAGCCCATAAATGAAACTCAAATTCTAACAGGATATTTAAAATATCCAAAATGATGAAGAGAAAAATGCTCTGCTTATAAAGTTCTAGGTAGATTAAAAAAGGCTTATGAGAGATGAGAGATAATCTGGTAAAATAAAATAAAAACAGTTGTAGAAGACAAAATTTGATTAAATTAATTTTATACGAGGCAAACAAATAAGAATAAGCATTATAAGTATGATTTTTAGTCCCAGCTGAAAATTATGTGTAAACAACATAAATAATATCTGTGGATAATAAATCAATGGAAATAACCAAATCAAAGCTGAACATTTTGGTCTAAATTATGTGATTTGACTATCTCCATTAAGCAAATTAATGATATTCACTGGATTTTAAAAATATCCTTATCATATTAAACATGGCCTCATACAATTTGCACCTCAGTGATTTTATTAACCCACAAAATTTTGTGACATAACAGGAATGAGTGATACAGATATTTAAAAATAAGTATTTTAGATCCTACATAAATGGCTTGAGATTAGCACTCTTTCCTTGCTTAAAAATAGACAATCCATTAGAGAAATCAAGAATTCATGTATTTTAACAAATTTTATTTTATAGTTATTGGAAATTTCTTGAATCATTTTTTTGTCTGTTCTTTTCCTCTCTTTTTTACAGGATATTTTAATTGCCAACTGCTGTTACACTAGCCTATTAATGTTACCTTGGCTATGCTACTTGTTATTCTTTGCAGACTAGGCTTAGGATGGGCATATTAAAAGACCATATTTAAAGGCATATTCTGGATAATTCAAATATAAATATCTCATTTTAATACTTACAGAGGAATAATATAGCTCCCAGACTAACTAGTGTATTGATTTTTGTACTCAATTCAAAAAATCATGTGAGATCCAAGCTGTAAAAACTTGGCCCAGTTTGGTTCAGATTTCTTTCCTGTATGACGCATGTCCTATGGATTTGAAAGGGAATGACTACACAGGGAGAAAGAGTATTGGAAAAGTGCCAGTTAAGGAATCTCTGTGGAGTTTTCAAGAAGAATGATGACAGCAGCAGGCTAGTAGAGGACATTCTTATTTGTCTAGAACTTCATGTACAGGATGGTGGTTAAGAGCTCTGGTGTCTGACTTTCTGGGTATGAATACTGACTGTATCATTTATTAGATGTGTAACAACAGGAAAGTTAATTACCTTCTCCATGATTCAGTTTCTTCACTGGAAGAATTGAGATAATAGTAACACCTGCGTCATAAATTTGTTGTGAGAGTTTAATGATCTAATGGAGGGGTTAGAATTATCCCTTGAACATGTTAACTGTATAATAAATGTGTGTTCACATTTTATAAGTCATCTTGATATATTTCAAAAGAGTAAAACATTACCTACTGCCAATCAGTGTAACATGAGAAATCATTTGTAGTTGGAGTTCTATTTCTAGCCTAGGGAGATACCACTTCCTCCACTAACATTTAAGTGTGAGCATTTTAAAAAAATGTTTATTGAATTTATTGAGGTGACATGGGTCAATAAAAGTATACAGGTTTCAGGGGTACAATTCTATAATACATAATCTGTATATTGTATTCTGTGTTCACCACCTCAAATCAAGTCTCCTTCCATTACCATTTATGCCCCCTTTACCCTTTCCTACTACCCCAACCACCCCCCTTTCCCTCTGGTAATTACCATGCTGCTGTCTGTCTATACATTAAAAAAATGTGAGCATAGATATTTCTTTCTCTATTTAGTGCTGTATCCTCCGGGCTTAGATTAGTGTCTGGACCATACATCTATAAAAATAAAAGTGTAATATGCTAATTAGACTGGGCGTCCTTCCAGACGACCTTCCAGATGAAGCCAGGGCTGTGAGGGAAGCCCGGGTCCTGGGTACCAGAGGGAAGCTGGTGCCGGCAGCCGGGGAAAAGAAGACCTACTCTTGCATGAATTTCGTGTATCAGGCCTCCAGTAGTGTGATGATAGTAAATATTTGTTAAAGGAATGAATCATTAGTCAACTTCCAGTTTTTCCATGCCAGGAAAATTCTCCACAATGCATTGTAACAGTCAAAATGTTTATTTTAAATATCTACCATGAATATACTCTAGCCCATGCTAACATTCAATCTTATCTTTCCTTTTTCTTTAATCTGCTTCCAATTCTCTAATCTGCTTCCAGTTCTCTAATAGATAAATGCCTTGGGTTTCAGGAAAATTCTAAAAATCATTTTGATATCCTACTTGGTATTTTCCAATACAGGGAATCCCTTATAAAGCAAAATAATCCCTCTATACCAAACTCTATCAAAATGGCCATTCCTGGGCAATATGAAAATAATAATAGGTGAAATTTATTCAGTGCTTGCTATATATGTGACATTGAGATAACTTTGTTTTTTCTTGTTTAATCTTCACAACTTTTAATGATAGAGATTCTAGAAATCTTTTATAGAGGAGAAAATTTAGATATGAGAAGGGTAAGAATTCATTATTAAGTCACAAATTATGAAGGACAAAATGATTTTTCACCAGTCTAATGTTAATATCAATGTTCTTAAGAACCAAATAACTTCTTCTTCCTCCTAAGTAGTTATTATTAAAGCTATCAGGAAATATGATGATTTTATACACACAAAGGTATTAAAAATAGACAATACATTAATTATCAGTTGAAAGTTTATCTTAGTGAATATGTTTTCACCCTAAAAAATGTTACCTTGAACAAAATATACAGAACTGAACGGAAGAATTTCTAATGCTGAATTTCAGACCCGATGACAAGTAAATGCAGTAAATAATTTGGGACTGGAGACTGTCCATAGTTAACAACATGAATATAACCTCATTCCAAGTTTTGTTTTCAAATTCCTCTATATACTTGCCCTTTAATCCCTATAAATAAATCTATATTCTCCACATTAAATATTTAATTATTCAATTCATAAAGGTTTTGAAATGTCTACTATGTGCCAGACACTGTATTAGACTTGGAGGTAAACAACTTTAGAAAATTTACAACTTATTGTAAGACAAAGCACTTGATTACATAGTTATAGTATAATAAGATAACTATTATAAGAAAGGCACTTACTACGAAGATGGGGACTAATAGTACATATACCTATTTGAGGAAAGACAATGAGAAAACCTTTACTGGTACAATTACATTTATACTGGACTGGTGTGGTGGGAGAGGGAGTACAGCAGAGTGAAAAAATTATTCATCAGATCTAATAGTTTGGTGTGGAATTCTAAGCAGAGCAAATGG
Organism: Plecotus auritus; assembly: GCF_963455305.1. NCBI lineage: Eukaryota > Metazoa > Chordata > Mammalia > Chiroptera > Vespertilionidae > Plecotus > Plecotus auritus. Next base: position 130,157,382 of record NC_137776.1, on the reverse strand, counting down.
CATATTCAAAGGCATGATATCTTAAAAGAGTGCAAATTGTCGGGTAAATTAAGATTAATTGGCTACAAAATTTCCCTGATGACTTCAATCACAACACTCACTATTGGTTCTTCCTCTTCTGGATTTGTCTTAAATGTTGAGGCTACTCATTAGACTGTCCTCCCATCCCTCTCAGGCTTCAATAAGTTATCTCAATTACTTCAGGGCTTTAATTAGCAGATGTTGGTGGTAGGTCTTTGCAAGTTTCCAGCATACTGTTAGATGAGCCAGCCTCATTTTAAGAAAAAGATTCAGGAGAGAAACCAAGATGGCGGCATAGGGAAGCACCTAAACTGCTGCATCGCACAACAATTTCAAAACTACAACTAAAAGACAGAACGGACACCATCCAGAACCACAGGAAAGCTGGCTGAGTGAAAATTCTACAACTAGAAGGAAAGAGAAAAGCTCACAGAGAATTGGAGGTATGGCAAAGGGTCTTTGTGCGCACAGAGAGGAAGGGCGGCTGAGAGCCTGCCTGACTTTCTCTGGCAGAAGGAGGAAGGAAGCCCCTGACTGCACTGAACCCCAGTTCTGACTGCACTGAACCCCAGTCCCAGGTGAAACCCCATGGATCCAGGCTCATACAGGGGAGTCTGGACTGTCAGGTAGAGAGAAAGGCACCCGGAGACTCGGAGACCCGGGGGAGACCCGGGGGAGCCCCGACAGGCAGGGGTCTGGAGGCGTGCGCACCAGTGTGCACAAAGGCTGCGGAGGTTGCCACAGGCTTTCCCTAGCAGAAGGGAGTCGGAAGCACCTGGCTGCACTGAACCCCAGTTCTGACTGCACTGAACCCCAGTTCCAGGCGAGCCCCTGGGATACACGCTCTTGTGGGGGGAATCTGGACTCTCGGGCAGAGACTCGGGAGCTGGGAAGGCAGAGGTCTGGAGGCATGCCAGTGTGCACAAAGGCTGCGGAGGTTGCCACAGGCTTTCCCTAGTGGAAGGGAGTCGGAAGCTCCTGACTGCACTGAGCCCCAGTTCTGACTGCACTGAACCCCAGTTCCAGGCGAGCCCCTGGGGACACACGCTTTTGTGGGGGAATCTGGACTCTCAGGCAGAGACTCGGGAGCCGGGGAAAGCAGAGGTCTGGAGGCGCGTGCGCACAAGGGCAAGGCTGACTGGAAGCCAAGACTGTCTGCTCCGCCCTGAGACTCCACCCCCATCCAAGCTGAGCACAGAGGCTATTGCAATTTGGCAAGTCTAATCCTATAAGGCTATCTCCAGCACCAAACTTCTCCCAGCGTAGACACATCTGATCCTTACAGCCAACTGGCCTGGAGGCCAATTCCTCCCAGTGATACCAACAACAATCAAGACTTAACTACAACAAGGCTGTACACACAGTCCACAAAGGGATGCACCAAGAGTGTCCACCTCAGGTTAACTGGGGAGGCCAACCCACTGGGCCATATAGGAAACCTAGCACACAAATCTACCCTACCAATGCAGGGAGCAGTGAAAATGTGGCATCAAAGAAACAGATCACAAACGAAAGAAATGGAGGAAAACAAACGACTGGATATAGAATTCAAAACCACGGTTATACGGATTTTCAAGAATATCCTAGAAAAGGCCGATAAATATAACGAGACCCTCGAAGATATGAAAAAGGACCAACTAGAAATTAAACATACACTGACTGAAATAAAAAATATTATACAGAGACCCAACAACAGACTAGAGGAACACAAGAATCAAGTCAAAGAATTGAAATACAAAGAAGCAAAAAACGCCAAAACCGGTTTGGCTCAGTGGATAGAGCGTCGGCCTGCGGACTGAAGGGTCCCGGGTTCGATTCCGGTCAAGGGCATGTACCTTGGTTGCGGGCATATCCCCAGTAGGGGGTGTGCAGGAGGCAGCTGATCGATGTTTCTCTCTCATCGATGTTTCTAGCTCTCTATCCCTCTCCCTTCCTCTCTGTAAAATATCAATAAAATATATTAAAAAAAAAAAAGAAGCAAAAAAACACTCAACCGAAAAAGCAAAAAGAAAAAAAATCCAAAAAGTTGAAGACAGTGTAAGAAGCCTCTGGGACAACTTCAAGCGTACCAACATCAGAATTATGGGGGTGCCAGAAGAAGAGAGAGAGCAAGATACTGAAAACCTATTTGAAGAAATAATGACTGAAAACTTCCCCCACCTGGTGAAAGATATAGACTTACAAGTCCAGGAAGCACACAGAACCCCAAACAAAAGGAATCCAAAGAGGACCACACCAAGACACATCATAATTAAAATGCCAAGAACAAAAGACAAAGAGAGAATCTTAAAAGCAGCAAGAGAAAAACAGTTAATTACATACAAGGGAGCACCCATACGATTGTCAGCTGATTTCTCCACAGAAATTATGCAGGCCAGACGGGAGTGGCAAGAAATTTCCAAAGTGATGAATAGCAAGAACCTACAACCAAGATTACTCTACCCAGCAAAGCTATCATTCAGAATTGAAGGTCAGATAAAGAGCTTCACAGATAAGAAAAAGCTAAAGGAGTCCATCACCACCAAACCAGTATTATATGAAATGCTGAAAGGTATTCTTAAAGAAGAGGAAGAAGAAAAAAGTAAAAATAAAAATTATGAACAACAAATATATATCTATAAACAAGTGAACCTAAAAATCAAGTGAATTAAAAACCTGAGGAACAGAATAATCTGGTGAATATAATAGAATCAGGGGCATAGAAAGGGAGTGGACTGATAATTCTCAGGGGGAAAGGGGTATGGGGGAGTTCAGGAAGAGACTGGACAAAAATCATACACCTATGGATGAGGACAGTGGGGGGGGGAGGTAAGGGCAGAAGGTGGGGTGGGAACCGGGTGGAGGGGAGCTATGGAGGGAAAAAGGAGAAACAATTGTAATAATCTGAATAAAGATTTATTTAAAAAAAAAAGAAAAAGATTCAGAAACATAGAATAAAATTAGGAAAGGTGAAAGGAATAAAAATTTGGAGGTGGGAGAAATTTAAAAGTAACTATTTTCAGTAAGAACTCATGTTTACCTTAATCTTATTATACATGGTTACATTGATAGATAGATGATAGATAGATAGATAGGAGTTAGTATGCAAACATATATTTATTTGCCCTGTGAGGTAAGAGAACCTAAAAAATGTGATACCTCAAGTACAATGCACACACCTATAATATTCTCCAATTAAAGAAATTAGAGTTCTTTAGAGAAATGGTTGATTCTAGAACTAGGGAAGAAAATACGTAAATGAGTCTGGAGAATCATCCTATTCCAAAAGTAAGTAAGTGCTAAAATAAAAACAAACACATTTATTGTGATTTACCAAAAAGCACATGAGCTAACAGAAAGAGTTTCCAATGGCGAAAGCTGGAATAATTAGAGAACAAAAAAAGTAGTACTGGATTACAGTGCAAAGTGTAAAATAAGTATCTGTGTCCATGCAGATATAAATAAATAATTTAGTGAATTAAGAATGGGGGAGAAGTAATCAATCTTCCATACAGAAGAATTTATTTAGATGCTCCATCCTAAATGAAGGGAAAGGTAACTTCCCACTCACAAAGAGTGGGCTATGCATATATATTTATTTCACAAGAGAAAAGCATAGAAATGGAGGGAAAAGAGTAACTTTATAGTGGGCAAAATAGCAAATATTACTTCAGGGAGAGAGAGGTTGAGGTCAACATCAATAGTCATAAGTCATGTTGATACAATGTACCTTTGATATATGAAAATTACACTTAACCTCTGTGATCTTCCTCTCTAAAACTTAAAACCCAAGTATAATGGAAGAAAAACATCAGACAAGTCCCACTAGAGGGACATCCTACAATACACCTGACCAGTACTCCTCAAGAACGCTCAATGTCATAAAAAATAAAATAAGTTTGAGAAACTGTCATGGCCAGGGGGAGCCTAAGGGGTCATGACAGCTAAGTGAACATGGTATCCTGCATGGGATCTTGGAACTGAAAAAGGACACTAGGTAAAAATTAGGGAAATAGAAATTAAATCTTCTTCTAATATCTATTTCATACTGGTTTTATTTTCAAAGTGACCTTGATAAAATGTGGTGTCAAATGATATTGGATGAATGTGTTTTAAGGAGGTACTGACCAATAGTTTCTGAGAAGTGGGCTGCCATAAACTGGGGATCAGTAAATTGTGTTTTTTGGTTCAGTCACTTGCTTTTTGATGTTGGAGAAGTCATTCTCACTTGTCTGGATCTCAATTTCTTGAAACTTAGCTTCGCTTACCATAGGATTCATGTATACAGGGGTTCCACTGAAAGCACTAAGGACCACGTCCAACTGTGAATTATTTGTATGAGGAGCTATGAAACCTCCTGGGAAACATCTTATCACCAGGAAAAAATAGAATGTAGGCACACACGACCTCAAAACTATGTCTCAGGGTTTAATGGGTAAGAAGGAACTTGGGGTCATTGGGCAGCCCAGTGCTAATTTTACATAATTTCTAGCCTTAATCTTCACCAAATGTGATTAAATCTGAGGAGAGAGAATTGGTAGAAAGTATTGATTTAGTTCTTTCGCTAAAATATCTGAAAGTCAAAGCACTGCCTAGAGAGTCCTGGATTAGCGTAGTTAGAAAAGGGAGATTCCTTTCCCACCTGAGAAGGGAACACTGCTTCTTTCTGCATAAGTGCTCAGAGACCTCAGCTTTCTTTGCAGACTCCAGCAGTTCTGGGATACTGACACATCAGCACAGTTTCTATCCAATGAGGCACAGTGTGGTAGTAGCTGCATGTGACTTCAGCAGTTACCAGAGATGGCTGTGCAGGGACTCCACAGACTGAAAGGTTTGGTGTTTTGAATTCTATTGTATATACCTCTACAGACAGATTTGGAAAAGGGTAGGGCCTTTTCATGACTTTGAGACAAATATGGAATTAATTAAATGGATTCTGATGTCTTGCATTATAAATAAAACTAGACTTAGGGAAATACATTTATCATCATGCTTCAACAATAGAAGTTGAGAAACATAAAATAAGAGTTTCTAAGTACTAATCACTAAAATTGATACTTCATAAAAATGGAAGTGGAGCTCCAATATTTGATAAGTTGAAATTACTCTCATAGAAAAGTGATAAGCTTTCTGATTTTAAGTTCTCAATTTTGATCTCTCACTCATCTCTTGAGAAGATCCAATAATATTCTCAATGGAACATAAGGACACTTCAGAACCCACACTGAAAAATTCCCAAATGATGGCTAAGGTTCTGTCTACTTGTAAATATTTATTCCTTCTAAACCAGGAGGAGGTTAATTATAGGAATATTGTGGCTAACTCCTGCTTTTGTGAGAGAATGAGAAAAAAATATCCTTAGAAGCAACTGAAATTATAGTGTGGCTATTTGAAGGTTACACTGCTTTTTCATCCTCAAACTGGTAGAGATCTATATATATAAAAGCCGAATATGCAAAGTGTCCCCTTGGGAGTTCAACTGACCAGGAGTTCGATCGCTCACTATGACGTGCAATGACCACCAGGGGGTGGCGCGGAATGAAGGAAGGCCCCGGCCAGCAGCTGGCAGCCAGGGAAGGGAGGCCCAAGCCGGCAGCCGCTAGGGACCCTACCTGTACACGAATTTCATGCACTGGCCCTCTAGTATATTAATATTCTGAACTGTGGGCCCCCTTCCAAGTCTCCATCCAAGTTTCCTAAATTAACTATTTATGCATCCGTGACACACTCAAAACTTGCTTGTCTGAAATGCTTGATCACATAATCAAGACTAAAAGGAATTCTAAGAGAAACAGGGAAAACAGGCTGTTTCTACTTCAGGAAGGCTACTTTATTTATCGCATCACTAAAAGTGCCAGGAAAAAAAATAACAGCATTGATATAGTTCATTTTGGGAGAAGTTAAAAAAATGTAGAGATAAAATGAATATTTTATAACTGAATTGCAGCAAGTCCAGAGAAAGGAGAGATAAGATATCTCTCAGGGCACTTCAAATGAAAGACCAATAAAAGGAAAACACATACAGAAATAAGTGATAAGACCTGAGTTTTTTAAAGGTGGACTACTTGTCAATCAGTGGGTGCCATAGGCCAATCAGATGGAAAAGAAGTGCACTGGGCTAGAAAAAAAAATTGATTGTATTAAGTTATGGCCTTTGCAATATAAATAGAATGAAAAACTTACTAGGCTTTTCATTTACATCTGTTGAGAAGATTCTGAAATCAAATGGTTTATCTCTTAGTATATTTGGTAAAGGTATTTATTGAGATTCTACTCCCTGTGTCCATCCACTTGTGTGACATTTCCTGAACATGGCCATATAGAAGAGAAATTTGGGAAGTAAATTTATAGGTTATAGTCTCTAAAACATTTACATTTGGCATCATTCTAGTTTGAAATTGTGAAGTAACAAAATACACTTTCACAATTCAATTGGTAATATGATACCATAAGGAGGGGTGGTAGAAATAGTTTTAATCATCTAAATACTAGGGTAAGAGACCATTTGTGAAAGTTTCCTCAAGAAATACTTTGGCCTCACCTTTGAGATATATATATATATATATATATATATATATATATATATATATATATATATATTGCAAGATGGATAAGTATTGAAGAGTAAATATGTCAGCATATCACCTAAGTAACTGTTAAAGGTAATATAATGCACCCTGTTCATGTAAATTTTACTTTTTCAGAAAGTTTAAAGAAGCAGTGTCTCTGGCTCTTCCAAATACATATGAATAATCATCTAGAGAGTATTCTCACATATCTTGCAACATATAATGATTTTATTTCTCCTTTCCATAATTCAACTGTGTTCTACAGTAGAAAGTTAAAAATATACTTTTAACAATGAGAAAATTTAATTTGAGGAATAAATATGTCATTGAAAATCCAAAATAAGATATTCAGACTTTGGTTTCATAGGTGGGAAAAATATATATTTTTCATTTGTACCTCTAAAGGCTTTAGTAAGATATTTTCCTTAAAGGCAATTAGCTAACCAAGATAATTACTTCATCTGCCATGTATAAAGAATTATTGATTTGTCTAGTCCATAATTTTGAATTGTGCTCAATTTAAAAAACGAACCTGTGTCCAGCACCTCTGGAGTCAATGAATGCAAATTATCTTCAGTGTTCTGGCATGGTTCATCTTATAGCATTTGTTTACCTACAGGATTTTCTAGAGATCAGGCTTACTTAAATACAGAATTTAAAAAATCCCATGTCAGGAAATCCGTAACTAAATATATTTAACTAAATAATTTTATGTACAATAAAAATTCTTCATAGTATCTTCTTAAAATATATGATATATGATCACATTCTTAGTTATTTTTTATTCTGACCATGAAACATTTTCTCTTTGAAAGGAACCATTATTAGATTAAACACTGAAATGTGAGACCTGAAACCATAAAACTCCTAGAAAAAAGTCATAGGGAAAATGTTCCTTGATATTACACTAGCAATATTTTTTTGGATATGACACCAAAAGCACTGGCAATAAAAACAAAAATAATCAAATGGGACCACATCAAATTTAAAAGCTTCTGCACAGCAAAGGAAACCATCAACTATATGGAAAGGCAACCTAATATCTAAAATATATTAAAAAACATACAACTCAGAAAAAATCAATGCAAATAGAAGCAAAGAAACTGAATAGACATATTTCCAAATAAAATATGCAAATGGCCAACAAGTACATGAGAAGTGCTCAACATCACTAACCAGAGAAATGCAAATAAAAACCACATGCTCACATTTGTTTGAATTGCTATTATTAAAAAGAAAAGAAAAAGTGTTGGCAAGAATGTCAAGAAAAGGAAACCCTTGAGCTCTGTTGGTGCAGGTGTATATTGGTAATGCCACCAGGGAAAAAAGTATAGATGTTCCTCAAAAAACTGAAAATTTAACATATGAGCCAGTAATTCCACTTTGGGTTGTTTATTCAAAGAAAACAAAATCACTATCTCAAAAAAGATATCTGAATCCTCTTGTTCATCACAGTATCTATAATAATAAAAGCATAATATGCTAATTAGACCGGAAGCCCTTCCTGACATCCTTCCTGACATCCTTCCTTCCTGACAAAGTCACAGCAGGTAGGGGCCATGGCAGAGGTGGCAGAGGGGTGGCGGCAGCGGGCAGGGGCTGGGGCCAAGCCCTTGCATGAATTTCATGCATCAGGCCTCTAGTTACTTATAATAGACAAGACATGGAGGCTGAATGGATAAAGAAAATACATGTACATACAAAAGTAGTAACTATGTGAGGTGAAAGATCCTATATAATAAAAGGCTAATATGCAAATTGACCCCTTGGGAGTTCGACTGACTGGGAGTTCGACTGCTCACTATGACATGCGCTGACCACCAGGGGGCGGCGCAAAACAAAGGAAGACCCCACCTGGCCCTGATTGCCGGCCAGGCCTAGGGACCCTGCCTATGCACAAATTTTGTGCACCGGGCTTCTAGTATATTAATAACTTGATTGTGCTAATCATTTCTCATTGTATATGAATATCAAACAATCAGATTCCACACCTTAAGTATATACATTTTTATTTGTCAATTACAACTCAATAAATTGAGAAAAATAAATAAAAGTAACATTAAAAGAATAGTGTGCACACTCTTTTGACTCAAGGTTTTGAGTATTTGTAAAATATTTTAGATAATATAGATTTATGTTTTTTATATACAGATTTATTTATTTAATTTATTTATTTATAATGTTTTTATTGATTTCAGACAGAAGAAGGGAGAAAAATAGAGATAGAAACATCAATGATAAGAGAATCACTGATTGGCTGCTTCCTGTACACCCCATACTGGGGATCGAGCCCAGAATCAAGTCATGTGCCCTGACCAGGAATAGAACCATGACCTCCTGGTTCATAGGTTGATGCTCAACCACTGAGCAACACAGCTGGGCTATACAGAATTGTTTACTATAAAAATTTTTAGATTTGAAAAATATTGATTACAAAGTAAATTTATGTTAACCAGTCTTTTTTCCAACTAAAACATAAAAATTGAAGATTGTCTGTGTATACCTTTCAGAAATGTTTAAGTAGCAAAAAAATTGACTGATTAGGGACTCATTCTTTTTTGTTATCTGGTTCTACTGTCAGTTTTTCCCATGGCTCAATCTGGACGAGATCCTGGATTGACATGACTCTCTTGGCATCCCTAACAGAGGCTTTTAGACTCCATTCAAGAAAAAAGAAAAAAGACATGCATATAGACATATCTGTTGTTTTTGTTTTGTTTGTTAATATTTACCTGAGGATATTTTCCATTGATTGAGAGAGTAAAGGGAAAGAGAGAGACAGAGAGAGAAACATAGATGTGAGAAAGACATCAGTTGGTTGCCTCCAGCATTACCCCCAGGGATTGAACATGCAACCTAAGAACATCCTCTTGACCATAGTTGAACCCATGACCTTTCAGTCCAGGGGTTGGTACTCTATCTACTGAGCCAAATCGGTGAGGGCAACAGATGTATTCGTTTTTATAATAAATCAGAATCTTTCCTAGAAGTCTTGCCCTTCCAGTGAACATGCTCCATCATCCCATTGACAAAGACTATATCATGCAGTCATCCCTAAATTCAGGAGAGCCTTGCAGTAGAGTATGTAGTTTCTTCAGCTTCTGTAGCAGAGGTTGTCATGGAAAAAAAAAAGAATGCAAACAGATGATAGTTGCTGTACCAATAGTGTTGGTGTTACTGTGCTTCTTAAACTCTATTTTATGGAACACTTGAATTGGAAACAGCTGATGTCGCAGAAATAGAGATCTGTATCATCTAATTATTATTTTTCTTCCCTTCTAGGTATATATTTACATGACATTTCCCAATTGGACTAAATTTTGGCTAATGGAGTTTGGGTGGAAATGATGCATACTACTTCATGGCGTGGCCCTAAAATCCTCCATGCCCCTTCATGATGACTATGGAGACCATAGGACAAAGACTGTGGGCTTTCAAGATGAAATAAACCTAGATTCTCAATTAGCTACTTGGAGAAGACTAAGAAATCCATTATAACAGGATTATACATTAGATTTTGCTTCAGTATAAAACTTTCACTCTGATAAACTTCTCACATGATTTCAAAACTACTTCTAATTATCTTTTCCACATACCAAACCTATTATAGCTTTTTTTGTTTGTTTCAACTTTAATATTACTTACTATCTGATGTCCCTTACCAGTAGGTTAGGTGTTCCTAGGCATATCCATATTAAATTCCTATAACATTTGTCTCATTGTTCTAAGTATTTATTTGATACTTTTATTTTTATTAAAATCATATGAGGACAGGCTTTATCATTTTACTTTACTGTTTTAGTAGAGGATGTAGTTTAATACATAAAAGTAAATATTTGTTTACTAAATAAATCCTGATATTCCGAAACTATATGTTCATGAAGTATTGAACTATTTCCAGTTATTGAAAGAAGAGGGGGAGGAACTAGAATAAGTTAAGTCTTGGGAGAGCAGTAGGATAAGAATAAATAGACAATAGAAAATAAATCCATGAAGAAGAAAGTGAGGTATGGGAAGACTAAATAAATAAAAACTTGGAGAATTAAATGCAAGCTCTCAAAAAAGATTAGTGAGTAACAGTTTTGTTTTCTATTTATTAATAAATAATGTGTTTTTGGAGACTGTAGGTCAAGAAACTAACATTAATGCTCTTGATAGTGAATTGGGGTGGGGACTAACAAAATCACTGCAGTTTCTCTTTAGGAATAAGTCTGACTTGTCAGAGATTTCTGGTTACCTTCAGCATAACTAACATCTTGAGATATCTAGTTCTTCTTTTTTAGTCAAGATCTGCAAAAGTTCGTTTAGCCTTGGTTAGAGAGTCTAAAACCAATCAAGTCTCTGAGATACCTTTTCACTGATTAAGAATATGAGTATTTTTTTACTGGAGTATATTTTGACTCAGGTCTAAATTTCTATTTAAACTTAAGTCCTATAAACTGTCTGGAACACAGTTCAGCAGCAATGTATATCCCAACTAGAGGCCCGGTGCACAAATTCGTGTACCAGTGGGGTCCCTTGGCCTGGCCTGCAGGATCGGGCTGAAACCGGCTCTCTAACATCCTCCGAGGGGTCCCAGATTGTGAGAGGGTGCAGGCCAGGCCAAGGGACTCCACCGGTGCACAATCAGGGCCAGGGAGGGATGCGGGAAGTTGGCTAGCCGTGGAGGGACTGTGGAAGGGCTCCATGGTGTGTCCAGCCCGTCTTGCTCAGTCCCAATCAGCCAGAACCCAGAAACAAGCTAACCTACCAGTTGGAGCATCTGCCCCCTGGTGGTCAGTGCACATCAAAGCGACTGGTTGACTGGTCGACTGTCTGCCCCCTGGTGGTCAGTGCACGCACGTCATATTAAGCGGTCGAGCAACCTTAGCATATCCTTAGCATATTATGCTTTGATTGGTTCAAGGCCGACCCATCAACCGGAAACTTAGCATATTAGGCTTTTATTGTATAGGATAATATGACCTGGAAATAATTAATTCATTCAGTACCTACATGATACTTTTACTGTGCTAGATATTTGACAGATTTATTTCTGAAAATGAGATAGTACAGAACTCATACAACTTAACAAAAGGAAGATAAACAATCCAATCATAAAATGGGCAATGGACCTAAATATATACTTTTCAAAAGAGGACATAAGGAAGGCCAAGAGACATATGAAAACATGCTCAAAGTCTCTAATCATCTGAGAGATGCAAATCAAAACGACAATAAGGTACTATCTAACACCTGTCAGAGTGCCCATCATCAACAAATCAACAAATGACAAGTGCTGGCGAGGATGCAGAGAAAAAGGAACCTTCATGCACTGCTGGTGGGAATGCAGACTGGTGCAGCCACTGTGGAGAACAGTGTGGAGTTTCCTCAAAAAGTTAAAAATAGAACTCCCATTTGACCCAGTGATCCCACTTCTAAGAATATATCCCAAGAAACTAGAAACACCAATCAGAAAGGATATATGCACCCCTATGTTCATAGCAGCACAATTCATCATAGCTAAGATTTGGAAATAGCCTAAATGCCCATCAGCAGATGAGTGGATTAGAAAGCTGTGGTACATCTACACAATGGAATACTACATTGCTATACAAAAAGAAAGAATTCTTACCATTTGCAACAGCCTGGATGGAACTGAAGAGCATTATGCTAAGTGAAATAAGCCAGTCAGAGAAAGATAAATATCACATGATCTCACTCATTTGTGGAATATAATGAACAACATAAACTGATGAACAAAAACATATCCAGAGACAGAGAAGCATCGATCAGACTATAAAACCTCAGAGGGAAGGTAGGGGAACGGGAGGGTAAGGGGGAGAGATCAACCAAAGGACTTGTATATAAGCCTAACGAATGGACACAGACACCAGGCGAGTGAGGGCATGAGTGGGAGTGTGTGGGGGGGGCAATAGGGGGATAAGGACACATATGTAATCAATAAAGAAAATGGGGTGGTAGCACAAAGAATAAGATGCAGTACTTTTCTAAAGATTAAAAAAATCACAGTATGTAAAATAGTGGCATTTATATGTATATATGAAGTTATAAAATTATCAATAATTGGTTTTATTTTTTAACTCATTAATTAATATGAAAACTTGTAGGACAGTATAACAGGTCAAAAAAGATTTCTAAATCCCACACATTTAGGGTAAGGAAATAAATTCTGAAGTGAATTTATAAGTGAATAACAAAACTGGCTAATATTCACAGGATGATAATAAAATTGTACTGGATATAATTTGTATTACATTAGCATCCTACAAGTTATTTTCTATTTCTATAGCTGTAAATCAGCCTAGTTGTTGACAAACAAAGGCAAGATAATTCAGAAGGTGGAGCTGGTCATGACACTCATTAAATTTCAAAATCTCTCACAATTTTTCCTTTCATCTACAAAGAAATCATGGTTTACAATCTCATCTGGAGGAGAGAGTAATTAGTCAGTCATCGAAGCATGAAGCAGGGATCTTCATTTGGATATGTGAGCAGGGTGGTGGAAATGGTATTTAAACTAAAGCTGAAAAATAAATGCTTGGCTTAAATGGAGAGGAGAGGTGTTCTTAGAATTAAGTAAAGAGGGCAAGACAGAAATAATCCTCTTGTTTTCTTTATGAGCCATAGGCATTGACCATTCTGTTGATATTTGTTTGCTCAGGGGAAATTAAAGTACAGAAAATATCTATGTATTAATGCTTGGATCTGCCTTATTGGCAGGTACTTTCCATGCAGTGCTACTTGACTTTCATGAAATGTAAAATGAAGTGAAGCGATCATACATTTTCAAGGATTTAAGTCTGTTGAGTCTAATCATTTAGACCACCCATTTCTTCCATGGAAAACTAAGATAAAATAATCAGTGTAATCATTTGCAAAACTAAATCTCATTGCAGACGGAGTTAGGTATTCATTAGAACAGATATGTCAGAGGAATTTACAGCTTAAAATTCCCACTCTTTTAATAAACTTAACCCCTTTGTAAGTGTAGGCAGGTTACTTATCTCCTTTGTGTCTCAGCTTACTTGGCTGTAAAGTGAACACCAATAATATAATGTAATTGCAAATATTTTGGTGATTTGTATAATTTTATGTGAGGATTTGCAAAGATCCAAAAGTGTGCTGCCCCTTTTTCTCTTCCTTCTGAAAATTCCATATACATAGTTTTACTTGTATTTACTGTTAAAGTACTTACCTAATTCACAAAATATTTTTCCTATATGATGTGTTTTCAAACCCAGATGTCATAGGCATCTCAGAGAAAGCAAATATAAATTATCTATGTTTAATTTTGAAAAACCCCAATATAAGGGACTGGAGCTATAATTTTTTAGCTGAGGAAAAAGCCTGATTTAGCGTCATAAATTGATTTTTATTTTACATTTATATATTATTTGAATTTATATCAGCTAATAGTATGATGTATTTTCTAATTTCTGAATATTTAGTTGTCACCAGTGGAAACAAAAGTGCTTTATAAAAACACTCTGTTTAAACATGTTAATGATCCTTAACAGAATTTGTTCAGAAGCTAGGAGACTTTTTTTTTTTTTTTTTTTTTTTTTTTTTGCTAAAGAATTGTATCACATATAACAAGAGATTTAATATTGGAACAAATATATTTGTTCTGGGAGGCTTTTCCTCATCTTTTAGATCATTGTAAGTACATTGCTCATTCAATTTTCTGTTATGTGCTTCCCTGTAATAATGCTGAGTTAGATAAAATACTTAAAGTATACAAATTTTCCATTTTTAAAGATTAAAAATCCATTGAAAAACCATCAGAATCGGTGTCAGTTTCTGAGAAAATAATAAATCTGGAAGTGTTTTTTATATATGTTTCTTCTTTTAACATCTGTTGTTACATAGCTACATCAAATCAATCAATAAAATACCATTGACTTTAATAGCATTTGACCTTCTTACAATGAAGCAACATGCTTGCCAAAGTAGAGTACATTTTCAGATACTTTCCCTCATAAGAATAGCTAATTCACATCAATTCTAACTGCTTCTGCACAACTGGTAAAAATTAAAAGTCATATTTTATTATGTAAATTAAAATATCATCTGTCTAGAAGATCCGGATATAGAGTTACCACAGTGCAACAATTATGCTTTTAAAGACATAAAAAGGGTGAAAAACAGACAAATAGTTCTGAAACCAAAGATAGACAGTCTTTTTCAAAGTACAAGAGACATTCTATGGGATATTAGTGTAATGCAACTAAATTGAGGGGGTAAAAACTCCACTGGTCTAATAATACTGTATTTCATGAAATAAGGAATCCCACTCTTGAGAAAGGTGACAAGAAGCCATTATGTTCCCTTCAATTTCTACACCTCATAGGTCAGAGCATGGTTTTGCAAACTTTCCTATGTTTAGGCATTCGCTCTTTCAGTTTACAGAGTTTGACTAATTCTTTAAAAAATGTATGTGTAGTGCCTTCCATAGAAGTCCTGGTCCATTTTAGGGCCTCAATAAATAGTGCATATGTAACTATGATTTGCTCAACAATACCCCCAAGTATTAGCTGAGAATATCCTGTGTATGCTCCTTATGTTTACCTGCTCTGTATGAAGCCCAGATCTTGGGGCCCTTCTTTGGTTCCATAAATATTTTCTCATGACAAATATATTAGGGGAACTGAGTAACTTTTTAAAGATTTGTGTGTAATAACAAGGGTCAGTTTATGCACCATTTAACCTAATCCTTTGTTCAATGGCAATACCCATTAGAACAGTAACTTCCTGCTTAGAAGTTAAGTTAGAGAAATGTAACTAATATACAAAGAATATACATGATAGCCTTCAAAATATTAAGTGTGGAATAACCAAAATAATTATACTTATTTTAATGGAATATTATGCTTACATTTTCAAAGAAAGTTTAATAAAATGTGAATTGCTTCCCATAACATAATATTGAGAGGCCAAATCATAGGAACTTGTGCAGCTAAGGTTTGTCTAAGATTAGGCATAAAAATTGGAAGTGAATTTTTTTCTTTTTCTATATATTCAAAAATTTTAAAAGTGGCAGGCATTTCTCTCAATATCTGAAAAAAGTAAATATTATAAATAAGAAATTGAGGCTGTAGGTACATAATCAATAAAACTGTACTAATAAATTTCTTTGTCTTACTTTGTTTTAGAATAGAAAATATTGTTCAAAATCTTTATATGCTAATGAGAACTATAGATTTGTATGCCTCTTTAAAAATTGCAGAAACTCTAATATTGAATGTAAACTATAATTGAAAACTATTTTAAAAATAGCAAACACTTGTTAAGATTTTAAAATATTTTACAACTTATAGTATGCAAGATATGTAGGTTCACACACACACACACACACACACACACACACACACACATACACACAGATAATTGTGTTTTGTTTAAATGTTTAAAAAATCCACCCAAACAGCATGGCTCAGTGGTTGAACATCAACCTATGAACCAGGAGGTCATGGTTCTATCCATGGTCAGGGCACATGCCTGGGTGGCTGGGGGTAGCTGATCAATGAATCTCTCTCTACATTGATGTTTCTATTTCTCTCTCCCTCTCCATTCCTCTATGAAATCAATAAAAATATATATTTTTAAAACATTTAAAAATATCCTATAGACATCTTTAAAAACCATTTTTCCCCTCCCATTTCCCTATGTGGTACAGCTTACTTCTTCAAAAAATTATCTGGCTTACTCTTTGCTTCTATATTTTGTGATTCAGTAGATGATACAGATGGTATTACTGATTTCCTAGACTTGCATTCCAAATTGCTTCTTTGGGGTTTATATTTCTATGCATCTGCATTAGTGAGTTGTATCTAGACTTCTAAAACTGCTACTGGTTTATCTTCATTACAGTTTCTCATTAAGAAATAGAGCATCTGGATTAAGTCAATCTTATTTTGCATGAAATTGAATATATATAATTTACAAATATTGGTTTTTTAATTTTTAAAATCAATGTAAGAAATAAGCCAAATTATTTTGTTTCTCCTTTCTCTTCATGGTTAAGTATATGACAAAAAATTCCCTCTTATATGATAATATTTTTTCTAATTGTCAACTACGCTTTTCAAAAGTGTTTTTCAAAGCAGTTAATGAGATCTATAGTAATCTGGGGAATAAATATGAAAATGTAAGTCCTATTAGCATATATAGTAACTACCCAGCAAAACCATTCACAGTTTCCCTATTCTTGGATTGAGGAAGAGTGACAGAGCAATAACACAAAAAAATGCCTACCCTGTAATAATTGTGAGAATAATAATATGGCATATAAAGAGAGAACACTTAGTGATATTTAATTTTAGTATATTTAGTAGATGGATTTTAAATCAGCCAGAAACATGATTTAAAAATTTGAGAAAACAAATTAAGGAAAAACAACTTAAGTTAAAAAATATGTCCTATAAAAACCATATTCCTATTTATTTTATACTTTTTATTCCTTGTAGCCATAACTATAAGCTTTCATAGTATGATCATTGAGGAGGAACAGTTCTGGGGTATTTAATAAATTCAAAGGATTTTGGAAGTGTTTTGTACTTATGATCTTGGGAGAGACTTTCCAGGAATTAAGAGCTAGTTCTTAAACCTGTTCATGTTTGGTTAATGACTAATCTCACAAGGTCATTCCATGCTTTTGACTTTCTTGACCTTATACATTCAACGTCAGCAAATTTTAGATGTAAGGCTCTTGGGAAACAATTAAAGGTTATATTTTGGTAGAATTAACTCTTAATTATAAATTTGGAGGCCCAGACTTGTTCTAATCTACCATTAACTTGTTACATTTATACCTTTATTTATTTATTACTTTTTGGTGAAATAATTATGGAGGAATAAACCGGATGATGGCCAATTTCCTCTCAACTTCAACATTCTCTAGGAAGCTAGGATCCATCCTAAACATCTGAATCCTCCCATAGTCTCTCTGTTTTTGAGGACCAACAGATTTACTTCATTGGAGTATCTTGAGTTAGAAATAGATTCTACAGAAAGGACATTATTTAGGACATACCCATTTGGTACAACCACAAACTTCTAAAGAAGTTTAGGCACTTTTACTGCTCCCAGATGTATGTTAGACCATGAGTACATGTCCTGATTATGCATTATAAACTGCTCTATTATCTTGATTTCTGGAGCACCCTGCTGGTCAAATAGTAGGAGATATATATGAAGTTCAATATATATATGAATTGAACTTTCCCATTCCCCAGTTAACCCAGCATTGAGCAAATGGCTTCTATGTTAGGGAGCCCTCGAGGGAGTGAGGCTAGTTAATTGTACTACTGCTTATCAGGAACTCAGTAGGAGTTCAGTAGCTCTATTGTGATGATGGATGATGCCTAGTTTTATGCAAAACTTGGCTTTATATAGCTATTTGTCATAGATTTTGATAATACCTCTTTTACATAACATCTTTTTTGGATGTAAGAGGCCAGGATTTTTATTTAATTGTCCCCTTTAGTGGATGGACCTGTTCTAGGACATTTCTAGCACCTTTGCACTTCCACAGTCTCGCCATCCAAATATAAATATTATGTATAACCACAGTAAAATGTCAAAAACCAATATAAAAGTTAATGTCAATAATTCTCTCAAATAAGACATCACGTTTTTCTCAAATTTACCACATAGCAATGAATTTTGGATATTGTCTTCCCAGCCCAAAAAGATAATAGTGGGTAGAGGTTACAGATAATTGATGGCCTATAGGTAGTAAATGGAATGTGGAGTTTTAGAGCACTTATATAAAAGTATATCAACACACTTAAAAAAATCTAATGACTTAAATACTAGCAATAAAGCAGTGATTTTGTGCATTAATGAAGCAGTCATTTATTTAAATACTTTTTTTGGCAAAGAATCTATTTGGAATAAGCACTAAGATGGTTAGTAGCTTTGAGCTTTGGGTTCTAAAATATCTGCAATGACTTCACTTACCTTTTTGATTATCCCAAACTTTTTTCTCCTTAAATTTAACATGCTATATAGCTTGCTAGGAATGTTGAATATCAAGCACAAGATAAGTAAAATGAGCTAAATAACTAAATAGCTACATTCATTCTGTAGTTGAGTCTAATCAACTAGGGTACTGACATCATTTTACTTATTTACATGTTTATTTATTTCTTATAGGCATTAGTTTATATGTCTATGAGTGACAGAAACCTAATGTAGATCAACAAGATATTGTTAACTAATAAGTTAATCAATTGACACACTGACAATGATTCTTAATCTGTATTTAAATAATAATCAGTCTGCTTTCACTATGGACCCCTTACTGTATCAAAACATTCTGATGTATCAATTTAAATAATGCATATCTTTTTTAACAAATATATTTTATTGATTTTTTTACAGAGAGGAAGTGAGAGGGATAGAGAGTTAGAAACATCAATGAGAGAGAAACATTGATCAGCTGCCTCCTGCACACCCCCTGCTGGGGATGTGCCTGCAACCAAGGTACATGCCCTTGACCAGAATTGAACCTGGGACCATTCAGTCCACAGGCTGATACTCTATCCACTGAGCCAAACCGGTTAGGGCGAAATAATGCATATCTTATGTTTATTCAGGGATAATTGTTTTAAAATACATTTTTATATGCTATAAACTCTAAACAGATAGACTATATTAGTATATAAATACATTATTATGTTAGGAACAGCAGGGCCAAACTATAACCTGATAATTTATTAATTTTTGATAAATATTAGGTTGTAAAGGAATATTAACAAAGACACATACATGTGTATTTATGAATGAATTAACTCTCTAGAGATAGTATCTCTTTCAGTGTATGACCATCACTATGATTCTCCAATATTATTAGATTTTATTCAGCAATTATCCTATCTAATAAAAGAGTAATATGCAAATTAACCATCACTCCGCTACACCCACAAGCCAAGCCCACCAGCCAATCAGGAGCAAGTATTCAAATTAACCCAACCAAGATGGCTGCAGCCACGTAGAGAGCAGGAGGGAGGGTAGGGTTTCCCCGGCAATGGAGGAAGCCAAGCTTTCTGCACACCCTGGCCGGTCCAGGCCTCCGCTTAAGGCTACAAAGTTTCAATTATAGAAGATAAATAAATCCCAACAGAAATGGCTGCTGCCAAAGACAGAGTAGGAGGCTTGGCTCCACTCCAGGCTACAAAGTTTCAATTGTAGAAGATAAATAAATCCCAGATCCCAGGGCCTCTGCTTGGGTTGCCAGGAGGCGTGGCTGGCCTGCAAACCACCACAGGCCCTCGCCCAGGACACCCCACACCCCAAGGGAACCCCCACCCTGATCCAGGACACCCTTCAGGGCAAACCAGCTGGCCCCCACTCGTGCACCAGGCCTCTATCCTATCTAATAAAAGAGTAATATGCAGATTGACCATCACTCCAACACACAAGATGGCTGCCCCCATGTGGTCAAAGATCCTGTCCCCATGTGGACACAAGATGGCCACCACAAGATGGCCAGCAGGGGAGGGCAGTTGGGGGTGACCAGGCCTGCAGGGGAGGGCAGATAGGGGCAAACAGGCTGGCAGAGGAGCAGTTAGGTATCAATCAAGCTGGCAGGGGAGTGGTTAGGGGGTGATCAGGCTGGCAGGCATAAGCGGTTAGGGGCAATCAGGAAGTCAGGCAGGCGAGCAGTTGGGAGCCAGCAGCCCTGGATTGTGAGATTGGGCCTAAACAGGCAGTTGGACATCCCTCGAGGGGTCCCAGATTGGAGAGGGTGCAGGCTGGGTTGAGGGACACCCCCACGTGCATGAATTTTGTGCACCGGGCCTCTAGTTTATGTATATATATGGTTAAAGGTTTAAAATATAATGCAGGTTATTTTTTGTACTTCTGTAGTCTACACATTTTAATGAACTACTGAAATAAGCATAGATAATCACTAACCACAGCCAAGAATGCAAACACTGAGATCAGAAACTCTTAACAGGGGAGAGAGAATGGTAAGACCCAATGAGGCTCATTTTCTCCCTTTGCACTATTTTTCTCAGCCATCATTGGGTTTACACTGTAAAATACTAGAATCTCAGTCAGCCATTTGGCAGGAAGAGATAAGTGGATAACGGGTTTGTTTATTATTCTTGTTGCAATGATACTAAGCCCTGACAATGAATTCACAAAATCATAAAATCCCAAAATTACTGGTCAATTCCAAAAAGGTAAACTTTCTGTGTCTAAGTTATCATTACATCTTATTTAACAAATTGCACATATATACTATTTTGTAAGTATACTCTAGATATTGTGGGCATATCTGGGAATCACAAAGGTATGGTCTCAGTCTTCTGGGAGCCTACAATCTAGTAGAAATATAGACTTAAACCAGTAATTCCAAAACCAATGACAATGCCAAAAAAGAAACATCTCCTCTTTAGAAAATTGTCAAAAGCTTTTGCTGAAGGACTTTGTTAAAGTTTACAGAAGAGACAATAACTCAAGAACTGCTTGAATGATTACAAGCTCATAGATATCTATGCGTGTTTGATTTAGTAATAGGAAATTCCACAGATTTGAAAACACTAAAAAGAAACAAAGGTGTCAGTGCAATAAATTGAAAAATGGGAGAACCAATAGCTTTTCCTATAGTTCTAAGGTAGAAGCTAAAATATAAATCTTTGCAGAGTAAAAGTGAACAGGACTGTTTAAAAATATATGTGTTTACTATGTGAATTTCAAAGCATAGAGCTGGTTAAGATAATGTTGAGTATTTCTATAAATAATTGAAAATGTAATGAAGTTGATAGAACAGATCTTCGATTTTTATGGATTTTTGTTATTAGAAAGTTGTACTACTTTACATCTGGGTATTCACTTTTTAGAAATAAATATGTTCATTGATAATTACAAAAATATAATTATTATATTGATTTTTTCTCTTATAATTCACGATGTTCCTTACAGAGTTAGATTTATCATCATTTCAAATTAATCAGCATTTAAAATTTTCCACATGGTACAATGAAAGATTAAACATATTTGAAAATATGACTGTATTCAAAATATCTGCCTCTTAGCATTTAGTTCAGGACAGTATACTTCTTGGGTGGCAATGAAATTCTGTTGCCAAGCTGATGATAAAATATTTATATATATTCTGTTTTTCTTTTCTTTTTTCTTTTTGTTTTTTGTTAATCCTCACCGGAGGATATTTTTCCACTGATTTTTAGAGAGAGTGGAAGAGAGAGAGAGAAAGACAAAAAGGAACATCAATGTGAGTGAAAAACATTGATTGGTTGCCTCCTGCACACACCCTGACTAAAGCCAGCGTCTAGGAGGAGCGTGTAACCATGGAACCTGCCTTTGACTGGAATGGAACCCGGGACCCTTTGGTCCGCAGGCCAATGCTCTCTCCACTGAGCAAGTCCAGCTAGGGCTGTTTTGCTATTGTTAGTACATATCAGAGAATTCAGTTTGAGAAAAATGTAGCCATATTACTTGCAAAAATATAACTGGAATGCCTTAAAAATATTTTAGAGTTTAACTCAAAGCAGTAGTTGTACATAACATATTGCAATGATACATGTTCAGACTCATTTGTATTTAAAAGATTTTCCATTTCTTCCTTTCTGTTTTTCACAATTTCTGTTTTATATTCTGTTTCTAATCCACATGCAGGACAAATGCCAGCAACAAATTAGGATAGATTAATGATAATCATAGTCTTAATTAAGGGAAAACTGCTACTGTTTGCATGCTATTCTAAAAAAAAAAAAAAAAAACAAAAAAAAACACCAAAAAACAAAATGTATTATGTAGGAGAAGAAACTAGAGTAAAAGTGACATTTCATATTACAGATTTATAATGTGATCATACTGTACAAAAGGCCGTCGTGCAGCTGAGTGGGGTGTAATAGGAAAAATATTACTGTAGATGCATTAATTTAAAATAGAATTAGATTGTTATAAATTGGGAAGAAAAAATAAAGTATAAAATAGAAATCTTTGCTGCACTCAAAAAGGGATTACAGGGCAATTTCAGATAAGAGGATTTTCTGTTTTATTCAACTTGAGTTTATTTTATATACTGTGTGTTGCTTTTTTTCTTGCTTTGCTTCTGTATTTACACAGGCAAGGTCAACAGTCTATCTGGAGTGTTCTGCAGCCGCCCATTTATTTTAAATATATCCAACCTTCTGTAGTGTTAAAATCCTTCCTATGCCATTTGTGAGATATTATCTTGCCTTTTTCTTGTTGTGTGTGTGCATCCAAATGACAGATGGTCCATTTCCTCCAACCCTCTGAGAGTCAGCAGACTGTGATCGGTCAATAAATATAGTATTATTTTTGACTTTCAAATATATACCTAATATTATTATTAACTGGATGACTCACGATGAAAAATGTTTCCTGACCTAGGTTCAAATAAATTAACGTATTATATATGTAATACAAAATATGATAATTTGCTATTGCTAGTATTTTTTCACTAAGAAGTAAAACATGGCAAAAAATAAAAAAGTTTCCTATCAGAATTTAGCATTTTCAAGTAGTTTAATAAAAAAGAAAGGACTAGCTAAATTGATCTTTGAAGAGGGGTAAAGGTGAAGTAAATTAAAATTTTGCACTTTACATATGAAATATAAAAAATAAAATTGAAGTCTCATTCAAAAAAATTATTCCAAAATTAAGTAAGATGCTCAAGATATAGCACCATGTGCCTATTAGATATTATTTATTAGTGATTTGCCTATTAGATATTAATTATTAGTGTTGTGTAAGTATTTATTCTTCAAAGAAAGATCTTTGCAGATGCTTTGACCCCACCTCTCCCTTGATTCTTAGCATTTTGAGGTCAATAATGTAGCTTATGTCCCTCTATGTCCTTTACAGTGATTACACTATGTAGTTTCTAGAATATATAAATTGATTGACAAGAAGTTGTCTTCTGAGGTATTCTGTAGAACACATATGCCAGGTTTCAAGGGAATGCAGTATTTAGAGGCATTTCCTCCCCAAAAAAGTGTATTTCCTCTGGATCTTTAGGAGCCAGAAAGCTATCTAATTTGTATGTTTTCAGGGTATACTATATTATAATCCCAAACCCTGATTGTTTTTCTGTTACATAGTTTTATGATAGTCAGAGGAGGACATGTTTGGAGCAACATGTGTTTTCAAGATGTAATTTCTGGATACATATTTACTGAATAAACCAAAGAACGAAAAAATGTGTTTAATAACCAGCTTATCCTTATTCTTAATTAATTAACCTAACCATGGAGTGCTTTTTCAAAAACACAACTCTTATCATTTCATTTCTCTATTTAAACTCTCTGATGACAAACTGTTTTCTTCAAGGTAAAGTTCAAATTTACAAAAGGAAGTATTGATATATTTGAGGGTTTTATCCTCATCAGTTTTTTTCTGCTGCTCTTTGCTTATTTTTTTCTGCACTAGTATGTCTGCTTTCATGACTTTGGTTAACATGCATACAAATCTCCTATATACACTTTGATTTTGAGAACCCAACTCATAAAACTAGAAATGCTAATATAGTCACGTAATATGTAATCTTCACTATTCCTAATTTAATTTCACCATCACTTGAGTATTATCAAGGCCATGGTATAGTAGAAAATAACATCCCCCTCCCCCTAAATCTCAGAACCTTAAAAAGTACAATAATTTGTTTCATAATCTTACAGGTCTGTGTGGCTTGGCTAGGGCTTTTGTTTTGCATTGATCTTACTCAAATACCTAGTCTGTTGGAGCAGGCAATACTACATTACTGGGTATTAAGGCAAAGAGAGAGTGCGTGAAAAAAATCATCCTCTGGATTCCAAAGCTTCCCCATCAAAGCAGACCTGCCACTTCCTGATTTCCATTAGATAAAGAAAGGCATGTGACCACACTTTTCCACAAATGGCAGCTTCATGTTCTTAGAGGACAAACGTAACTCTTGTGATATAAAAGCACTGAAGTTTATTATATCCACCATCTTGCCTGAGCTATAACATTGCTAATCTTTGTACTTCTTCACTATTACTTACTGTCCTTAGCCTATCATCAAATTGTATTAATTCCTGTCCCTAAATATCTCTCATATCTGTTACCTAATGTCCAACCCAACTTCTTCTTTACTGTTCCTCAGATCTGATCATCATTCCCCTAGACCAGGGGTGGGCAAACTTTTTGACTTGAGGGCCACAATGGGTTCTTAAACTGGACCGGAGGGCTGGAACAAAAGCATGGATGGAGTGTTTGTGTGAACTAATATAAATTCAAAGTAAAGGAGCAGAGGGGAGAGCAAGAGAACCCTCCGCTCTTTCGGCTCCGCGGGCCAGATAGAACAGCCGAATGGGCTGGATCCGGCCCACGGGCCGTAGTTTGCCCACAGCTGCCCTAGACTGTGGCATCAGCTTTATTACTCTCAGTCTAAACCAGCCGTGGGCAAACTACGGCCCCCGTTCGGCTGTTCTATCTGGCCCACGGAGCCGAAAGAGCGGAGGGTTCTCTTGCTCTCCCCTCCGCTCCTTTACTTTGAATTTATATTAGTTCACACAAACACTCCATCCATGCTTTTGTTCCGGCCCTCCGGTCCAGTTTAAGAACCCATTGTGGCCCTCGAGCCAAAAAGTTTGTCCACCCCTGGTAAACACTACTCATGCCCTATCAGGGGTGGGGGACATCGGGCCCTTGGGCCAGCTGTATAAGGCCCATGAAATCATTTGGTCTGGCCCTGCCAAAGCATTAGGGGTGAGTTAATTAAATGTTTGACCAAATATACAGGCTAATTTTTAAATTAATAATTTTGTATGGCCTGGGAATGATGTTATAAATACCAAATGGCCCTTTGCAGAAAAAAGGTTCCCCATTCCTGCATCCATTCTCCATGCTGTAACTAGAAAATGCCCTAAAATGTGGTTCTAATCCTAGCTGTTCTATTCTTAAATTTCTTCAGTACTATAGATTTCAATTCCATTCACAGTTTCATTTCTAAGCTTCCTAGCTTGGAATACAAGGTGCTTTATTGTCAGATCCTGTTCTATGTTTCTGTTCTCAGCTAACACCTCTCTTCTCTGACACTTCTTTTTTAGGCCCCTAAAGTAATGCACTACTTGTTATTCTCCCCAAGAAAATCACCTTTTCTCATATCATTAAACATTGTACATTTTCTCTCCTTTCCAAAATGCTCTTGTTCTTAAACCTCTATTTATCTTTCAAGATTAATTTCAAACATAAGCGCCTTATCATGACTTTCTTGGCTTTTCCTTTCAAATGGCAGAATTTTCTGAGCCTCTGCTTCCATACACTAAAGCACTTAATGCACAGATCTATTAATTCATTTCTAAAGCTGTTTTCAACTATGCATATACTTATGAGTTCCTTCAGGGCCAGGACTGCATCTTATTCAGAACCTATGGCATGGGATAGGGACTCAATAAGCATTTACAAAATTTAAAATAAATATATGTTTTATTTTTAGTTTTCTACTCTTTTGAAGACATTTTAACAAGTATTACTTTATAAAATTCTATATAATTTCCCTTAGATTAAAATAGTGGTGATTGGGCAAATCTTAGAAAGCCACATTTTAAAACAACTTTATTTAAACCATTAGAAGCCTGGTGCATGAATTCGTGCACCAGTGGGGTCCATAAGAGATTGGGCTTAAACCGTCTCTCTGACATCCCCCGAGGGGTCCCAGATTGCGAGAGGGCACAGGCTAGGCTGAAGGACTCCACCAGTGCACCACTGGGGCAGGGAGGGATGGGGGAAGTTGGCCAGCCAGGGAGGGACTATGAGAGGGCTTCAGGGTGTGTCCGGCCCATCTCGCTCAGTCCCGATTGGCCAGATCCTGGCAGCAAGCTAACCTGCCAGTTGGAATGTCTGCCCCTTGGTGGTCAGTGCATGTCATAGTGAGCAGTTGAGTGGCCTTAGCTTATCAGTAGCATATTATAATTTAATTTGTTGAACGGATGACCAGATGACCGGATGACCGGACATTTAGCATATTAGGCTTTTATTATATAGGATTATCCAAATTACTCTTCAAAAAGTGTTCCAAAAATAGTATTTGGAGGCAACATTTGTAAATTTCATATGAAAACTTCTCATTTTTAAAACTAATTGGCCTAATAATGTAGCTTAAAATATAAACTTTAATGTTTTACCTGCTAATTTGAATTTGACTTATAGGACTTTAGAGAATATAATGACCATCTGGTTTTTCAGTTGGTGATCTGCTATCTAAAATAATAGGTACATCTTTTTATTTTTTTAATGGTTTGTTATACCACCAAGAAATTACCACAATCAATGTTGCTTTACATATTTTACAGCAAAGAAGTAGATGTCAAAATGTGTAGTAGAAATAAGGTTTCCTAATAAAGTTGATGCCCAATTGTTGGAACACTTCAGCACCTATACCATATACAGTAACCAATGGATGCTTGATTTGAGATCATCAACATTCTGATTAATTAAATCATCACACTTTACTGATTGCCTGAGATATTCTTGGAAATAGTTTTTGCTAAGAAAATAAATGACAAAAACACATTGTGGGACCCATGCCAGGTCCTCAGATAGTCAAGGCTGGTGGGAGCATAGAGGCCTTGTTATAAATACACCAGAATGATCAAAGGCTGCTCATGTGCCTAAATGGAATGTTTAAGGACTCTAAGCCTGGGAATCCTAATCAGGCCAAGATTCCATGAGCAGGTGCTAGGATGCATGGTACACTGGTACACTGTGCCTTTCAGTAGCCAATATGATTGATGTAACTATTGCCACGAAGCCTTCTTTGTCTAAATGGTATAAAAGTGAGTTACTGACCAGCGAGTTGGCTGGAGTAGGCTGGAGTGAGAAGAAGTCTGCTGGAGTATGAAGAGAGAGAGCAGCTGGGCAGGAGAGACAGGAGAAGCTGCTGAGCCTGAGAGCTCAGGTACCGCTACAATGTGAGGCGGTGAGTCTAGGAGGCAGCATGTGGCTGCTCAGATAATAGCAGTGGGTATAGAGACTGATACTGCTTTATGGAAAAGATATGTATTCCTGAGCCGGTGTCTGACCACCTGCCTGTATGGACTTTGCTGTGAGGACTGTTCTTGTCTGATGGCCACTGGCTCCAGCAATAAAGCCTCATTCTTATACATCCACAACCTCTCCTGGCTTCTCCATCTATGATCCAGTGTCCTAGGAGGTCCATCTCCAGGCAGAGGGGCTCAGACCAAATACCTGTTACTAATGAGCAGAGGATAAAGGAGGAACTTGGGCTAAGTTCCCAACAGGTAATACAGTGGGCAGGGTTCAAGCAGAACAAGCCCTGGAGTAGTCAGATAGGGGAGTTTAGAAGAATTCATGGACTCACAGCCACTCAGAGCCAATCTGTCCAGCAGAGCTCCTGTAGGGCTCTTGCTGCATGGTCTGGCACACATAATGTTTATCCCAAAAACCTTTAGTCTAGTAAGAGAGATAAAAATGCATATAAGTGATTTCCACTGAATAGAATAAAGGCAAATATAGAAATAATAACCTTTATTATAAGCTCTGCATGAAGAGCCTTAACACTTTCAATAGCCATGGGAATTCAATGTTATTATTCCATTTTACAGGTGAGAAAAATTGAAGAGGAATAGTAATATGTCTGCTATTGTACAGCTAGTCATTAAAGATTCTAATCTAGGTCTCCATGCTCAATACTGTCCTAGATTTCCATCAAAACCAATGCATCATCATCAGTAACAATGACCATGATATGAGTCCCTACTACTTGCATATTACATGCTTCCTTTATTTAGGTAACTTACATTTTTAATGAGGATACCTTAATTAAATACTTCAACAACCACAAATGCTACATTGATTCGTATTCCATGCCTTTTTTATACTTTTATTTGGGGGTGGGGGAGAATTGCATTGTTATAAATTTGGTGAAGTTGCTTAGCAAGGAATACTCTTATATGTTTGTTGATTCATAGATCATTGACTATGTGACCCAACTCAAAAAGCAGCCCTGCCCAAATGCTAAATGTGCCTGAAATTCCAACATTTACCAGTTCTTTACTTTGTCAGCTATTTCTTTTTACTTATTTTCTAGTCTCAAAGTGCATATATTTGACTTATCCCATGAGACATTATAAATCCTGATGAAAATTATTTACTTTAGAAGAAAGAATGAAAGCATTGAGTCTCTATACAGAGAGTGGTTCTGAAAAGTGTTGGTTGAAATATACATAAGTGTTCCAACTTAAAAATTATGTACTTTAACACATCAATACTTATTTATGTTTGAAGATAAACATATTTTGGTCACCAACATATTCACAAGTGATTGGAAAGAAACCTTCTAAGTTCTGCTTCAGCGCATATGTACTCTCACTAAATTGAAGTTGTATATATGGCTGCTAGCTAAAGTCAATTTTGTTATATCTGTGTGACACACCCATTAAAATAAATCCTAGGTACTGAGAATTATTTATCTAGAGGAAGCAAGAAAAAAAAAGTCCAAATTAAGAACCACTTCCACAAAGAAAAGAGATACTTTTATTTATTTTTTATTTTTATTGAATTTGAGAGAGAGAAAGAGAGAGAGATTTGTTGTTCCACTTATGGATGCACTCATTGGTTGATTCTTTTATGTGCCCTTACTTCTAAAGTAAACTGGAAACCTTGGTATATTGGGATGATGCTCTAATCAACTTAGCTACCTGGCCTGGGTGAAAAGAGATACATTTAAGCCACACTGCAGAAGCAAGATGGACCCCTAAGATGTGGTTCAGATGGCAAGCCTAATGATGCCATACATGAACCAAGAGGATATGAAGAGGTTCATTATTTACATAACTAGAGGCCCAGTGCACAACATTTGTGCACTGGTGGGGGGGTATCCTTCAGCCCAGCTTGCACCCTCTTGCAGACCAGGACCCCTTGGGGGATGTCCGCCTGCCAGGGGGAGCGGGCCTAAGCCAGCAGGCAGACATCCCCCAAGGCATCCTTAGCGCTGCTGCAGAGGCGGGAAAGTCTCCTGCCACTTGCCAACCATGAACCTGGCTTCTGGCTGAGCAGCGTTCCCCCTGTGGTAGCACACTAACCACCAGGGGGCAGCTTCTGTGTTGAGCGTCTGCCCCTGGTGGTCAGTGCGTGTCACAGTGACCGGTTGTTCCACTGTTTGGTCGATTCACATATTAGTCTTTTAATATATAGGATGAGGTTTTCTGGGGAGAGCAGGTTGGCTCCAAGCAGTTCTAAAAATGACTTGAGAGCAAGCAAGGGAGACTGGCTTGGTGTTTTTATTGTGTTTAGACAGTGTGATAATTCCTGCATGTGGTTTGTACTTACCTCAGGTGGCAAATGAGTACCCGGGTCTGCCCAGATGTGGGGCAAAGAAAAAATTGCATGAGATAAGGCATAAAAGCTGTCAGTGGTCAAACATCAAGAATGGAGTCGGATTCTTTTTTACATATATATTTTCCACTATATACTACAATTACATCCCTTTCTCAAGATTAAGACAGCCTGATTTTTCAGCCTGCATATTACAGACTTAGAATGCCCACATTCTAGAACACCAACCACAGTTTTGTCTCTTTACAACTAGCTCCTAAAAGTCATAGGGTTTCCCTCTCACATTATTCATTAAAGAGAAAATAGAATATAAGACAAGTTCATCTTGGCCCATGTCAAAAGAAATAGACAATAAATTACAAAAGTAATTAATTTCAGGATGCGTAACAAGTAACTCATTGGCCCTGTAGCAGTGAGCACCAATATATGCTGATGATGTACCTTATCTTTTCCTAATCTTGACTCACTGTGTTTAATTGAAAGCACATTATACTTAAGCATTTATAGTCATTAGCAATTTTTCCTTACAGATATGACACCAAATTACAATATTGGTACATGTGGTATAATAATTATATGTTTAATCAAAGGTCTAATGTGAAACACTTGAACATGACTGCAGAAAGGACTTCTCAGCAGGTCTTCAATTATCTATATACTAGAGGCCCGATGCACGAAAATTCGGGCATTTGGGGAAGGGGGGTCCCTCAGCCTGGCCGGTGCCCTCTCGCAGTCCAGACCCCTTGGGGGATGTCTGACTGATGGGCTTAGGCCTGCACCCTAAGCCACAGGCAGACATCCTTAGCGCTGCTGAGGAGGTTGGAGAGGCTCCCACCACTACCGCTGCACTCGCAGCCCTCAGCCCAGCTTGTGGCTGAGCAGAGCTCCCCCTGTGGAAGTGCACTGACCACCAGGGAGCAGCTCCTGCATTGAGCGTCTGCCCCCTGGTGGTCAGTGTGCATCATAGCGACCGGTCGTTCCCGGTCTATCTGCCCTTAGGGTCAATTTGCATATTACCCTTTTATTATATATGATTGTGTCCTTTCATTTTATCATTGTAATGTCACTGAAAGAAAGAGAATAAACACAAATTTAACCATTCTCTTTTAAATTTTACACATATATTTTAGTTTTCTCTTTGTTGAAGGGTTGACATTCTTCTTAATTCTTAGGTGGAAATTTATTGCTGAGACTGAAAATAAATTCATTAAAACTAAACTCAATGGTCATATTTTGAAATTACAGTGATGATCATATTCATGGTTTTAAATTGCACAAGAGATATTTTATATTGTTATTATATTAATTGAAAACTAAATAATTATAATACCAGAAACATAACTTTAGTCCATATTTTATTCTAATTTTAACATATGATGTACTTAAATTAAAAATAAAATTTTGCTGTTCTTGGAAAATCTAATAGATTTTTAAAGGTTCAAATATTACGTGGTTATTTCTAAATATTTCCAATAAAAGTTTACTTTACTAGAAGGAAATAAAGTAAATGTGTTTCTGGATATAATATTTTTATAACTTTAGAAAAATATTTTTATTCTTATATTTTAAAGAGAGATATGAGCCCTGGCTGGTGTGGTTCAGTTGATTGGGTGCTGTTCAACCAACTGAACCATGCACCAAAAGATCACCAGTTCTATTCCCAGTCAGGGCACATGCTCAAGTTGCAGATTCGGTCCCCATACTGAAGGCCACAAATAGATCTCTCTCTCTTTCTCTCTCTGTCGTTCTTTGTACCTCTGTCTCCCTTTCTCTCTCTAAAATCAATAAAAACATATCTTTTTAAAAAGCAAACCATGAATATGAGTTATTTAACAGCTTTATTTTTAGATGCAAAAATGAACGTAAGTATAAGATAAAGAAAATAAATTAAATTAGGAAATTTGTCCTTCCTTAAAAAATCACATTGTTTATTAGAAGAACTGATTCACAGAATGAATAATTTTATGAGAGTTGAATTTATAAAGATGATGAAACTTAGAAATTATACATGCAGAATGGCATTTAATTTTTTATGTTTGTTATTTTTTGGCATAATCCTCCTATTTATAGAGAACCAAAGTAACCACAATTTTCAGGAATAATAGTTATGTAATGGAGGTATTTAAAATATTGATGAAAAAATACTTTGTTACTATTTAAGTTCCTTCTGCTAGTTCTAACAGACTATACTGCAAATGTTCTAATTTTATCCTATTTACAATAATTTAAGGCCTTATAAAGGTGTCTAAAATCAGTATATTAATTCTCTTTTCTATGATGGATGAGGTCATTTCCATGAGAAAATATATGGAATACCAGTATTGTACTTATTTTATGACCTGTGATTAATTAAGTCTTATTCTGTCACTTCCTGACATTGAGAAAGAAGAAAACCGTTCAGAAAATAGGAACATAATTAACAAAATTAACTGACAAATAAAATAGGTCCAGAGACATGGAATTACAAAGAGGAAGGTGGTGGGGGGAGCAGAAAGAGATTAACCAAATAATTTATATGTATATATGCATAATCCATGGACACAGACAGCAGTGCAGCGAAGGCCTGTGGGGGCAAGAGCAGGGTAAAGGAGGTCAATGGAGGTGAAAAAAGGTAACATTTGTAATACTTTCAACAATAAAGATATATTAAAATAAACAAACAAACAAATAAGGTAGAAAAACAAATTTATTAAAAATTTGTCTCCAAAAGACTTATATTTTCTCAGAGAAACACAATTGTCCTTGGTAATTTTCAAAGAATTTCACATTCATTATATTATTTGATCTTTAATAAATTTCAGTGGAATAAATATTGCTATCATTATACCAATTTTGCAAATGAGAAAATCAAGCCTTGATTAAATACCTTTTTGAATATATGGGTTTAGATATTCATCCTTGCAACAGGACTTCATTGAAAAATCATCATATGCTGAGCATGTTCAAAGCATGTAGACATAAACAGACAAAAGTCCCTGAGGTAATGGAGTTTGCATTTTAGTAGAAAAGACAAACAGAAATCAGGTGCAACATATATGGTTACTAGAGGCCCAGTGCACAAAATTTGAGCATGAATAGGGTCCCTAGCAGCTGCCGGCTGCCTGCAAGGACCTCCCTTCCCTGGCTACCAGCTGGGGCCTTCCTTCATTCCACGCCGCCCCTGGTGGTCAGTGCACATCATACCGAGCAATCAAATTCCCAGTAGGTCAAAATCCCAAGGGGACACTTTGCATATTAGTCATATGTATATATATGTTATATATATATATATAGATATCTATGTTTATTGGTGTAGCATTAACTATTGGTAAAGAAGGTGAAGAAAAAGGGTTCTGGGAAAGAGAAGAGTGTATGATGTGGGGGACAGTATTATTATAGATAGGATGGGTAGGGAAAGCCTCATTGAGAAAGTGGCATTTGACCAAGACATCTATGGAGTGATGCAGTAACACATGTAAACATTTGGGAGAAGAATAAGCAAAGGAAAATTAAGAGCAAAGGTCTTGAATTTGGAGTATGTTTAATGTGTTGTAGGTAGATCATGAAGGTCTTATAGGCTGTAAGAATGTTCTAGGTTTTATTCTGAGAGATATGAAAAGAAACCATTAGAGAAATTTTAGTAGTAAAATGTTTATCATGATGTTTACATTTTTAAAAGTTCACTCTGGTTGATTGGAGGGAAGCCAAAATCTAAATGATATATTCACTGGCCAACCAGAATGGTTTAGGGTATTAATTGCCTTGGATACTGAATTGGATACTGAACTACTCCCAGCTACTGCAACATGGAACGGAAGCTCTGTATACTGGCCTGCTTTTTACTGCCCTCGAACCCCAGCTGCACTTTCTCCAGGACTGGCTTCTCTCAATAACTTTGCCTCCACTAACCATTTTTGTCCGCAAATCCATTTTTCGGTTTTGTGAGACAACAAATTCAGACCCAACTACCACATTTTTATTTCATTCCCATACATTGATTGTGATTATGAAACTATCAAACAGGAATTAGCTATCAAAGATAGAAATAGAATTCATTGTTAATTTATTTTTATAAATGTCTTCTACTTTACATATTTTCTATACTGCATATGTTTAATTTTTATTATTAGAATAAGATAAAATAAAATTGGAAATATACATGGTTTGTATGTAAATACTAGAGGCCTAGCGCACACGAAATCATGCGCGAGTAGTTCGCTTCCACTTAGCTCAGTTGGCCAACCCACCCTGCGACACGCGTAGCTCTCTGCTGCTGGTAGTTCATGCCCCGCCCTGTACGCCGCAAGAGCCACGAGAGCCGCTGCTCATTGGGTCGTGATGCTGTTACGCCATCATGAACACAGGCCTTTTATGATATAGACTAGAGGCCCGGTGCATGAAATTTGTGCATGGGGGGGTGGTGTCCCTCAGCCCAGCCTGCACCCTCTCCAATCTGGGACCCACTGGGATCGGGCCTAAACGGGCAGTCGGACATCCCTCTCACAATCCAGGACTGCTGGCTCCCAACTGCTAGCCTGACTGCCTTCCTGATTGCCCCTAACCACTTCTGCCTGACAGCCTGATCACCCCCTAACCACTCCCCTGCCAGCCTGATTGATGCCTAACTGCTCCCCTGCCAGCCTGTTTCCTCTGCAGCCCTGGTCAAACCTAACTGCCCTCCCCTGCAGGCCTGGGTCCCTCCCAACTACCTTTCCCTGCAGGCCTGGTTGCCCCCAACTTCCCTCCTCTGCCGGCTTGGTCACCCCTAACTGCCCTCCCAGGCAGGCTTTATTGCCCCCCAACTGCCCTCCCTTGCAGGCCTGGTCCCTCCCAACTGCCGTCCCTTGCTGGCCATCTTGTGGTGGCCATCTTGTGTCCACATGGGGGCAGGATCTTTGACCACATGGGGACAGCCATCTTGTGTGTTGGAGTGATGGTCAATCTGCATATTACTCTTTTATTAGATAGGATAGAGGCCTGGTGCATGGGTGGGGCCAGCTGGTTTGCCCTGAAGGGTGTCCCGGATCAGGGTGGGGGTTCCCTTAGGGCATGGGGTGGCCTGGGCGAGGGCCTGTGGTGGTTTGCAGGCCAGCCACGCCCCCTGGTGACCCAAGTGGAGGCCCTGGTATCTGGGGTTTATTTATCTTCTACAATTGAAACTTTGTAGCCTGGAGTGGAGCCAAGCCTTCTGCTTGCTCCGTGGTAGCAGCCATTTCTGTTGGGATTTATGTATCTTCTATCATTAAAACTTTGTAGCCTTGAGTGGAGGCCTAGGCCAGCAAGGGCAGGCGGAAAGCTTGGCTTCCTCCATTGCTGGGGAAACCCAAGCCTCCCTCCTGCTCTCTGTGGCCATAGCCATCTTTGTTGGGTTTATTTGCATATTCGCTCCTGATTGGCTGGTGGGCGTGGCTTGTGGGTGTAGCAGAGTGATGGTTAATTTGCATATTACTCTTTTATTAGATAGGATGTAGGTATATACAGGCATTTCTCTCTCTCTCTCTCTCTCTCTCTCTCTCTTTCTCTCTCTCTCTCTCTCTCTATATATATATACTAGAGGCCTGGTGTACAAAATTTGTGTGCACGGAGGGGGGTGCCCCTCAGCCCAGCCTGCATGCTCTCCAATCTGAGACCCCTCAAGGGATGTCCAACTGCCCAGGCCCAAACAGGCAGTCGGACATCTTTCTCACAATCCAGGACTGCTGGCTCCCAACCACTTGCATGCCTGCCTGCCTGATTGCCCCCAACCACTTCTGCCTGCCAGCCTGATCACCCCCTAACTTTCCTCCCTTGCCAGCCTGGTTGCCCCTAACTGCCCTCCTCTGCCAGCCTGGTCACCTCTAACTGCCCTCCCCTGCTGGCCTGATCGCCCCCAACTGCCCTTCCATCTTGTGGTGGCCATCTTGTGTCCACATGGGGGTGGCCATCTTTGACCACATGGGGGTGGCCATCTTGTGTGTTGGAGTGATGGTCAATTTGCATATTACTTCTTTATTAGATAGGATATATATCTTATCAATTCACATACCATATACATACATATCAATTCTCATTGTATTGACTACTGTATCCCCCATCACCACCACCATCACTTATTTGCTAACACTTAGTTAATGTGTACAAATACAAATGTTTTTTAAAAATTAGTAAAAAAATCTACACAGATAGGTTCCATTTATTGCTCAAATACTTCATATGCCTTCTCTCAAACTGTTGGCCCTATTTTTTTGTTTCCTTTTTTTAATTAGTTTTTCAATTATCGTTAACATTCAATATGGTTTTTTTATTAGTTTCAGGTGTACAGCATAACAGTTGGACAATCATGTAATTTACAAAAGTATTTCCCCAATATATTGAGTACTCACCAGGCACCATAAATAATTGCTGCAATATTATTGACTAGATTCCCTATGTTGTACTTTACAGCCTTGTGTCTATTTTTAATCTACAAATTTGTACTTTTTAATCTCTTTCCTGTGTTTTTAAAAGTATATTCTCCAGGACTAGAAGTTGACTACAGGAAAATTAGAACATATGCCAAATAGCAAGTTCATGCCTGCAACTTGTAGTATTAGTAAAGTTTGACAGTACAGATTATAGACTAAGGAAATTAAATATTATTTAAAAAATTTTTACACTAATTCTGAAAGGTACATTTTAGCAGGTTCCTAGGAAGAGAAATAGTTAGTAAATATTAAGAGTTTATCTTTTAGTTTTAATTGTTTAGAAACATTAATAAACATCACAAATTTTAATTTTTGATTGAAAGTATGCCTAATTTTACACTTAATTTCACACAGTTGCTTTTCCATTAATTAAGGTTTCTATTATTTAGCTAGAATGGAAGTACACATTTGATTTATATATCTGAAATGCATTAGTGTCTTTTTCAGTTTAAAAATGATAGTCCTAGGTTTTATGTAAGTTATTTTTCACAACATACATTTTAAATATTAACCTACCCATGTAGTTTGCATAAAATAATTTTTCTCTTTAAAGTCATGTATTTAGAATTTTCCATTTGATATTGTAACATTGTAATTAATTTAAAATAAGGGCATATCTGATCTTTATATATAAACAAATACAAATAAAAAATAAAATGCAGATTTAATATTTTTCTTTAAAGCTAAATTCATAGGCATATGCTATTTATGTTACTATGTAATTTTAAAATAAATTGATAAATGAATGTATTATTGCTCTTACAAGTCAGTATAACTCTTTAAGATTTATTTCTGATAATTTAATTCTTTCAAATTTCTGATGCCATGAAACACAGGTCATCATAAAATATTCAAATATCCTACCATAAGATGTCTTTAAAATATATAATTCTACAGAATTAATAAGCAATGGGCTGATTCTGAGGTCAGCATAGCCTTTAAGGTATTTTGGGAAAAAAATAAGTATTTCTTAAAGGCAAGTTAGTTCAGAGTGAATTATTACTTTTAAATATGTGTGTCTACCTAATTATTTTAATTAATTTAAAATAAAATGTAAATAATTTGATAGTCCCTAAAATTTCACATTATACATTTTTTCTAAAACTCCAGATAGTTAGACATTTTCCTAACATGGGAGCTTATTCCTTGTTTAAATCTAAAGATTGAAGAAATTCTGTGTGTACATGAGATTTGAAAGGGAAATTATGTTAAGAAAGCTCAATATGGGTATATCTTAATAATTTTATTTGAATAAATTTGTCACTTTTTGTTAATTCTTTTCAAGTGAAACTGCAAGAAAATATAATTGTATATTTAATAACACTAATGTGAAAAGGTTTTGTTATAGAAACATAGAGGTAGATTGAATAATAGAGGACAATGAGATGACAAAACAATATAGCATCAAATTCTTTATTACGAGCAAGGAAAAAAAGTAGAATTGAGAAAGACAGAAAGCCCTGAAAAATAGATTAACTTATCTTCACCTCACTTCTCACTTGAGGTATCAGGAAAGGTTTGTCAACTATGAACCTCAGTTTTAACAGCAGCCCATGAGCTGCCTTGGCTGTGACAAGGCCCAAGGAGTCTTTGAAGGCAGTAAAGTGTCAAAGATTACTTGGCAGTTGTTTCATGGAATAGACCTAATGTATCTACTGTTCCTTCTCCCCTGCACATATATTCCTGTCTGCAACCCAACTTCCAGTTATGGAATCCTCATTGCCTATGAGTGGGCATGAGACAAGGTTTGAGTCAGTCATGGTCACAATGATTGTGTACTTGAGCCAAGTAGGGTCAATCTAAGTCCTATCCCTGGAACTTTTCTACAAGGAGTTGTTTGGTGAACTTCTTTTCTTTTGTTAATTTATACTGAAACTAGAGGCCCAGTGCAGGGAAATTCGTGCACTCAAGGGGGTTCCTCAGCCTCTCACAATCCAGGATCCCTCAGGTAGAGTCCCTGGGCCTGGCCTGAGATCAGGGCTTATCTGGGTTTCCTTCCCTTGGCTGTAGGCAGCTGGCCCCACCCCCGCTGCTGCCACTGCTTGCCATCTGTGCAGCATTGTCCCCCCACCCCTGCCACCGGTGGCCTCCCTCTGCAGGTGACAGGCTCAGGTGCAGTGGCTTGGCTGGCCTGGGCCTCCCTCTTTCTTTGCTGGGGGGTGTGGGGCCAGCCCAGCAAAGGGCCATCTGCCTACCTGATCTCCCCTAACCACTTGCCTACCTACTTGATCACCCCTAACCACTGGCCTGCCTACCTAATCTCCCCTAACCACTTGCCTGCCTACCTGATCACCCCTAACTGCTGATCTGCCTACCTGATCACCCCTTCCCCCCTGCCTGCCTGATTGCCCCTTACCACTTGCTTGGGGGTGGGGCCAGTACTGACTTCCGGTTGGCCAGCCTCTGGTTGTTACTGGTCATTACAACTCAGGGTTTTTATATATTAGGATGAGTTGAGAGCTACCTTTGCCTTTCTCCCCCCTCAATAAAAATCTATTCAGTAAGAGAAAAGGAGGCGAATTGTGGAAAAACAGAATTATAAGTTTTAAAGAGAGAAGAACAATGATAATGAACAAGTCCTAGGAGCCAATAAGTAACTAATCATAGTTTTGACAATTACAAGGAGGTTTAAGAAAAATTGAGTATTTTGGTATTATAAAATCGAATAGGTAAAAACAGCTGATATTTAACCAGTGAGAAGGGACACATTAAAATGATCAAGAATCATCCTACTTGATTTGTTCCTGATGTCTCATAATGCATTTATTATCTAAGTATTCAATTTTAATATTGCCAAGTCAGTGTATGTAAACTGATGTTTAATATTCTATTTATATTCTACATGGTTATATTTACAATATTTGTCATCTTTTACAAAAATACATTGTGTACTGGTCATGGCGCTGCTTAGAATATTTCCTTTAACCCCAGTGTAAAAGTAGCTTTTCTTTATAGACATACGTAAAGTCTAAAAACATTCCTCTACAATTTGATTAGCAAAACCAGGAGACAAGAAGTACAAATTATTGCTAAGAACCACTGGGAAAGATTCAGCAAAGAGATTGTCAATAGTCACTATGGGAGAATAGATGACTTCACAAGGAAACCAATGAGTGCATATCTACGGGTTATAATGTCTAGGTTAGCAGTTTCTAGTGCTTATATCCTTGTGAGAAAGACAATTAAAGTGATCCATAGCTAACTTGTATCTGGTGCAATGATGACATGTAAAAACCTGAAAAAATGATTTACAAATATTTTAAATTCTGCAAGTTTTAGAGTATTTTGCAAGATTTGCTATGTTATTACTATACAGTTTGATTTACCCCATAAAAGTAGATGCAATATCCTTATTAGCAGAAGCAAACAAGAAAGAAATGCAATACTTTCCATACAAGTTAGAGAAACTATGAAAAAAATCACTAAATGGTAATAAATAAAATTGGCTCAATAAGGAAGGTATCATTGCAGAAAAATCCCCAGCATATTGTCTATTAGTTTCCCTTTTAACACTAATCTACAGTTCTTCCGGCTACAGTGCTTGAAGCCATTTACCCTCTACAGTTGTTCTAATTATATCTATCAAATGTGATGAATGTTTAATTGGATTTTAATAGGAATGTAGCTCCTTGTTTAGCAGGCAGTTTAACAGGAGAGTAATTTATTGCTGATAAGGTATAGGGTCTTCAGTTTCTCCTACTGAATAAGAATTGGAAATGTGTTTGAAAACCAATGTCTTGGGTGAAGTTCTTTTTCTGAATGCAAATCCCTATAACTCAAAGTGGGTGATTATTTTGCCCATGTTCTGAATGGGTTAGAAGAGATATTAAAATGTTTAAAAGCCCTGCCTATAAAAAATGTTGCTTAAAAAAGTGCTGTCTAAAATTTTCTTCAAGTTAATTGAATACTGGGTGCAAATTTTCATGATAATATTATAACAACAGGTATAGTTCTTGCTTGAAGGAAGTATAAACCAATAACAATAACAAATTAATTCTCTGAAAACATGAACAAGCCAGCTAACCAAAAGTTGTAGTATGCATCAAAAGAAATAACTGTGACATGTAAAGAAGGTGTAGAATTTTTAAACAGTAGTTTCAAGGCAATTGAATGCATTACCATATTATGTCCCTTTTTCTATTATGTGCTATTAGGTTCTTAGTGATTATTTTTGATAGGAATACATTTGACTATATCAATGCAGCATGGTGCTTTATGCGGCTGAAAATCATAATCCCTGCTCATATACTTATCTCAAGTGAGTTGGTTTTCATTTTGATAGTGATGACAGAGCAATGAGTGGGTGTTAATTGTTTCATTGTCAGAGCAGTCCTCTGAATGTTTGAATAGTAATTTGAGGCATTTTTGGAAAGGAGACACTACAGGAAGGAAGGGAGAATATGGCTTCAATAATGTGCCTTTATTATTAATTCACACATATGCCTTCCTTAACAGGTATTAAGCTGGCATTATTCTTTTCACCCTTTCAAATTTCAGAGTAATAGAGAGTGACTAAAATCAAGGCACATTTAGATGAGTTGGTGAAATAAACTTTTAAAATTTCAATTAAAGCACAAGACCATTATATGTGCCCTTTGTTACTAACATCCTGTTTCTCTTACTATTTATTTCACAAAATATAGAAAGCTACTTTGTCATTACCTCATTAATACTTATCAACCTTCTGTGCTTCATTGTCTGAAGGAGAGAAACAACTGCATATTCAGTCAGAAAAACAAAATCCATCATGTGAGGTACAGGTGCAGACAAACTAAGAAAAAATAGGATACTCCTTAAAAAAAGGGCAATTAGGATATTCAAGACCATACTTTCTAAAGCACCAGACTCACAAAGCATAAGAATCAGTAGATCTCTGTTCAGTTAGATTTTGATTAAAAGCATGAGAATATGTTTTATATATATAAAAGTTGCCTACACCACTTGCTCCTTGAGTTCCGCCATGTTTTCTAGGTCAGCAAACTATAAATACCTGAGATTCATTTTATCTCATGGTTTCCCTACGTAGGGCATGACATGAATTAATTTCTGTAACCTCCTGCAGTGAGAGTGTAAATCAAGGAGCTACATGGTAGGGTGCAAAGGGTAACAAATGACCCCTGCCCTTAATTAGGCCAGATATTTCTTGCAGAGAAGGAATATATACATAAAACATAACTCTATAAAGGGAGCACGTGAAAATGTCAGTTGAATTTAGATCTGATTTTAAGTTATGTGTGAAGTATCTTTCTAGCCAACTTCTATATTATTAACTTTTATACTAAAACATTTTCACTGTGTTCCCATTCACTTTCAGGTGTTTTATGAATTTCTTACACTCCCAATATTTCCAGCGAAACCTATCTTTTCCCATCTAATTCCTCAAACCATCCAGAACTCACATCTTCTATGGAAGTGCACTTGACAGTGTACACATTAGTATGGCCTTTAAAGTCAGGATCTCTAGGTTTCTGGCTCTGGCTCTGCCTGTGATGAGTTGTGTGATTTTGAATACATTACTCACCATCTATACCACTTTCCATCTACAACTGTAAAATGTGGATTTTAATGGTGCACACTTCGATGTTGTTGCATTAATTGAAGTAAAACATTTAAGTGTACTAAATTACTTTGCTTGGCTCATAGTAAGTGGCCAGGTGTTATTTGACTGTTGCTGTTGGTCATATAGTCATTCATCTATAGCCTTTTTTTTGTTTGTTTGTTTTTGTTTTAAAATATATTTTATTGATTTTTTACAGAGAGGAAGGGAGAGGGACAGAGAGCTAGAAACATCGATGAGAGAGAAACATCGATCAGCTGCCTCCTGCACACCCCCTACTGGGGATGTGCCCGCAACCAAGGTACATGCCCTTGACCGGAATCGAACCCGGGACCCTTGAGTCCGCAGGCCGACGCTCTATCCACTGAGCCACACCGGTTAGGGCTCATCTATAACCTTTTAAGTTGTATCTGGGATCAGTACACACCTGCATGGTAGCTATGGACTTTCTTGGGCAGTCCTACTATTGCCCAATTGTTGGTTGCACTTTATGGCTGTCATGACTTGATAAGAGTTGGTATTCAATGCTTTTTTTATTGGTAATTATGGTTAACATAGAGTTGAAAGGATACCAGTTAAGATATGTTTATCTAGGATTATGGTTTATATTAATTTGTGTTAATATAAATTCAATGTGTTCTATGTCCCAATAATATCATTTAGTGTATTTTTGTTAATTATTAACAATAAGAGGGGTATTAGCCTTTTATTTTTTATTTTACTAATTAGCATGTAAAATTTGTATGAAATACAGCAAGATTTAACATAATTCAAAAAAATGGGCAAAGGACTTGCATAGGGATTTTTCCAAATGCTGACAAGATATATGAAAAAGTACTAATTGTTAGGAACAATGCTCAACCAATTTAGACACACTGGTCAAGGTTCAGTTTTTAAGTTTTTAGAAACCACCCTATTGTTTTCTACAGTGGTTATATCAAAGTAAAATGCTTCTGCTCAGCAAAAGAAACCACTAACAAAACAAAAAGGCAGCCAACTGAATGAGAGGGTATTTGCAAACAACAGCTTCGAAAAAGGGTTAATATCCAAATATATATAAAAAACACATACAATTCACAACAATGAAAAAATCCCAAATAATCCAATTAAAAATGGGCAGAGACCTGAACAGACACTTTTCCCAAGAATACATACAAATGGCCAACAGATAT
Source organism: Plecotus auritus (assembly GCF_963455305.1). NCBI lineage: Eukaryota > Metazoa > Chordata > Mammalia > Chiroptera > Vespertilionidae > Plecotus > Plecotus auritus. Next base: position 130,114,343 of record NC_137776.1, on the reverse strand, counting down.
ATGAAAATATGCTCAACCTCACTACCTACCTATTAGAAAAATGCATATCAAAACTACAATGAGATATCACCTCATACCTATTAAAGTAGCTATTATCAACAATACAAGTAATAAATATTGGAGAGGTTGGGGAGAAAAAGGAATCTTCATTCTTTAAAATCGTTTTTTTTTCCTTTTTGTCTTGTCAATAATTGTATCATCACTTTAATTAAACTATTTTTTGCTTTAAAATTTTTTCCAATTATAATTTATATTCAATATTATTCTGTATTAGTTTCAGATGTATGCATTGTGGTTAGAAAATAATGTACTTTACAGAGTGGTCCCCCTAAGTTTCAACAAACCACCTAGCCTCTTACATAGTTATTACTATACTACAGGCCCGGTGCACGAAATTCGTGCATGGGGGAGGGTCCCCTCAGCCTAACCTTCACCCTCTCCAATCCGGGACCTCTCGGGGGATGTCTGACTGCTGATTTAGGCTCAATCCCAGGGATCAGGCCTAAACCAGCAGTTGGACATCCCTCTCACAATCCAGGACTGCTGGTTCCTAACTGCTCACCTGCCTGCCTGCCTGATCGCCCCTGACCACCTCTGCCTGCCAGCCAGATTGCCCCAAACTGCCCTCCCCAGCTGGCCTGGTCACCCCCAACTGCCCCCCCCCACTGGCCTAGTCACCCCCAACTGCCCCCCTGCCAGCCTGGTCGCCCCACACAGCCTGCTGTTCAATCATTTGGTTGTCCCTCACTAACCCCCTGCCGGCCCTGTCGCCCTACGCAGCCTGCTTATTCAGTCATTTGGTCATTCCTCACTAACCCCTCTGCCAGCTTTGTCACCCCATGCAGCCTGCTATTTAGTCATTACTGTTACTGTGATGGTGTCCCGGACAATTTACATATTCCTCTATTATTAGTATAGATTATTGACTCTATTCCCTATGCTATAATTTACATGTCTGTGACTATTCTGAACCTACCAATTTGTAGTTCTTAATCCCTTACTTTTTTCACCCAGCCTCCCAAACCTTTTCCCCTCTGTATACAGTTTGCTCTCTGTATCTATGAGTCTATTTTGTTCTTTAGATTTCACATATAAGTGAAATCAGACAGTAACTGTCTTTTTCTGACTTTTTTCAGTGAAATTATTCTTGCCAGCATCACTAACAGTTACCTTCATGTGAAATCTAATAGCCAATATTCATACTTATTAATCTCTTAATTTCATATGACACAATTTCTCATGCCCACCTTCTTGAGACACTTTCTTTGTTTTGTTTCTAGCACATTACTCTCACCTAATTGTATTCATACACCACAGTTTTCCTCCTGAATCTCCATTTAGAGTTCTTCCTCCTGTGCTTGGCCTCTAAAGATTGAAGTAACCCTAATAATTTTCCTTAACTCACATAAGTTTATTTATATTATGTCCACTGTGATCCCATGGCTTCACATTCTATTTATAGACTAAAAACTCCTAAGTTTATATCTCAAGGTTTGACCTTCCCACTGAATACCAGAATTATATACATAGCTCATTTTTGATATTTCCACTTGCATATCTAATAGCTATTTCTAACCTAATAGGGCCAAGCCAGAACTATTTACCCAACTCCTACCAATGCCAAACTGGTCTTGCTCTTCTTAATCTTGCACCTCCATTAGCAGTAATTTCATTAAGATTTTTTTTTCTTGTATCAAAATGGTCAAAGGTTTTCTTGACTGGTGTCATTCCTACAAACCAAGCTTTTTATTGCTTCAAGGACTTTGCATGTAGTGTTGTAATTTCTAGAACACTGTTTGAAACAAACTCCTTGAGTGTCAATATTTCTCAATCTGTGAGTCTCTTTAAATATTACTTTCTCAGAGCACTTTTCCTTGACAGGTATACCTAAAATAGGCTATTCGGTCTGGCCCTGCCAAGGCATTAGGGGTGACTTTATGAAATGTTTGACCGAATATAGGAGGCTAATTTTTAAGTTGATAATTTTGTGTAGACAGCGAATGATGTTATAAATATCCAAATGGATCCTTGGCAGAAAAAAGGTTCCCACCCCTGCTTAAGCAACTTTATGTTTTTCATAACATTTTTCATCAATTGAAGTTAAATTACTTCAGGTTTAGTTATTTGTTTTCTACAGCCACAATTTAAATATTAAATATTATGCTGGTGAGGGATTTGTTAGAGTACTGTAGCACTCATTGCCTGGATAAGTAGGTATTGATAAGAGGTTATGCAAAACCACTATGATAAATAGAGGCTACATGTGTAACGATAGATGGAAAGTAACAAGGACAGGAAAGTTGTGAGTATGTGTCATAGTTAAGGGCAAGAAATCAGGAGAGAGAAAATGAAATTAGGTACCTAGGAGGGAATGATTCCTGTTATGTATAAAACTACTCACTGAAGCTGTAGGTACCTCCTGTGTGATTGGTGGGCATGGATGTCCCACATAAACATGAACATGCCTGCTAGAAATTACATTTTATTTGGTATGTTTGGCACTAAACCATGCACTTGTTCTGATGTAAGATCTTTAGAGTCTGGATATTATAGAACATTTAAGGCTCAATTTTGTTTTGTAAGTAACCTTATATGTTCTTGTTAATGTTAATGTCAAAGAAGGTTTGGAAGCAATATGTTGTGGAAAATAATGTATGAAGTTTAGAGTTATAAGTCTTACTAGTAAATATGGGTCCTGGCTTCCCTGATACTGGCTGTATTACAAGGCTCTGGCTTATTCATTAACCTCCCTCATTCAAGATTTCATATCTGAATAAGTGGGGAAAATGATGTCAAGGTTGATTCTGGGGTTGATTGAGATAATAAGTACACATATTAATCCCACCACCCACCCTCCTTACCAATGCTATAGAATGAATTATTCCTTAGGGTATAGCTACAGGCTCTAAATAACAATAACATTAAAATGACTCCCTGTTTATAAAATGATAGCATCAGAAAATAATTTTAAAGGATTTTTGAGTTATGCATGCCTCTGATTTTGCAAAACCTTTTGAGTAACAAGCTAGATGCTATTTTTAAAAGGTGCTTTCATGTCAATGTAATAGTGATTATTGTTTGTTCTTCGTCAAATATTGTCATGTCAAGTGTATAGCTTTAATAGATAATATTGGATAAGCTGTCAAGTATGCTTGCTCTCTTATTCAAAACTCCTTTTTTTGCAGAATTCTACATAAAGCAGATAGCATCAGCAAAGCCTATTTGTTATGCAGATAGTCAGCAACATTAATGTCAAATGGTTCTTTCAAATGTTTTTATATTTTTAATAATAAAATAACTCATTTAAAATGTGCATCACACTGTTAGATACCATTTTAATTATTTGAAAATGATGGTAAATGGTATCTCCAGATATTTCTCATGGGTTTCTGACTCAAAGAAAAGAGAAATTAAATGAGGGCTTTTGAACTTTGAATTTAAATGTATCTCAACAAAACAGTAAAGCATCTAGGTGACTTGTGGTCAAATTCATGTTTACTACACCAGGTTCACCAATTAGTGCCTTGTGACTTTGGACAGGTTATTTAAACTTTATTAGACTCAGATTTCCTCATTTTTTAAAAATATGTATTTTTAATGATTTAAGAAAGGAAGGGAGAAGAAAAGAGAGACAGAAACATCAGTGATGAAAGTGAATCATTGATTGGCTGCCTTCTACATGCCCCACACTGGAAATTGAGCCCACAACCCAGGCATGTGCCCTGACTAGGAATCAAACTGTGACCTCCTGGTTCATAGGTCAATGCTCAACCACTGAGCCATGCCAACTGGGCAGCTTTCCCCATTTTTAAAATGATTATGAGTATAATTATAACACTAAGCCCACTTATATTATGTGAGAATAAAAGAACATAGTATATATAAATTATAGAACAGCTAATGTTTATTATTATACAATAGAAGTTTTTGTTATTATAATTATTATTTTAGTAACAACCCAGACTTACTTCTCCATGAAATACTTATAAAAACCAACTCTCTTTTACCAGTCAGGTATGTACAATTCTTTAGAAAGGTCATTGCACTTTACAACTTTATTTTTCATTCTGTTTACCTGGCTGTCTCCTTCACTGGCCTTAAAGTTCCTTAAAGTCTGCAAATTTCTTTCATATTGGTATTCCCAGTGCCCAGCATATCGCTTGGTACACTAAGGTCCTCAATTCCTTATTTGTTAAATAAACGGGATGACTCGTCTTTATATAACACTAGTGGCCCAGTGCACTAAATTCATGCACGGGTGATGGGGGGTGTTCCTCAGCCTGGGCTGCACCCTCTCCAATCTGGGACCCTTCTAAGGATGTCCTACTGCTGGTTTACAGGAATCAGGCCTAAACTGGCAGTCGGACATCCCTCTCACAATCCGGGACTGCTGGCTCCAGCCGCTCACCTGCCTGCCTGCCTGCCTGCCTGCCTGATTGCCCCTAACCACTCTGCCTGCCGGCCTGCTCGCCCCCAACTGCCCCCCGCCGCTGGCCTGCTCACCCCCAAGTGCCCCCTCGCCAGCCAGATCACCCCCAACTGCCTTCTGTGCCAGCCTGCTCACCCCAAACTGCCCCCCCTTTTGGCCTGCTTGTCCCCCCTTCCTTCCCCACTGGCCTGCTCGCCCCCAACTACCCCCCTGCTAGCCTGCTCACTCCAAAATGCTCCCCCCCCTGCTGTCCTGATCACCTCCAACTGACCCCCACTGATAGCCTGCTCACCCCCAACTGGCCCCCTGCTGGTCTGCTTACCTCCAACGGCCCCTGCTGTCCCATCCTGGCCTGATCACCCTCTGGAGACCCAAGGTCCCAGCCCCTCCTTTTTTTTTTTTTTTTTTCAGTGCCTCCTTGAGCAGAGGCCAGGGTCAGTTGGAAGCAAGTATCTAGGATTTATTTATCTTCTATAATTGAAACTTTGTAGCCTTGAGTGGAGGCCAGGGCTGGCCAGGGTGGGAAGCTTGGCTTCCTCCCTTGCCAGGGGCAACCCAAGCCTCCTGCTTGCTCCAGCTCTGTGGCCACCCACCATCTTGGTTGGGTTAATTTGCATACTCGCTCCTGATTGGCCAGTGGGCATGGCTTGTGGGTGTAGCAAAGTGATGGTTAATTTGCATGTTTCTCTTTTATTAGTGTAGACTATAGGCCCGGTGCATAAAATTTGTGCACTGGGTGGGGGTGTGTCCCTCAGCCCAGCCTGCACCCTCTTCAATCTAGGACTGCTGGCTCCCAAACGCTCGCCTGCCTGCCTGCCTGATTGCCCCTAACCACTTCTGCCTGCCAGCCTGATCAACCCCTAACGACTCCCCTGCCAACCTGATTGATGCCTAAATGCTCCCCTGCCGGCCCGATTGCCCATAACTGCCCTCCCCTGCCAGCCTGGTCACCCCTAACTGCCCTCCCCTGCTGGCCTGGTAACCCCTAACTATCCTCCCCTGCAGGCCTGATTGCCCCTAACTGCCCTCCCCTGCTGGCCCGGTCACCCCTAACTGCCCTCCCCTGCCGGCCTGGTCCCCCCCAACTGCCCTCCCCTATAGGCATTGCCCCTCCCAACTGCCCTCCCCTGCAGGCCTGATTGCCCCTAACTGCTCTCCCCTGCTGGCCTGGTTGCAATCAACTGCCCTCCCCTGTTGGTCTTGTCCCTCCCAACTGCCCTCCCCTGCCCACCTGGTCCCCCCCAATTGCCCTCCCCTGTAGGCATTGTCCCTCCCAACTGCCCTCCCCTGCAGGCCTGATTGCCCCTAACTGCTCTCCCCTGCTGGCCTGGTTGCCCTCAACTGCCCTCCCTTGCAGACCTGGTCCACCCCACTGCCCTCCCCTGCAGGCCTGGTTGCCCCCAACTGCCCTCCCCTGCCAGCCCTGTCACCCCTAACTTCCCTCCCTTGCCAGCCTGGTTGCCCCTAACTGCCCTCCCCTGCTGGCCCTATTGCCCTTAACTGCCCTCCCCTGCAGGCCTGGTCACCCTCAACTGCCATTCCCTGCAGGCCTGGTCACCCCCAACAGTCCTCCTCTGCAAGCCTGGATCTCCCCAATTGCCCTCCCCTGCAGGCCTGGGTGCCCCCAACTGCCTTCCCCTGCAGGCCTGGTCCACCCCAACTGCCCTCCCCTGCAGGCCTGGTCTCCCCCAACTCCCCTCCCTGCAGGCCTGGTCACCCCTAACTACCCTCCCTTGCAGGCCTGGTCCCTCCCAACTCCCCACCCCTGCTGGCCTGATCGTCCACAACTGCCCTCCCCTTCTGGCCATCTTGTGGTGGCCATATTGTGTCCACAAGGGGGTGGCCATCTTTGACCACATGGGGACGGCCATCTTGTGTGTTGGAGTGACAGTCAATTTGCATGTTACCTCTTTATTATATAGGATAACATTACTGGAGAAAACTTACTTAAAAACTCTTTGACAAAACTTACTTAGGAAGCAATTTAAGTCATTTTCTAATTAGTAAGAAAACTTATTTTCATAAACTATACCTCTGTGATAAATTCCTTATTGTTTATACCAGTTTTGAAAGTTGGTGAATGCTGGAGCAACTGAAATTAATTCTATGACATAATTGGTATATTGCAGATATTAAATGACATTCTCATAACATATATCAATTGACTCTGTAATCCCCCATCAAATCAGTGAAAAGACATGAGACCCTTAAAAATGCATCAATGTGACTAGATCATGCAGAAACTAAATACCTTTTTAACATTTTATAAAACTGAGCTTATCTCTTGTAGCAAAGACATAGTATACTATTCTATTCCTCACGGGTTTTTTTTTTCCTACATGATGTATGGTTAATTTCATTTTGAAAATTGATTAGACTACCTGATTGATTGCAATGATTGCTTTTCTTGTCTTGAGCAAGGACATAGCATTTATAATTCTTATTAAAAGTTGATTAGTATTTAATATTGTTTGTCTTGTTGAATGTTGCATAATAAATTTTAAAACTGAAACTTGCATGGCCAATTACTAAATATAAATACAAAGTAAATGACATCTTCAAGTCGTATAAAAAATTTAAAGGCATAATCTTCAATGTTTAAACAGACCTGAAAAATATCTCATTAAGGGCAGTAACTCTGTGGTTTTAAAGAAACTTTTGTTGTCATCTCTGTGAATATGTTTGTGATTTTTGCTTAAACATGAATAGCCTGCTTTGTCCCTAATGCATTTAGAATTTGCATAACATAAAACTGTACAGCTAACCAACTGGTTTTATTTTTCTAAGGATTGTATCTGTGATTAAAGTACACTATGAATTGAAATGTGTATGTCAGCAGGATATAGAACTGTATGTGCAATAAAAAAAAGAAAGAAATGTATATGTCTTCTATGTACAGACCTGATCCGCATACTCATACTCTTTTGATACTTTGACAGAAATATTTAACTGTATTTTAAAATGGGTTTGCTTGTAAATAAAATCCAAATTGCTGACACGGATTATAAAAAATGCTATCACTGAAAATATTCCTATTTCCTCCACCTGTTGAACAGTTCTTAATGGGCAGACGACCTCATATTGTTGCTGAATGAAAGGACTTTTGGAGAGTGTGCACTAAAAAGAAAGTTGTGACCTTTAGGTGTCTTTGTTTTGTGACTCTTCACACTGTGGTATGAACTGTTTTCAGAGAGATCAGGACATTATTTCCTCCTGCCAGCTTAGGGTGTATTGCCTATGAGCACTGGGGACCATGCATATTGCATACCTTTAACTTTAATACAGAGGAACTAAAAACTCCCAAGTGATGGCAGACTACATGAAATCTGGGAGTAGGCCCTGGTTAAGCATTATGCATCGCATGGCTCATTGTGAAAAGTGAATATCACCTTGTTGACAGCAGACAATTGAGATTAGTGGAAGTGACAGGCACATGTGGAGGAGTGTGGAGTCGGCAGAAAAAATGAGCAAAAGGGAAATGAAGTGACCTCCTAGCCGCCCATGAACATGACTCAATCAGCAATGGAAATCAATGAGCTGGAAGGAACTGGCAGGGAAAATCAATGAGGGAATAATGCACTGACCAATGAACTTTGTCCCCTTTTGAATTCTTGTCGGGTGTAGCAATCTAAATATCCAAGTGTCTCTCTTGAAGATCATTCTAGCCTTTCCATTTATATTTAAATTCTCAATCACTTCCATGCTACTATACATCAGGCACTGTGCACAATTTAAAGCATCCAGAGGTGATGCAATTATCGTTCCCCTCACTCCTCAGGGGAGAGCAGCCAGGGATTAAACTTCATCTGAGAACCTGGCTATCCAAAATATGGTAGCGTGGAGATCAGCAAAAAAGTTTCGACGGTTTTCTTCAGGTCCTGCAAGAAAGTTTTAGCTTTGCCATTAAATTGCATCCCTGTGTTATTTACTAAAACCTATAACCTTTATTATATAGATACTAGAGGCCCGATGCACGAAATTCATGCAAGGGGCTCTGCCCTCGCAGCTCCAGCTTCCTCCGGAAGGTTGTTCTGCTGTTTGTACTAATTAGCATATTAGCTCTTTATTCTATAGGATTATGTGTAAACCTCTTAAACAACTACAGCATGTCAAACAATATGTTAAAAATGTCTTATGTCTCCCAGATTCTGTGGTTTCCAAGTTATACAATATTAGTAGTGAATTAAGCAAATGTTATCATTCAAGAGGGGGCATTATTTTGTTTAAGGGCAAGTAAGACTAGAAAAGTCAATGGGACATTTAAAACAAGGTTTTGAGGTTTATGATTGTAAACCTGGAGTTTTAATGAGCAACTCATGGGAAGGAGGAACGCCACAAATTCCACTGAGATTGAAGCCTGGGTATTTGGACTTTAGTGTTCTGCCTTGTAGTGCGTGGTCTTTCACAACCACAATCACTCTGTGTGCTTCTGCTCCTTAGTCTAAATCATAGTGGCATGCTGTTTCCGCAGATCCCTTTGAGATTCCAGTAAGAACAATTCCAGAAAGAGTTTAAAATAAAATGTGAGATATTATGATTGGGGGAAAAGCAACAATATATACACATAGATAGAGTTAACCGGGAGCACAAGTGGAGCATTTGTTTTAGCCTAAATATAAAATAAACAAATGTGTGAGCAGACCAGCTACTCTGTCACATTTTGTGATTCTAGCTGAGTTGTTTTCCTCTCATTTATCAGCAGGAAGTGATCTTTTTTCCTGATTGATAATGCTGTGCTCATTGATTAAATACTGCAGCCCATTATCATTTCTGTTTGGTTCCGTTAAGTCTCTAGGCTGTTTTCTTAGTTCTTTTCCTAAGTAAGTTGCATAAACCTGGATGCCCTGGTTGTGATGCAGGCTTCTATGTACCTCCCACCCAACTTAGCAAAGTGCCTCATCCTACACTGAGTGGCCAGATTATTATGATCTCTGAATGCATAATAATCTGGCCACTCAGTGTGTGTATGTGTATGAATTAGTGTATGGGTAGGGTCCGGCCAGCCTGGCCAGGGGGAGGGGACATGGGCAGTTGGCCGGCCTACCTGCTGGTTGAACTCCTGGTCGAGGGGACAATTTGCATATTAGCCTTTTATTATATACGATATACACCGAGTGGCCATATTATTATGCGTTCAGATATCATAATAATCTGGCCACTCAGTGTATATAATAAAGAGGTAATGTGCAAATTGACCCTCACGCCCTCAAAAGATGACTGCCTATGACCAGGCCGGCAGGGGAGTTAGTGACAGACAACCAAACGACTGAACAGCAGGCTGCATGGGGCAACCAGGCTGGTGGGGGGCAGTTGGGGGCAACCAGGCCGGCAGGGGGGCAGTAAGGAGTGACCAGGCCAGTGGAGTGGGGGCAGTTAAGAGCGACCAGGCCTGCAGGGAGGGGCCAGTTGGGGGCTATCAGGCTGGCATGCAGAGGCAGTGAGGGGTGATCAGGACTGTAGGAGGGGACCATTAGGGGCAACCAGGCAGGCAGGCAAATGAGTGATTAGGAGTCAGTGGTCCAGGATTGTGAGAAAAACAACTGTAGTTGGAATGAGATGAATAAGACATGTTAGAGCAGGTGCAAAAGAAATATGCATATAAGGCTTCCAGGTAAATGAGCACCTGAGAGTATTCTGGTCTGGACTCAAGCACCAAATTAACTTGGAGCTCAAGAAATAGCAGCATCATGCAAGCAAAGGGATATAAGACTGTGGATTATATGTAGGTTGGCACCTTAGGAATTAGTTAGTAGCACCAAAGTGTTTCAAGGTGTTATTCTGTGGCTTAGTCTTAAAAGGGACACTTATGTAAAGAATGGATAGGGCACCTGTCAGACAGAACTATAAGGGCTGTTTAAGAAGGAGCCCCTGAGAATAGAATGGTGATGATTACTGATCTTGGGCTGTTGACCAGAGACAGACAAAGGCATTGTAAAAAAGAACATCCCCGGGATAAAACATCATCATCGTGATGGAGCACAAGTCTTGACTGGAACTAGATTTTTGGGAAATGAGGCTCTATTAGACTATGGTCACATGTATTCAATTTTGAATACTTTTCAAAATGAAGACAATTCAATATCTACTATATAATGCAATCCAGCTTGTAACATAATTTTAATGTTGGTTGCCCATGACAATGAAAATGATAAACTATCTTTCTTATCTCTCTTTTGCATAGAATATGAATATCATCACTGTTAAAAAAATAACGTTGTTTGTGTAAAATGTTAAAAATAGGAGAAATAAATAATCTTCTAAGACAGAATATTGTCCTAAAATTTATGAGCAGTTTGAAATTAACTCTCTCTCTCTCTCTCTCTCTCTCTCTCTCTCTCTCTCTATATATATATATATATATATATATATATATATATATATATAATCACCTAAGAAACATGCTTCTAAATAAGGTAAGCTGAAAAATCAGCTATGATTTATTGTAGCCTCTTCTTTCTTTAAATTTGGTTAGGAATTCGACAGCCATATACATATACGCAAATAATAATAAAAATATTAGCAGTAGTTGTCTCTCAATGGTAGGTATACACCTATATATGTACTCACAGATATGTATATAAATTTTCTTTTTCTTTGTTAACCCACTCAAATAATCCTTGATTATTTGAGTGGGTTAACAAAGAAAAAGAAAATTTTCTTTTCTTTGGGGGGGGGCGGGGCTGTGAGGGGTGACCAGGCTGGCAGGGGGGGGGGCAGTTGGGGGTGACTAGAGGTTAATTATCTATAATTTTATACTTTATCTACAATTGGAAGCTAACACTTTTATTAACTTGAAAAGAAGTAATTATAATAACAGAAAACTATTAAAATCATATTAACACACTTACTTTTCTAGGAGAAAGTGAAAACTTTTAGAAATCTGAAAGTATTTCATTTAAATTGATGTTATTACTAAAATTTAATTATGTAACTAATTCAGTCAAAACTAGACACAATTTTATCACAATTTCAAATTTTTAATGAATTCAAAGAAGCAATGACATTTGTGGGGATAGCATCAAAATTTTGTATACCTAGCTTATGTGAAAATGTTTTCAAATATCTCCCATTTTTTTTTTTAACATTTGTTGAGGCATTTGACAAAATTTAGCATGTGGGATATATATGCACAGATAATTAGCTCTTCACTCCTTTGTGTGTTGTGTTAATGATCTCTGTGTGAATACAGGCCAACATGTCCTATCCACCATAGGATATCAACCTTGCCACTTGAACATCTGCTATACAAAACATATGGATCTCTGTGAGAAGAGTTGGCATCCAGGTTTTTGCAGGTAAGTTTAGCCTTAACTTTTTGCTACCACACCTCTGCCAAAAATCTACCTAAGAAACATGCCTCTAAATAAGGTAATCTGAAAAATCAGCTATGATTTATTATATCCCCTTCTTTGTATAAATTTGACCACCAAGATTTGGCTTAGTTTCCTGTAGATCTTTATTAACTTGATTTACAGTAAGAATATGTCCATTAGGTTAAAGTATGATGCTTGTGATAAACAGCATTTTGACCTCCATATTCTTGTCCCTTGATGTCATGCCTGTAGATATATTTGCTTACATAGCAAAAAGTACTTTACAGATGGAATTAAGGTTATAGGCATTAAGACGGGGAAATAATCAAGGATTATTTGAGTGGGTTCAATGTAATTACTAGAGCTCTTGAAAGCAGAGAAATTTCTCTAGCTTGGCCAATCAGAGAGATGTGGCAGAAAAAGAGGCAAAGGAGATGTGTCAAAAGGAGAGGTCAGAAAGATTCAAAGCACGGAGGAAGGACTGGACCCTAGTTGCTGGTATTGAAGATGTAGAAATGGCCCAGAAGCTAGGGAATGAGGGTGACCTCTATAGACTGAGAATGACTCCTGGCCAAGCGCCAGTCAGGAAACAGGGTCCTGAGGAACTGACTTCTGTCAACAACCTGAATGAGCCTGAAAATGGATTCTCTCCAAAATATCCGGAAGGAAATCCAGTCCTGCCAACACATTGATTTTTGCCTTAAACATTCTTTGCAGAGAAACTACCTTTGCCAGACTGTACTTGAACTTTTGACCTACAGAACTCTAAGATAGTATATCTGTATTGTTTCACACCACTGAGTTTGTGGTGACTGTTTTTATGGATACAATAGAAAAACAATAATGTTGTACCTCTTTTTTATTTATTTATGATGTCAGTACAATAATGGTCAAATGAAAAATGGTTACCCAATTTTAAAAGTATAAAATCTTTACCCTTGTAGAAGAAAATACATATGGTCCTATTACATTTGAGAATAGCAAAAATATTACCACTAACAAAATGCAAAGACAACTTATGCAGTGGGAAAAAATGTTTACAATTTACATATCTAATAAACATTCAATATTAAAAATATGCAAGAAAGTCATATAAATAGCAAAACCCCCCAAATAACCCAATTTTAAAATGGGGAATAGACCTGAATAGATTTTTTTTCCAAAGAAAACATACAAAGGGCCAGCAGGCATATAAAAATGTGCTCAACATTTGTATTTCAATGGGGAAATGTAAATTAAACCAAAATGAGATATCACTTCAGACCTGTTAGAATGGCTATGATGAAAGAAAGGAAGGAAGGAAGGAAGGAAGGAAGGAAGGAAGGAAGGAAGGAAGGAAGGAAGGAAGGAAGGAAGGAGGAAGGAAGGAAGGTCATGTTGGTGGGAATATAAATGGTGACATTACTATGGATTTAAAAGAGAATTAGCATATGATCCAGCAATTCTACTTGCAGGTACTTATCTGAAGAAAATAAAAAATATTAACCTCCTGAAAAGATATATGCACCCCTGTGTTCACTGCAGCATTATATACTAGATAGAGGCAAATAATTTAATTGTAGTGAATGTTTTTTTCCTAAACATGTTGGTGAAAATGTAATTTAGGAATAGTAAAATTTATCCTTATTAAGGATAATGGCAGCAAACATTGAGTACATGGGATTTCTGCAATCTAATAAAGAGAATCTACAAAAAGCTAACAGAAAAATACTTAATAGTGAGCAATTTAAGCCTTGAAGTTGAAAAAAGATAAAGATGTTCACTCTCACCAGATATCAACATCTTACTAAAATACCAAGCTAGGAAAATAAAGCAGCACAAACAATACATATAATTTAAAGGTATAAAATAGCCCAGCAATCTATAAAGAGAGTTGGAGAAAGCATCACTCCCCTTTACAACCAGAAACCAATTAGGACACACTATAAAGTAATGATATTTTTTGAACTCATCAAAGAATTGCAGGCACAGAGCAAACAAGTAACTCACATTCAGAAGAGAACAGATACCTGCCGTTAGAAACAGAATATTTACTTAGGGAAGGTACTAATGGATGGCATATAATCTGAACAAAATATTAAGCTAGGATTTTGTTTCAATGAAGCCCACTCCAAATTAAAAACATAGATTAAAAAGGAAAGGATGTAAAAAGGTTTACCATACAAATACTAATAAAAAATAACTGAACTGCTTATATTGATTTCAGAAAAAGTAAATTTTAAGGGAAAAATAAAGATATTATCAGGAATAAAGAGACACATTACGCACTCATAAAGGGTCAATTCTTAAAGACAAGAATCCTAATCGTGTATGTATCTAACAATAGATCTTTAAAACACATGACAAAAATGATAGATCTAAAAGAAAAAATATATATATCCACAAATTATAGTTGGAAACTGTAACACTTCCTTATCAGTGATTGATAAAACAAGTAGGCAGAAAACCAGAAAGGATGTAGATGACCTGAATAACGCTATCAAATAGCAAACTAATTCATATCTTTAGAACATGCCACTCAATAACTGAATGCACATTATTTTCAACTGCTCAAGGACACACACAAAATATTCCACTAAAACTTTGATCTGCTCCACAAATGAGTCAAATGAAGCACATTTTCCCAAGGACACGATGTATTGTACAAAATAATTTTCAACAAACTAATGTCCTCACAACAGCTCTACCAGATATGTTGACAAATATTTTAAAAGTAAAAATGGGCAAAAGAGATTGCAAGAAGTGATGTGATGTGCAATAAAGGTTATTGATAGAGGTTGTCAATTTCACTGAGATATGATTTTTAAAAATTAAGCCTCTACTGAGATCAGGTTAACCAAAAAAAGAAGATGAAATAGAGTTTGATCAGTTTAAAGAAGAAGGAAGTCAAATATTAGGAATCCAGAAAAGAAGTTACATTAATTATAAAAGGGTTCTGCATATATGCATATAAGATCCCCAGTTAATCGCTCCCCTACAACCCCTCCAACCCCTCCTTCCCTTTGATATTTGTTAGTCTGTTCCATGCTTCTATGTCTCTGGGTCTGTTATATTCATCAGTTTATGTTGTTCATTAGATTCCACATATGAGTGATGTCATGTAATACTTATCTTTCTGTGACTGGCTTATTTAATTTAGCATAATACTCTCCAGGTCCATCCATACTGTTGCAAATGTTAAGAGTTCTTTCTTTTTTACAACTGCATAGTGTAAATGTACCACAGTTTTTTTATTCACTCATCTGTCAATGGGCACTTGGGCTGTATCCAAATTTTAGTTATTGTAAATTGATCTGCTATGAACACAGGGGTGCATATATTCTTTCTGATGAGTGTTTCAGGTTTCTTAGGTTATATTTCTAGAAGTGGGGTCACTGGGTCAAATGTGAGTTCCACTTTTAATTTTTTGAGGAAACTCTGTACTGTTTTCCACAGTGGCTACACCAGTCTGCATACCCACCAGTGGTGTACTAGGTTTCTCTTTTCTCTACTTCCTCACCAACACTTGTTATTTGTTGATGATAGCCATTCTGACAGGTGTGAGGTGATACTTCATTGTCATTTTAATTTGCATGTCTCTGATGATCAGTGAATTTGAGCATTTTTTTCATTTGTCTCTTGACCTTCTGTATGTTCACTTTGGAGAAGTGTGTATTTAGGTCCTTTGCCCATTTTTTAATTGGATTGTTTGTCTTCATTTTGTTAAGTTGTATGAGTTCCTTATATATTTTGGAAATTAACCCCTTATCAAATGTATCATTGGTAAATATGTTCTCCCATTCAGTGGGCTCTCGTTATTTTTTTTAAAAATATATTTTTATTGATATTTTACAGAGAGGAAGGGAGAGGGATAGAGAGCTAGAAACATCGATGAGAGAGAAACATCGATCAGCTGCCTCCTGCACACCCCCCACTGGGGATGTGCCCACAACCACAGTACATGCCCTTGACCGGAATCAAACCTGGGACCCTTGAGTCCGCAGGCCGACGCTCTATCCACTGAGCCAAACCGGTTTCGGCTCTCTTGTTATTTTGTTGATCGTTTCTTTTTTGTTCTGTTTTTTTTTTTTTTTTTTTTTTTTTTTTTTTTTTAATTTTATTTTGATGTAGTCCCATTTGTTTATTTTCTCCTCAGTTTCCTTTGCCCTAGGACAGTGGTCGGCAAACTCATTAGTCAACAGAGCCAAATATCAACAGTACAACAATTGAAATTTCTTTTGAGAGCCGAAAACTGACTTCTGCGCATGGGCCACGAAGTTTCAATCGCACGTGCCCGCACGTGGTATTTTGTGGAAGAGCCACACTCAAGGGGCCAAAGAGCCGCATGTGGCTCGTGAGCCACAGTTTGCTGACCTAGGAGATATATCCGTAAACATATTGCTCTGATTTTGCTGCCTATGGTTTCTTCTAAGATTTTTTTTATGGTTTTACAACTTACACTTAAGTCTTTTATCCATTTTGAGTTTATTCTTGTGTATGGTGTAAGTTGGTGGTCTAGTTTCTTTATTCTTTCTTTTTTTTTTTTTTTTTACATGTACCTATACAATTTTTCCAGCACCATTTATCAAAGAGACTGTCTTTATTCCATTGTATGCTCTTGCCTCCATTGTCAAACAATAGAGTAGTGAAGGCCTCAGAGGGGAGGGTTGGGAGTGGAGGAGGTCAATGGGGAAAACAAACAAAAGCTTGCAACAATAAAGATAATTTTTTTAAAAAGGGCTTCTGCCTTTGATTTTTTTTAAGATCATAAAGCCTCCCACTTCAATGAAGGCAGACAAAAAAAAAGTATATAAGAAAGCAGGTGTGATAAATCAAGAGTAAATAGAGTCACAGATATGATAGTTACAAGCAAATAAACCAGCAAAATAATGGAGATTTTAGTGAAGACAGAGGAAGGTTTTAGAAAAAAATGAAGAAGTTCAGTACTTGTGTCAACTACTCACATCACTTGAGCTAGTAGAATTGTCTGTAAATCTTATAAGAACAGATGTTTTCACTTTCTTTGCAAGTCTAAAATTAAATCTCAAAATATGTGTTGTTGAAAAATAAGTCACAGATAAAACAAAACATTTATCTAGATTCAAGGTTTATTCAGTTTATATCCAGTCTCCTCTGTCCCAGTCTTAATTCACTCCCTGTGAATATAGATGTTGATGGTAGAATGATGGCTTTCCTAATGGAAAACCTAAGGAAGTGTGTAGTAGTATTTTTTCTAAAATAATATGTACACAATTATATATAATGGTCCATATATATACATATACTAGAGGCCCGGTGCATGAAATTCATGCAGGGGGGGTGGTCCCTCAGCCCAGCCTGAACTCTCTCCAATCTGGGAACCTTTGAGGGATGTCCGACTTCCCGGGAAGTTGGACATCCCTCTCACAATTCAGGACTGCTGGCTCCCAACTGCTCACCTGCCTGCCTTCCTGATTGCCCCTAACCGCTTCTGCCTGCCAGCTTGATCACCCCTTAACCACTCCCCTGCCAGCCTGATTGATGCCTAACTGCTCCCTTCCAGGCTGTTTGCCCCTAACTGCCCTCCCCTGCAGGCCTGATCACCCATAACTGCCCTCCCCTGCAGGCCTGGTCTGCCCCAACTGCTCTCCCCTGCAGGCCTGGGTCCCCCCCTGAACTGCCCTTCCCTGCAGGCTTGGTAGCCCCCAACTTCCCTCCTCTGCTGGCCAGGTCACCCCTAACTGCCCTCCCTTGCAGGCCTGGTCCCTCCCAACTGCCCTCCCCTGCTGGCCATCTTGTGGCGACCATCTTGTGTCCACATGGGGGCAGCCATCTTTGACCACATGGGGGCAGCACTCTTGTGTGTTGGAGTGATGGTCAATTTGCATATTACTTTTTTATTAGATAGGACAGAGGCCTGGTGCATGGGTGGGGGCCAGCTGGTTTGCCCTGAAGGGTGTCTCAGATCAGGGTGAGGGTTCCCTTGGGGCATGGGGAGGCCTGGGAGAGGGGCCTGTGGTGGTTTGCAGGCTGGCCACGCCCCCAGCAACCCAAGTGGAGGCCCTGGTATCTGGGGTTTATTTATCTTCTATAATTGAAACTTTGTAGCCTGGAGCGGAGCCAAGCCTCCTGCTTGCTCCATGGCTACAGCCATTTTTGTTGGGGTTTATTTATCTTCTATAATTGAAACTTTGTAGCCTTGAGTGGAGGCCTAGGCCGGCCAGGGTGCGGAAAGCCTGGCTTCCTCCATTACCGGGGAAACTCAAGCTTCCTGCTCCCTCCATGGCTGCAGCCATCTTGGTTGGGTTAATTTGCATACTGGCTCCTGATTGGCTGGTGGGCGTGGCTTGTTGGTGTAGCACAGTGATGGTAAATTTGCATATTACTCTTTTATTAGATAGGATATATAATCTACACTAATATAAGAGAAACATGCAAATTGACCGTACCTCCACTATGCCCACAAGCCACACCCATAAGCCAATCAGGAGCGAGTATGCAAATTAACCCAACCAAGATGGTGGTTAATTTGCATATACAGGTGCAGAGCGAAGACTAAAGACAGTGTAGAAGGAAGCCAAGCGTTGCAGAAGGGAGAAGAGCTGCAGAGAAGCAAGTTGGTCAGCTGAGACGGGAGGGAAGCAATCGGGGTGGTGGAGAAGGGAGGGAAGCAGGTGGGGCAGCGGAGGCGGCCACAGGAAGCCCTATTCTTGCAGGAATCTTCCTGCAATGACCCTCTAGTTTATATATAAAATTGATTACATGAATGAGTGTCCAGTGTTTTTGCATCTCATAAAGGCAACCAAACTTTGCTTTATATTTACAGATGGTCTTGCAGAAATTTCCCTCTCTCAGTGGAATAAGACTTATACATAGTAGCAGTATAGTTTCTTGAGCCTAGATGGTTACTTCTCTTTTTTTAATCTTTATTGTTCAGATTATTACAGATGTTCCTCTTTTTTCGCCCTGTAGCTCCCCTCCACCTGGTTCCCACCCCACTCCAGGCCTTCCCCCCGCCATGTCCTCATCCATAGGTACAAGCTCTTTGTCCAATCTCTTCCCACACCCCCCACAACCCCATCCTCCTGAGAATTGTCAGTCTGCTCCCTTTCCATGCCCCTGATTCTATTACATTCACCAGTTTGTTCTGTTCATCAGGTTTTTTATTCATTTGATTTTAAGATTCACTTGGTGATAGACATGTATTTGTTGTCACTTTGTTGTTCATAATTTTTTATCTTTACCTTTTTCTTCTTCTTCCTCTACTTAGAGAATACCCTTCAGCATTTCATATAATCCTGGTTTGGTGGTGATGAACTCCTTTAGCTTTTTCTTGTCTGTAAAGCTCTTTATCCGACCTTCAATTCTAAATGATAGCATTGCTTGGGTAGAGTAACCTTGGTTGTAGGTCCTTGTTATTCATCACTTTGAATATTCCTTTCTACTCCCTTTAGGCCTGCAAAGTTTCTGTTGAGAAATCAGCTGACAGTCATATGGGTACTCCCTTGTAGGTAACTGTTTTTCTCTTGCTGCTTTTAATATTCCCTCTTTGTCTTTTGCCCTTGGCATTTTAATTATGATGTGTCTTGGTATAGTCCTCTTTGGATTCCTCTTGTTTGGGCTTCTCTGTGCTTCTTGGACTTGTAAGTCTATTTCTTTCACCAGGTAGGGGAAGTTTTCTGTCATTATTTCTTCAAATAGGTTTTCAATATCTTGCTCTCTCTTTTCTTCTGGCACCCCCATAATTTGGATGTTGGTACATTTGAAGTTGTCCCAGAGGCTCTTTACACTATCTTCATATTTTTGGATTCTTTTTGCTTTTTGCTTTTCTGGTTGGGTGTTTTTTGCTTCTTCGTATTTCAAACCTTTGACTTGATTCTTGGGAACCTCTAGTCTACTGTTGAATCTCTGTATATTATTCTTTATTTCAGTCAGTGTATGCTTAATTTCTGGTTGGTCCTTTTCCATATCCTTGAAGGTCTCACTAAATTTCTCAGAGGTTTCTAGAAGATTCTTTAATAGCCTTATAACAGTGGTTTTGAACTCTATATCCAGTATTTTGCTTTCATCCATTTCTTTGTGACTTGTTTCTTTGTCTCCGCATTTTGGCTGCTTCCCTGTGTTTGTTTCTATGTACTGGGTAGCTGCTAAGTCTCCTTGAGTTGATAGAGTGGCCTTGTGGGTAGGTGTCCTATAGGGCCCAGTGGCTCAGCCTCCCCAGTCACCTGAGGTGGAAGCTCTTGGTGCACCCCTTTGTGGGCTGTGTGTACAGTCTTGTTGTAGTTAACTGTGGAAACCCCTTTCACGTCCCATGTGCTCCAGGGTTCCAGTTCAGGGTTTGGGTTCTGGAGAAGGCCGCACACAAATGAAAGAGACTTAGAAAAATATTAATTTGGGAAATGGGGGGCCAGGCGGTAGTCCAACTCTAGTGGGAGAACTACTCCTCACTCTGGCTTGGCCATCCTTTTATTAAGATTATGGGATACACCCAGGAAACTCCAAAAGAAGCTAATCATTGAGTTTAGGACTAACAGGTGGGGGCTTCAATTAAGGTTGATCAGCCCTCCGAATTCCCTGTCCACAGCTTTCTACAATGATCGGCTTCTGGCAGCTAACCCTTGATTGCTATTGGTATCACTGGGAGGAATTGACCTCCAGGCCAAATGGCTGTGAGGATCAGCTGTGTCCACACTGGAAGATCTGTTGCGCAAGAGACACCCTTATGGGGCAGGACTTGCTTCAGTGGGGCTTTGCTGCTCACTGAGTCTGCCCCTTGAGTGTGTCTCTTATGGATGTGAAGAGTTATAATCTGGTATGGTCTCACACTGACCACTTGGTACACTGGCTCTTGGATCTCCAAGGAGGTGCAAGGTCAGCCACTGTCTGGGCCACCCAGCAGGAGCTACAGAGACATCTGCAGATTCCTCCTCTTTGTATGGAGTTTGGAGGTGCCCAGATGAGGCCCAGCTGTGAAGCAAGGCAGGCTGCTGCTGCCAGGCCTTGGGCCTTCTATTGGAAGCTCTGGGGCTTTCTGCCCCAGCTGCAGTTTGACAGGTTTTAGGCGGAGAAAGGACAGGCCATTCATATGAAAAGCTGATGTGCACAGCTTGGGTGGGGTTGTAAATTGGGTGGGGTGGGGTCTCTGGGAATCACCAGAGTAGAGTAAACAGCAATGGCTGCCAGTCAGTCCTGCCCCGGAGAGGTCCCTGGGTCTCTGCATCCTGCGCCCCAGGGCAGGAACAATGATCAATGATCGCTGTGAGCACCTCTGAGAGAAAGCCGCCCTCAAGTTCCGCCCGATGCCAGACAGTCCAGTTTCTCCCTGTATGTGTCTGAGTCCCCCAGAGTCTCACTCAGAACTGGAGTTCAGAGCAAGCAGGAGCTTGTATCTCCCTCTTGATTAAAAGAGCAGCACATCCAGGTGCCAGTACTTTCCGCGCCTCCGTGCCTTTTACTAGTTTCACTAGGCTTTCTTCACTTCTCTAGTTGTGGAACTTCCACTCAGCCAGCTTTCCCGCAGTTCTGAGTGGTAGTTGTTCTGCCATTTAGTTGTGGTTTTGATGTGGTTGTGAGAGGCAGCAAGTATAGGTGTTTACCTATGCCGCCATCTTGGTTCTTCTCCCTGGTTACTTCTTCTTCAGGAGGAGAGGACTTTGATTTTTCTACTCTTCATGTGCTCACACATTTTTTTGGCCTTTGCCCAGTGAACAGCTATGCTATCTCTCCTCTGTGAGTTAAGGGTCTTACAAGAGAAGAGTCCAGGGAAACTATAAGAATCAAATGGAAAGGCCTAGGGAACAAAACCTGGAAGCAGCAGTAGACTTGAAATGGCCCTTTGGCTTCGCCATTAGGGTCTCATGGTTGTTGAACCTCTTTCCTGATGGCTCAGAGGGAGAGTGTCCCATTAGCCCGCTATGAAGTTGCAGGACTTCCTATTATCTGGTCTCCATTCCATTCTATGTATCTAACAAGTCACTGAATTCATGCCAGATTCTAAAAGAGGGGAACTATACTCTCATTTGCTACTCCAATGGGAAGAGTAACAAAGATATTTCAGTTATTTCTAATCTCTCATTATATTTACCCCATCCCTTCATACACATTCATTAAAATCCATCAAGGGTGTTATTATCAATTTTAAAATATTCAAGTGTAAGTAACTTCATAGGGCAAATACATGTAAACTTTATAAGGTTGAAGTGAAAGGAAAAACAAGTAGGAGGAAATAGCATTCTTATTGTTTCTTAGTTCTAATTTATACTCCAGTGGAAGATAATATACCAAGCCAAACATTTGTTTAACTATCACCTACCTAAAATTTTTAACTTAATTTCTTTATTTTATTTTTAAATATTTTTATTTATTTCAGAGAGGAAGGGAGGGGGAGAAATAAAAATGTCAATGATAAAAGAGAATCATTAATTGGCTGCCTCTTATACCTCCCCTAACCGGAATTGAACCAAGACCACTGAGCTACACCAGCCTGGATAACTTACTATATAACATTTAACTCCAAGTTATTAACTTCATGTCACAATTCTTTGACAACTTTATTATTTTTTTAAAAAAAGTTATTAAACTTAAAAACATGTTTTACTGTTTTATATTATCCAAGGATTTCTACATTTAATTTTATCTTTTATCTCAGTTATGCTATAACAAAAGGTAAAATAAAAACAAATTTAAACCACAAGTTATTTCATTTATTTTGTGACAAAACCTAATCTAAGTGATTATATTACCCCTGGATTTAATGAATTATCTAAATAGGTTGGTATTACAGGGTGTTCTTAAAATGAAACACTTAGAGAAATGTTTAATTTGTAGTCATTTGAAACACTTATATTAGAATCATCCAGAATAAGACTATAGTACTCCATGCTCTTATATTTAAACTCTCTTATTTCTATTGTCAATAAAACAGAAATGGTGAGAAGACAGAGTGTAAGCCCATAAGCCAAATGTTGAGAAGAATTACATTTTTACTCAGATTTTATTTTTATTACTTAAAAGGTTTCTCCCAAAAGTCATGAAAAACATTGTGATTTATGTTTATGATTGAAGTGAAAAAAAAATCCAATATTGTGCATATTTAGAAGTAAAATTTTTTTGAATGTTTTCAAGTGTAATTTATAAAATATTTAGTTTGTTGCCCTAACATGTATTCTAATTTGACTAAGAATGTAAAAAATAGCCGAAACCGGTTTGGCTCAGTGGATAGAGCGTCGGCCTGCGGACTGAAGGGTCCCGGGTTCGATTCCGGTCAAGGGCATGTACCTTGGTTGCGGGCACATCCCCAGTGGGAGGTGTGCAGGAGGCAGCTGATCGATGTTTCTCTCTCATCGATGTTTCTAGCTCTCTATCCCTCTCCCTTCCTCTCTGTAAAATATCAATAAAAAATATATTTAAAAAAAAAAAAGAATGTAAAAAATAATCCAGAGAATTAATATGATCACTTTGAATATTTTAATCAGAAATGCCAAATGAAGTGGTAATATTTATTTTTCATCTTAATATTAGATAAACTAAAAACTTTATATATGACTTAAACTATAATTGTGAGAAATAATTATTTCCTACAACTTTAATTTTATACCTTTAATTATAACTAGAGGCCCAGTGCACGAATTATACATGGGTGGGGTCTGGCCGGCGGCCCCATTGGGGGCCAATCGGAGCTGGCGGGCTGTGCGGAGGGGACACTGGAGGTTGGCTGGCTGGCCCCACCCCTGATCAGGGTTGAGGGGGGGCGATTGGGGCCAGGCCGGCCAGGGCAGGGGCCCTTGGGAGGTTGGCCAGCCACAGTGTGCAGCATAGCGACCGGACATTCTGGTCGCTTGGCTTTTATGTATATAGATATTGTGTTTGTTTGCTTAGAAAAGTAATTATCTGTCTTCATTTATTAAGCAAATATACTCAATTGTCATATGAGTAAAATTTGGTTCCTATTGGTCTGACATACTAAATTTCTGGTTAGCAATCCATAGTAACCTATGCTAAAAAAAACCCAAGATGACATTTAGAAATGCTTCAGTACCATTTTTAGTGATGGGATATAGTGGTGGCCTACAATTTTTATTGTAGTTTTACTATCTAAAATGTGTCTCAGCACTTTGATCAATAAACTATCTTCTAAAGTGTATAACACTGTTTCCAGGTCTTTGTACTTGAAATGTGCTCTGCCCTGTCCACATCTATACTTTTGTTGGTCATTATTTATAGTTTTCAACCTAGTTTACTATATTTCAGAGTTTTGTACAACAGTTTTTAGAACAGAATCGAAAGAATATTTTTGTCAGAAAAAATCTTTCATCCTCAGAAAATTATAAATATGTCAAATGTTTAAAGAAAAGTTTAATGTTAACAAATGAATAAGTATATCCTGTGACTTCAGTTTAAATTACGGCATGTGCAGTCTATGTTAATGTCTTTTTATATTTAAACCAAAGTTCTTACTTCACATACAAAATTAGAAATATTCATTACTAACACATTTAAGAGAAATAAAATGTAATTATTTCTTGCCTACTGCACAAAGATTTGTTAAACCAAGGCCCTATTAATTTAAAAGCTATTACAAGTTATGATTAATCTTTATAGTTATAATACTTATTGAGAATAAATTGCTTAAACCTTTAATTAAAAGTTATATAATCATTAAAACTATGTAATTAAGAAAAGAAAGGGCCTGGAGTTCAAACACTTTTCTAATTTAATACTAAATCTAGTTAAAATTTAGTTACATGCAATAAATTTCAGAATACTGGTTTTGAACTAACTGTTTGAGAGATGCTCACATAATAAATATGCTTTCCTCCACTTTGATCCTAAAACACAGAACATGAAAAACTGTTTTATCTAATGTGTAATACCATTGATATTTGTGAACTTTGTTCCTTTAAAACAGCAATTGCCAAAGCATAACACCACTGGAGCTAGACACATTTCACCTATTCTTGATGGATTCTCAATATGCCTTAGTATGCTGTCTTTGGACAGATTGCAAGTGGAGAAGAAACAATCATACATAAAAAAATCATCCAAGAAAAAACAGTAGCAATTATTATGTAGTATCATATTAACAATGAATGCAGTGTCAATGTTTGCATTGAAAGCAAACATGCCTAACTGGTGCTCTGTGTATTTATGTGTGTATGCAAGTAGTATGTACATTTATATGAAGAAGCAAAGAAAACATATGTGGTCCCTTGGCTTTACATTTTACAATAATGGATATATCATCCAGTAACATTGTCCATTTTGAAGAGATATGGGTCCTTCATAAGAAAACAGTGCCTTAGTATTTACTGCACACACACATGTACACACACATGCAGACACATTTCCTTATTCTCTATTCTCAAGTTAATTATAGCATTTCCCTTACAAGAAATAAAAAGGAAGTGGAAGTGTATATTCCAGCATGGGGCTTTCTCTTCTCCCTGAGAAGGCATTTTACTGAGAGGTTGTATACAACTATTTGAGAAAAGGTGGAGGAGTGTAGTTGGAATGTGTAGGTTTAGATGCCTACAATATTGAAGAGAAATAGCCACTCAGGTACCCATCTGTGACTGCCTTTTCTACATAACTGTGTTTCAGCCATTAGGAACCAATAACTACATGATCCAATAACTACCACCTCTTAGATACAGAACTAAAAGCACAATTCAATGTAATTATTGAAAAATTAAGCACATTTAAGGAACTAAGTGAGAACCAGGCCCCATATATTCACAAAACTTTCCATATCTTGGTTTCAGATGGCTGTTTTCTTTTATGTGTCACTGGAATAATAATTTGATATTTTATTCACAATTTGTTCTTGACCTCTGAAAATTCTCTCTTTGAAAATTTATATAATTAAATGTTTAACCATTTTTTAAATTTGATTTTTAGAGAGAGAGGAAGGGAAAGGGAGAGGGAAAGAGAAACATCAATGTGAGAGTGTAACATCAATTGGCTGCCTTCTTCACATCCCCTACTGGAGATAGATCCCACAACCCAGGCATGTGCCCAGACTAGGAATCCAACCTGCAAACCTCTGTGCACCAGATGATGCCCAAACCACTTAGCCACACCTGTAAGGGCAGACAATTCATAGAATTCTTATTTTAGATATCTGTATAAACATTCTTCAGTGTAGTAAAGCTTTTAGGGAGAAAGATAAGACTAATAAATAAAATGCCGGCAAATTCCAAACTTAAAAACATGAACAGCCCTTTAAAATATTATTTGCAACTAATTGCATTAGAATTTGGATTGAAGATTTCTATTGAAACAATTTGTAAGTGATAATTATATTACACATTCAATCGTAAGGGTTATTTTAACTCCCAATGTGATGGAAATAGTTACACTTATTCTCTGACTGAGTTTAGTTCTCAGTCTTAACCCATCTTGGTTTGGGGTCCTATGAGGAAGGCAGTTAGTGAAACAAAAACAAACAAATAAAGTAGGTGGTACACAGGGAGCAGATTAGGAGGCTTCCTTGAGAAGTGGGTACAAAGGTGGATCTAGAAGCAGAAGTATGGAGGATAAAGAAAATAGGGGTCCCATAGCTGCAGAGGAAGACTTTCTGAACATATGGCTATCCAATAATCAATAACCTCTGAATATGAGTGAATAATCAACTAAAAGTTCCTTTAAATTAACCTGTTGCTAAGACAAACAAATGAACAGATTATAAATAGAAAAAGTGCTCTAATAGGAACTTCATAAGTGATAATAAAAGAGAGAACTTTGAATTTTCAGGAATAAAGGAAGAACAACCAAGTAATAAATATAAAAGATAATTTTTTGTCCTGTGTCTTTTAGATAAAATATGTATAACTCTTTAAAACAAAAATGATAGCACTGTATATTTTTCAATACATTGTATTAATACATATACAAACTATAAATTGAAAGTTGGTGAGAGGGCATAAATGAGGTTGTAGTATTGGTATTTTCTGGATATTACACAAAGGTCTAAAATATTAACATTAGGTAGATTGTGAAAAGAGATCTTTCTATAAAAAATGAGATTAAATTCAGAGGTATATTTAAAAAGCCAATAAATAAATAAAATAGAAGTTGAAAAAATAAAATATAATGTAAATAATCCAAAAATGTCAGGAGAAGGAAACAAATCCATAATGCAAAGAGGACAGATGATATAATTATTCATAATAATAATAAAATATAATTAAATCCTGACATGTAAGAATTATATGAAATATTAATGGTCTAAAAACTTCAAAAGCTGAATTTTAAGGCTACGATAACTTTCTATATTTTTACTATAATACCCATTTCTCTCTAGGAATGTTATATTTTGATGAGTCTGTAGTGATTCAAGAATTTAGCATTCTCACTCTTGCTCTTCTTATTAAACTATCCTATTCTTTTGACTATTGTCAAATTACATTTTATAATATGCGTTGCTCCATGAAGAACTGGAAAATGTATAGTCTTACTGAAAATGAGGGAATTTTCAACTATTTTTTTCTGTTGTTTCTAGGAATGTTTTAAACTTTTGTAATACTTTCTTCATACTTATTTTTGTTTTCTCTTTTTTATATTACTTTCTTCACACCTTACATCTGACAACTACTATTTCTTTACAGCCAATTCTCTTTGTACTCATCCAGAATATTTTCTACTGTTTCCCCCTTATGTCTTATGTCCTTTTCTTTTTCCCCCTTTTTCTTCTAAATCAGTAACTTTTAACATGAGATCCATGGACCCCATAAGCTTGAATGGGCTTCAGGAGATTCGTAAGCATTCTGAAAGTTAGTGTAATTTACCTGTGTTGAATGTGTGATTTTTTTCCCAGTAGAGGAGCATTAGCATCTTAAAGATATCAATCAACAATCAGAACATTATTAAGATAACTTCTATAATTTCTCTCATTTCCCCTTATGTTCCCTTCTAGTGTCTACACACTTTCCTGTCATGGTGAACTAGTGAAACGATACAGTCTTTCCTCTCATTTTTATTATTAGATTTATCTTTCTACTTTCATTTATAAAAAAGATGACATGCTTCCCTTTAAGGAACTTCATTGTAGTGGTAGGAGAGAAATAGCTCCTGGCAATGGCAGTGTTTTATGGGAGGGGAAAAATACAATCTATAAACCCAAAGCTCAAATATCTTTCACATGCCAGTTCCCAGGAACAGGAATTAGTAGATGCTTCACTTCTAAACCTTCCTGGCTGCATCCAGGCAATGAGGATAAAAACCCTTCCACTGTTGCCCAGTTGATTTAGAAGACAACACAGAAGTCTTACAATCTGTAACCTACTACAATGTCAAAACATCTAAGAGAAGGCGAGCCATTCTTCCACAATTCTGAAATAGACCATTATTATGGATTTCTCCTCTTATTCCTCATAATTGCTTAAATATTAAAGACAACTAATTCTTTTCCATAAGATGTATTATCTGAATTGGCTGATATAGATCGATTTGAAAATAAAAGTGTTTCTTAGATTGTGTGCTAGATCATGGTAAGAGGTGTTCTAGAAGAAACACACATACATTACATTAAAAACTTCTGATAATCCTTCAGTAAAGAAATTCATTTAACTTAATTTAGCATTTCCATAGGCATTAACTTTCAGGACACCTACTATCTCTTAATTCAGAAGATAAATATTTCATAGAAATTATTAAACCATTTAGGGAAATCATGAACTACATAATAAATATTCTATTTCATTTGAACTACATAGAGAGCATAATTAAAAACATGATACTGAATATCATTCATTCCAACATCCACACTTTTTTAACAATGCAAAATGCCAACAAGTCAGCTACAGAAAAAAATTCAAAACTAAAAATCTACAAAATTCCACATCTAACCCACACTTACAGAATAAAACAGATGAAGGTTTTAGAAATATTATTTACTACTAGAGGCCCAGTGCATGAAAAGTCATACACTGGAGGGGGGTCCCTCAGCGTGGCCTGCCCCCTCTCACAGTCCAGGAGCCCTCAGGGGTGGGAGGCGACCCAGCGATCAGGGGAAGGTGACACCCCATCACACCTCTGCTGCTGCCACTGCTGGCAGTGCAAGCCTCAGCCGGCCTGGCTACCTGAGTCTTGGGCAGCCCTGGGAGGCTGGGCAGCCACCATCTGAGGCTTGCCTGCATATTGGGCCGGCCCTGGGTGGCTGGGGGACTGGGGGACTCTGGAGGCAGGTGTGTGGAGCAGATTAGCCCACCTGGGGGCGGGCCTGGCCTTGCCATGCACCTGCTGCCCTGGCGGGGCAGAGGGGACTAGGTGCCGCCATTTTGTGGCTGTGGGCACCGCCATCTTTGAGGGCGTGACAGTCAATTAGCATATTCCCTCCTTATTGGCTGTGGGTGCCATCATCTTTGAGGGTGGGGCAGTCAATTAGCATATTCCCTCCTTATTGGCGGTGGGTGCCACCATCTTTGAGGGTGGGGCAGTCAATTAGCATAGTCCCTCCTTATTGGCTGAGGGGGCCGCCATCTTTGCGATGGTGTGAGGGTCAATTAGCATATTCCCTCTTTATTAGATAGAATTATTTATATTTAAAGTGGAAAGTAGAGAGAAGTCAAGTTTTTTTTTTAATTTAAATTTTTTATCTTAAATCTAAATTGCTTAGTTGGAATGGTCAACATACAAAGAGTAAAAGTAAATTAGAATAAGAGTGATACTCCATGATATTTGGGGAAAGTAAATGTCCTTGAAAATAACATTGGAATGAATTTGATACCATGATATACTAAAAGAAAAGGGGAAAAGAAAGGGTGTCTATTTGTTGTGGAACAATTACAGAGTAATTCCACTAATATTCACACTTCACTGGGAGGGAATTATAACACTTCACCATGATATTTGAATTAGTTTTGTTAGCTGAAAAAAAGCAAAATGAAACGATGATTTTTATTTGTGATGGAGCCAAACTGGAAAATAAATATATCACAAAATCACATAAAGAATGCAAAAAGAGCTATTCTTACATTGTCCATCAGACTTTTCTCATTTTTGCTTTCACACTGCTTTTGCGATTTGACCTTATAAGAGAGATTCTGTCTGCTTTCTGTTGCTAGCTGTGGGCAAACTGCTGGCAAGGCACTATCAACATTCCTTCTGAAAAATTAGCAATGACAGATAGTCTTTCCTTAGCTCGTTATCCATGTCTCCAAAGGTAAACCACTTAATACAAATAAAATGTCTTCTCATGTTTAGACCTTTAGAAAATATACATTAGCCATAGACAAGAAATCATCCCCACAGAAGATGTTTTTGCTTGCTGTATAGATATTTACTTGAAAAAAAGTGTAATATCTAATAGGGTGGTTCTGGTTTCTGTGGAATTTGAGAATGGGTCTTGCATTGCTATCTCTTTAGAATGCAATTTATTAAAAAGAATAGAGGCTCTCGCATCAGACTTTGTTCACACCCGAGCACTACTAATTACAAGCTGTGCACATTAGAGAATTATTAAATATCTCTAAAATGAAATAACCTGCCTCATTTGAAAAATCAAGCTCATGATAGCTATCACATAGTACTTCTTTAAGTAGTATGCATGTAAGTGTAAGTATAGTACATACTGTGGATATGAGCCTTAGTGGTGAAAATTAAGTTTCCATTCTCTTCTTTTAAAAAATCATTATCAATACAATATATCTTTTTTGTGCAAGTTATTTGCTCTGGTCCTCATAAATCAAGTAGTCTATATCCACAATCATTCTTAAGATATTCAATAGAAAGTTAATCAAGTGCATGTACACACATACATATACATACACATACAATACATGCACACACACATATTCACATATTGAATCAGGCAATATGAAGCTGTTAATTTTGTCCTCAGCAGTATTAGAAGTGGTTAGCAATATGGATATTATAGACAGGAATAAAGAGGTATGTTTTCTCTCAGACCATTCATTATCCAGGATCTTAGGAAACGCTCTGCTACCATTACAATCACCCTCTTGACCAGTCAAGCCAAAGGGGATGACGTTCAGCTGAGAAATCACTAGTAAAGATCAGTGTGACCAGGAGGTAAGCAGTCTCTAGGAACTTAATACATTGAACCATTTAATTCAATGTAAACAAAGTAGGATTGCTTAATAAGACACTGGCTCACTCTGCTGTCAGATGCTTCTAAAAGAATAAGTGTTCTTTACTGAAATCTAAAGATATGAGTATATTTTCATCCCTTTCCTTTGCCCTAAGTAAAGTGACCTGTGTAGAATATGGAAATGGAAAAAAATTATTAAAATCACAATGGAAGTAATGATTTCTAAGAATGAGTTTTGTCTAAGAGTAAGAATACCGACATAAGTTAAGGTCCTGAATTATTTTTATGTTTCTTATTTAAACTTACGACAATATACTCAAGAAGCCACATTTACTTAGGTATTGATTAGAAACTATTCAGAGTGGAAAAGTGCAAGAAAGACAATAGCACAATTTTCTCATTTGTTATCATGAAATATTAAGTGTATGTGACATGGAAATATTGTTTCATGGCTATAAAAATGAATTAAATTTCCTCTATTTCTAATTTCCTCTATTTGGCTAGAGATGCCAAAACAGATGGGGATTTTATAAAGATTTTCATAAAAGATACAGTAAGCCTACAACTGCTTATATTGCTCATGAGTGGCAAATATTGGAAACTTTAACTGTAAAGAATGTAATTTAAGCATATTATAAATATACTAGAGGCCCGGTGCATGAAATTAGTGCACAGATAGGGTCCCTAGGCCTGGCCAGCGATCAGGGCTGATCAGGTTCCCCGCCTCCCATCTTACTCCTTCCCTCACTCCCTCAGTGCCCCATCACCACAGCTGGTCACCTGCCATGTTCTGCGCCACCCCCTGGTGGTCAGCACATGTCATAGGGAGTGATCAAACTCCTGGTCGAACTTCTGAGGGGACATTTTGCATATTAGCCATATTTATATATTAGAGGCCCGGTGCATGAAATTTGTGAATGGGGGTGTGTGTCCCTGAGCCCAGCCTGAACCCTCTCAATCTGGGACACCTCGAGGGATGTCCAGCTGCCCGTGTAGGCCCGATCCTACTGGGCAGACGGACATCCCTCTCACAATCCAGGACTGCTGGCTCCCAACTGTTTGTATGCCTGCCTTCCTGATTGCCCCTAACTGCTTCTGCCTTCCAGCCTGATCACCCCCTAACCACACCCCTGCCAGCCTGATTGATGCCTAACTGCTCTCCTGCCAGCCTGTTTGCCCCTAACTGCCCTCCCCTGCAGGCCTAGTCACCCATAACTGCCCTCCCCTGCAGGCCTGCCCCCCCTCAACTGCTCTCCCTTGCAGGCCTGGGCCCCCCCCAACTGCCCTCCCCTGCAGGCTTGATCACCCCCAACTCTCCTTTGCAGGCCTGGTTCCTCCCAACTGCCCTCCCCTTCTGGCCATCTTGTGGTGGCCATCTTGTGTCCTCATGGGGGCAGCCATCTTTGACCACATGGGGGCAGGCATCTTGTGTGTTGGAGTGACTGTCAATTTGCATATTACTCTTTTATTAGATAGGATTGAGGCCTGGTGCATGGGTGGGGGCCAGCTGGTTTGCCCTGTCAGAGTGGGGGTTCCCTTGGGGCATGGGGCAGCCTGGGTGAGGGGCCTGTGGTGGTTTGCAGGCTGGCCACACCCCCTGGCGACCCAAGCGGAGGCCCTGGTATCTGGGATTTATTTATCTTCTATAATTGAAACTTTGTAGCCTTGAGTGGAGACTTGGGCTGGCCAGGGTGTGTGGAAAGCTTGGCTTCCTCCATTTCCGGGGAAACCCAAGCCTCCTGCTCGCTCCGTGGCCACAGCCATTTTGGTTGGGTTAATTTGCATACTGACTCCTGATTGGCCAGTGGGCGTGGCTTGTTGGTGTTGCAGAGTGATGGTTAATTTGCATATTACTCTTTTATTAGGTAGGATATATATATATATATATATATATATATATATATACATATATATATACTTTAAAATTTTAACTGTTACATTATTCTTTAAAATATAGTTACTAGTATTTAAATATCATAAAATTTGATGCTCAATATATTCAATCATGAATAGGCCATATTTTGAAAGTAGATATATTTCTAAATATGTCACCCACAAATTATAACCTAACTAAATATACAATTTGTGCCTAAAAGCTTTTGTTAATATTGATGAACAATTTTACATAAATTTAAATATACTTGAATATTTTTGTGATTATAAATTCATAGACCAGCTTGAAGTTCAAATTTTTGTAAAAATATTTTATTCAAGAAATATGCCACATATCCTGCATATACCTTCAAAATATATATAAAATTTCACCATATTAATTGCTACCATCCTGGCCCAAGCCACCATCACCTTTGGGCTGAGTTCTTTCAAATTCCAACTGGTATTATTCAGGTTTGATGAAAAACAAGTAACTTTACAAATCTCAGTAATTTTCAGCTACAAACATTATTCTAGCTTATATTCCATGGGTGGTTAGGGATGCCTGTAGCTCTCCTGGGCTTTGCTGAACTTTCTGAGCCTAACTGGGCTTGTTGTGATACAGCTAGGCATGGGCTCCATATCCTTTTATCCTAGTACTAAGGAAGAAGGACCATCTACTATCTGTGGCCTGCTCATCTCATGGAAGACTATGGTAGCCTGAGGACATGGTAGGAGACTGGTTGGACAAAGTCTAATTATACACAGGTACATTTAAAGTTTCCACTTAAATGTCACAAAAGTCCCATCTGCTCATTTCTCATTGACCAAAGTAGGTCTACTGCCAAGTCCACAGTCAATACAATGGGCAAGTATATATGTTACTTAGAGGCATAAATTATAAAAGCAGGTGGTGATAGAATGCATGTGAACAAATAATGTGTCATTTCTTCAAAACAATATATCTGTATCTACACTTGTTGTATTTCAGGTGGTTTTTTTTTTTTTTCCTTCCTCAAATAGTATCCAAATGATCCCAGAAATCAGATTATATCACCCTCTCCTTAAAATTTCCCAGTGGCCTCTCAGCAAATTACTGCAAATAAAATATAACAAAGTCATTACAATGTCCTGTCTTATCTCCTATATTTCCTACCATTGCTCTCTTTAAAAAACAAACATTAAAACAAAAACAAAAAACAAACAAACAACTCCTTGCTAGTTTTGGAACACAGCAGGCACATTCTATCTCAGTGCCATTGCAATTCCCCATATGTTCTCGTGTCTTCTTTCCTTACTTCCTCCTTCCAGGTCTTTCTTTAAATAACTGCTTCTCAGTGAGAGCTTGATTCACTATTTTATTTAAAATTTTAATCATTTTCCAGAGCTAGCACAGCTCAACTTATATCATTTTGCTTGTCAATTAAAAAAAATGTGTTTGGGGTTATGTGCCCCAAACACTGGTCTAGAGCAGGATGAGCAGCTCTAAAGTTCTCATCAAGAGTAGGTTCAACAAGGTAGTTGCTTGTTGGTTCCCCAAAGCAAAACTAGCATGTACTTATCAGAGAAAACTGGGCAAATGTTGGGCAAAAGCAGATGCTAGGAAATGCATTAATATTAATTTATGCCCAGTCAAATTGTTTCAATTTCTTATTTACTGCAAGGCAATTTTTGGACAAAAAATATCTTCTTAATATTAGAAGTATAATAAAAATAGAAATTTTCAGAGTGACAAAAATTTTACTATATATAACTAAATCTATTGCCTATGTGCCTTAAATTATGTGATGCCTACAATAGCACACAGTCCACAGAACACAAGGTGAGTTCAGCTCTTATATCAGCCCATGACTCTACTAGTTTATATGCCCAATAAGTTCAGAATTGTCACACCCCCAGTAAAAGTATTTGAATCTGGCCTCATTCCCCAAAAAGCTGTCAAGTGGGAGGGAGGGGTAAAGTCAGCTGAGCTAGTATTACAATGAGGAGAAAAGATGTAAGAAAGATACCTTGAAAGCTCTTTTATCTCAAATGCAGAAGCCAGAAGTAAAGGGAGCGCTCGAGGATGGATACAAGCACTGTGCTATAAGAAGGGATGTGTTGGGATGCTTATGAATCTCTTGTAAATAGCTGAGCAGTTTGTGTAATTCCATCAAAGTTGTTTTTTTTTTCTTTTTTTCTTAGACCAGTTGGTGTGAGTCATTGGTTGGGAATGACCTATGAACCAAGTGGACATTTGATTCCCTGTCAGGGCACATGCTGAGGTTGCAGGCTCAATCCCCAGTGTGGGGCATGCAGGAGGCAGCCAATCAAAGATTCTCTCTCATCATTGATGTTTATATCTTTTTCCCTCTTCCTTCATCTCTGAAATCAATAAAAAATATAGTAAATTTTTTTGTCTTAAATCTTGAAAAGTCACAATTGAGGAGCATCGAAAATAGCTAATCACTACTGAATGATATCCCAAAACTCAGTCATCAATACAGAAGACTTTATATATCACTATCTGTGTCCTTATTTCCATCTTTCTTGTAGTACTTTCCTTTTAAAGAGTAAGAACTTCTGGTTTTCTACTGACTGTTTATACCTTATCTCTAAGATGGTGTCTCTTGAAACAACATTTTAGAATCAAGATTTTTTTGCAGTGTATCACGTTTATTGATTTTCTGATATTGTATCAACCTTGAATCCCTGGAATAAATCCCACTTGATCAACATGGATGACCCTTTTAATACATTGTTGGATCCAGTTTGCTAATATTTTGTTGATGATTTTAGCATCTATGTTCATTAGGGATATTGGCCTATAATTTTTCATTCTGTGTAGTGTCTTTATCTGGTCTTAGAATTAGGGTGATGCTGGCCTTCTAAAATAAACTGGGGTGTCTCCCATCCTCTTGAGTTTTTTCGGAATGGTCTTGACTGGCTTCTGGCCAGGGGGGTAGTACTTAGCACAGTTGTCTCTACCCTGAGATTATGCACACACTTACTAAAAGGGCTTCTGTGGGGCCCTGTCTACACTCAGATGCTCAAAGGCAATTAGAGTGTAAAGGCCCTATGCAGAGTACACCAGATGTCCAAGGCCACGCTGAGTGTGGGGATCTTAATCAGAATGTTCAAGGCTAAGATGCAGATGCAAGGATGCAGTAATCTATGCACTGTGCAAGTGTGCCCTTCTATAACCCAAAAGACTGAGATCACTAATTGGCTTAAAGCCTCTTTTGTCTAAGCCTGTTTGAGCTTGTATATATGTATGTTACTGACCAGAGGCTGTTCCTATGTAAGGTAGGTGGCTACCATGTGAGGTTGTGGGTATAGGGTCTGCTGCTGCTCTGTGGGAAAGATATATTGTTACTGAGCCAGTGTATGTCTACCTACTGTATGGGACTTTGCTTTTAAGGACTGTTTTGTCCAGTAGCTCCTTGATAGCAATGGCTATATGGCCACTAGCTCGTACAATAAATACTATCTTATACACCTACAACTCCTCATGGTTTCTCCATTGAATACCCAGCATCCAAGAAGGTCCAGCCCCTGGCAGAGGGGCTTGGACCCAACTGTTGGCGTAGTAGGGCAGGATCAGGACCTATGCTTCCACACTTAGATAAAGGAGAAAATGGTTGTAAGGATGCTCAAGGATCTTAATGAGAGCTTCAAGGAACTTAATGAGAATTTCAAGGAACTTAGTGAGAATTTCAAGGAAATTGATGAGGATATCAATGACATGAAAAAGGACCAGTCATATATGAAGGATACACTAACTGAAATAAAGAATAATTTACAGGGAATCAACATTAGAGGATTCTGGTAATCTAATCAATAATTTTGAATATGAGATAGCAAAAAACACCCAATCAAAAGAGCAAAAAGAAAAAAGAATCTAAAAATATGCAGATAGTGTAAGGAGTCTCTGGTACAACTTCAAGTGTACCAATATTCACAACATGTGATGCCAAAGAAGAAGAGAAAGAGCAAGATACTGAAAACCTATTTGATGAATTAATGACAGAAAACTTCCCCTACATGGTGAAAGAAATAGATTTACAAGTCTAGAAAGTGCAGAGAGTTCCAAACAAGAGGAACTCAAATATGCCCACACCAGGACACATTATAATTAAAAATGTCAAAGGTTAAAGACAAAGAGAATCTTAAAAGCAGCAAGAGAAAAGCAGTTAGTTACCTACAACATCCAGCTGTCACATGGTTTCAGATTATAATATAGTATACCCTGAAAACATACAAATTAGATAGTTATCTGGCTCATAAAGAAAAAGGGAGTAGAAAGAAATATTCAAAGTGATGAATAGCAAGGACCTACAACCAAGATTTCTCTACCCAGCAAAGCTATCATTTAGAAGTGAAGATCAGATAATGAGCTTCACAGACAAAAAAAAGCTAAATGAGTTCTTCACCACCAAACCAGTGTTACATGAAATGTTGAAGGGTATTATTTAGGAAGAATAAGAAAAAAATAAAAGATAAAAGATATGAACAATAAAATGGTAATAAATAGCTATTAACAACGGAATCCTATCTAATAAAAGAGTAATATGCAAATTAACCATCACTCCGCTATGCCCATAAGCCACACCCACAAGCCACGCCCACAAACTAATCAGGAGGGAATATGCAAATAAACCCAACCAAGATGGCTATGGCCACAGAGAGCAGGAGGGAGGCTTGGGTTTCCCCGGCAATGGAGGAAGCCAAGCTTTCCACCTGCCCTTGCCGGCCTAGGCCTCCACTCAAGGCTACAAAGTTTCAATGATAGAAGATACATAAACTCAAACAGAAATGGCGGCAGCCACGGAGCTGGAAAGAGCAGGAGGCTAGGGTTGCCCATGGCGATGGAGGAAGCCAAGCTTTCCGCACCCTGGCCGGCCCAGGCCTCCACTTAAGGCTACAAAGTTTCAATTATAGAAGATAAATAAATCCCAACAGAAATGGCTGCCGCCACGGAGCAAGCAGAAGGCTTGGCTCCTCTCCAGGCTACAAAGTTTCAGTTGTAGAAGATAAATAAACCCCAGATACCAGGGCCTCCGCTTGGGTCGCCAGGGGGCATGTCCGGCCTGCAAACCACCACAGGCCCCTCGCCCAGGCCACCCCACGCCCCAGGGGAACCCCCACCCTGATCCGGGACACCCTTCAGGGCAAACCAGCTGGCCCCACCCATGCACCAGGCCTCTATCCTATCTAATAAAAGAGTGATGTGCAGATTGACCATCACTCCAACACACAAGATGGCTGCCCCCATGTGGTCAAAGGTCCTGCCCCCATGTGGACACAAGATGGCCACCACAAGATGGCCAGCAGGGGAGGGTAGTTGGGAGGGACCCAGGCCTGCAGGGGAGGGCAGTTAGGGGAAAACAGGCTGGCAGGGGAGCAGTTAGGCATCAATCAGGCTGGTAGGGGAGTGGTTAGGGCAGGGGTGGGCAAACTTTTTGACTTGAGGGCCACAATGGGTTTTTAAACTGGACTGGAGGGCCGGAACAAAAGCATGGATGGAGTGTTTGTGTGAACTAATATAAATTCAAAGTAAAGGAGCGGACGGAGAGCAAGAGAACCCTTCACTCTTTCGGCTCCGCAGGCCGGATAGAACAGCCGAACGGGCCAGATCGGGCCCGCGGGCCGTAGTTTGCCCACGGCTGGGTTAGGGGGTGATCAGGCTGGCAGGCAGAAGCGGTTAGGGGCAATCAGGAAGGCAGGCAGGCGAGCAGTTGGGAGCCAGCAGTCCTGGATTGTGAGAGGGATGTCCGACTGCCCGTTTAGGCCCGATCCCACCAGGATCGGGCCTAAACGGGCAGTCGGACATCACTCAAGGGGTCCCAGATTGGAGAGGGTGCAGGCTGGGCTGAGGGAGACACACCCCCGTGCACAAATTTTGTGCACCGGGCCTCTAGTATAAAATAAAAATAAATAAACATAGAATCTAATGAACAAAATAAACTGATGAATAAACTAGAACCAGAGGCATGGAAATATGCAACAGACTAATGAATCTCACAGCAAAGGCGGGAGTGAGGGTGGAAAAAGAGTAATCCAAGATCTTATATGTATATAGGTATTACTATGGACAAAAACAATAGGGTGGTGAAGGCCTGGAGTGGTATGGGAACCAGGTGAAGAGGGGCAATAGGAGGGGGAAGGGGACATCTATAATACTCTCAACTTTAAATAAGAAAATACAAATTAAAAAGAAAACACAAATAACCAAGAAAAGTATATGGTACCAAACAGTGCAATAGCTAAATACAGTGGTCAAATAATAGCTTTCCCAGCAACTCAATGACTTCAGTTCAGAGGTCACCCATCTAAATATACACTACAGCACAGTGTTAGCTCAAAGTGTGTACTAAAAAAAATACTAAAATATTTCCAGATGAGTTGTTACTACCTGATACACTTTCATGTGTTACCTATCACCCAGGTAGCATATACTTCCGAGTGTCTTCTTTATTGCATTTAACCAAAATAATGTATAAAATCACATTCATTATGATACGTTCAGGGGTGGAGCACATTTCAATTCTAAGTATGGTGCAAAACACACCATAGTCACTGGTGGATGCCAAATATTTAGGTCAAAGAGTTTCAAAGAAAAACTCACACACAAATGAAATATAAATCAATTTGCTGCTGTACTGAATTATTATTAATGGATCTTACAAACAAATCTAAATAAATAAATAAAAAATTTATATATCATCTCAAAGTAAATCCTTAGGGAAAACTATAGTGAAAATTGGGAAGATGATTAGGGACATGATGACATTGATCCTGTGTGTGTGTGTGTGTGTGTGTGTGTGTGTGTGAATATTCTGCTTGTCTGCCCAAGCAAAATAGAGCATCCTGCATTTGTAAGGTTTAGAATTAAAATCATTTATTATAAATGCAGATTTTTATAATTACAATAAAAAGAAACCTTTCTTTGTACTCTGACCAAGCTCTCAAATAGAAGGCCAGCATTCTAAGGAGAATAGATACAAAAGGATAACTGTGAATTCTGAAAGAATATCTCAGAGTTGTTGACCTGAAATTTTTTGTGCCTTGCTCAATAACTGTGTTTTGTTAACACTGTCTGGTGAGCCCTGATGACTCTTGGTAACTGGAATGCGTTAACTGACCTATTGGAAGTACTAGTGTTTTCAGCTAATGAATTCTCAGAGCTGCACAGTATGAAACAGTGGGTACAAAGTAAAAGCAATAATAAAAAATTGAACAGACCTTAAGTGCTATGATTATGACTGTAGGCCAGTTTTTAGTAAACCTTTTGAGGTCTATACTTAAATTTCCTGCATCTAATAATAATGTTAGCAATATTAGCCTTATATTTTCTCCCTTAGTGATGGGAACTACATACCATATTTTTTTAAAAAGCAAGTAATATTTGAAAGGAACTTTCCCAGAGAGAATAGACTATTAATGTTAAGATTGTCACTATTATGAGAAAAAAATCAAGAATATCTTTGCTTCCAATGCAAATGCCATTTTCCTAAATAGTTCTGGAGGTAACTATCCATTTTTTAAATCAAGATATTTTTAAAAGACTGTTTTGGAAAAGATTTGGGATTATTTTCTCTGTTATTTGTTTTTCTTTCTTTTCTTTTTTCTTCTTGGTCTTAACATATCATATGCATATATATATATATATATATATATATATATATATATATATATATATATGTGTGTGTGTGTGTGTGTGTGTGTGTGTGTGTGTGTGTGTGTGTGTATCACCCTAATATGCAAATAGACCAAATGGCAGAACAACTGAACAACCGGTCGCTATGATGTGTGCTGACCACCAGGAGGAGGCACATGAGGAACATGGTGGGTGTCGGCAGCAGAGCACAGAACATGGCGGGCATTGGCCACAACAGGATGGTGCAGCAGGTGAGTGGGGGTGCCAAACCAAGGCGGGGCACCTGCCGCTGTCATCAGGGCGAGCCTCTGGTGGTTACTGAAAATTCTTTGCTTCCGTGCGCCCCGGTTCCGCCAGGTGCTTGCACCTGCTGCCGGTGCCAGCCCTACTCGCACCCGCTGCCGGTGCCGGAGCTGCCGCTTACACCCGCTGCTGGTCCCAATTGCTTGGCACCGTCAGTGGGTGCGAGCAGGGCTGGTGCCATCAGCGCGTGGGAGCAGTGGTGGCGGGAGCGGGACTGCTGGCAGACAGGGGACCACAGTGGGAAGGGTCAGGCGGGGACGCAGAGGATGGGCCAAGACCCACCTCTGTGCTCACCACAGCCTCCCAGCCTACAGTTCCTTTCAAGGTGCATGAATTCGTGCACTGGGCCCCTAGTAAGACATAATGAAAGTGTGTTTATCACCTATTATATTCAGAGAATAGACTTTCCTTTCTTAGGTTTTATTTAGAAGCATTAGTCATATTTATCATAAAAAATCTACTAATGAAATTACCTAAAGAAGATTATTATATGAGAAGATTCCCTCTAATAATCTAATCACTGTCTAGTAAAATTCAACATAGTATTAGCCAAGATTTTTAACAACAATTTTCCTCTGTGGAACTTGTACCCATTGGGCATTTTTGCATCCTTATCTCTAAAAAAAAAGGACAAAAGCTTTTTTTAAGGGTAGAAACTCTGAGTGGCATAAGATTTTACAGTGATGATTAGAGAGTATAATGATGATAATCTAATTCTATTAGTTATGCAAGATTGTTTTGAGATTAGAATAAGTTTATCTGCATCTCTACCTGTATGGATACAGATATGTATTTAGATGCGGAGACAGAGACAGACATACATAGAGATACTGTATATCCCCTGGAAACAGGGTATAAAGGCAGGTTTATTTGAATCAAATTATTCCAAGTAAATAATATATTTCAATTAATTACATAAAATATTTTCACATATTAATGTTAAAATTTTGTCTCCTTTAGTAATGTACAAGAGATGAAGGCTTTAAAAACTACTAGGAAATATAAATCCTATATGTATCTGATATTTTTTACAAAAGAATGTCCACACAGATATACATTCATATCACTGTACAATTGCTATGTACACTTTTTTCCTATACCCTGTATCTGACCCATCAGGACATTTTGTGTGCTGGAACTTTAAAACATATTCATTCAGAAGTAAATCACTTCTCCACCCTCTAATACTATTACCCTGGTCAACATTACCATGCAACAGCCTCCTACCGTGATCTCTTACTTGAATTATTGCCACAGCCTCCTATCTGATTACTGCTTTTGTATATTGGTTTAATAGAGCATCCACAGTGATACCATTAGATCTTGTCAAGTTTTGACCTCCAAACATTCCAGCGGTTCCCCTCTGACTCAAAGTGAAGACTAAGTCTTTACAGTGCACTACAAGACACTACCCCATCTCATTTCTTATTACTCTTTCTTTCAATCACTGTGTTTCAGGCACACCCACCTTTTTGCTTCTCTTCAAATATACCAGTCACATTCCTACCTCAAGACTTTCATCTTGTTATTCATTCTGCCTCG
Source organism: Plecotus auritus (assembly GCF_963455305.1). Taxonomy (NCBI): domain Eukaryota; kingdom Metazoa; phylum Chordata; class Mammalia; order Chiroptera; family Vespertilionidae; genus Plecotus; species Plecotus auritus. The sequence continues at coordinate 130,072,239 of NC_137776.1, read as the reverse complement.
AGTGTTATCCCCTTGATAATAGTTTTGCCGGCTTTCTGTGGGTTGTTTCTTACATATTATTAGCTACTAAGTGTAACTTCCCCTGCCCACTCTATTAATAAATCCACCCTTCACTCCTTCCAAATTTTCTTCTTTACTTTTTTTCATCTTAGCACTAATCAGTCCTGCTATATTGTTTATCACTTACATTCCCATTTAGAATGTAATCAATGCAATTTTGCATGTTTTGTTTATTGCTTTATTCTAGGGTCTACTATAGTGTGTGACACATTGAAAGCAGTTGCTCAGTAAATATTCATTTGATATTTATCATAGATATGGAAGATAATTTTTTGTAAATCACAGAATTTTAGAAACACAGAAATCTTAGATGTTCCATCTTTCAACATTCTTATTTTATAGAGAGAAGACTGACAAAAAGTGTTAAATGGTCTTTTCCAAAATTGATGCTTAATTAAAGTCAGAACTGGGAGTGCAAATTAGAATTTTATTTATTTTCAAGCGATTATATTTCTTATGTATTGCTAAAACCAAGGTATGAATTATAAATTTTAAAGGGTAAATGTGTATTATAAATCTTAAATAACAAAATTAGCTCAAGAAAAAATAAGCATATAAAAGTAATACATAAGAGATTGTGAAATCTCAGTTATTGATACATTAAAATTATCTATAATTACAATAAAAATGACCTAGAGATCATAGGATATCACAAGTCAAATATGAACTGCAAACACTAAAATGTGAATGAAAACTGTACAGTAAAAGCACACATGTACTGGAAATACTATAATTCAAAAACGATCATCCCATTATACTCAACACTGGTCAAACACTTATTAGAATAATATGTTCAAATCTGAGCTCAGGAGCAAAATAGAGATGTGGTAAAATTGAACTGTGCTCAGTTGAGAGCCACAAAGATAATTAACTACTGGAAAGTGTGGTCTCTATGGATAGGATAGACTAACTTGGATTACTGAAACTGAATCAAAGGTGGCTGAGGGAATATTGGATAACAGTTACCAAATAAGAAAGTAGTCACATTTTACAGAAAGGGAGCCATCTGCCAGTTTCTCCATTGGGGATTAAGAAAGGGGTCAATGATATTTCTCTGCAGCATACTGCTGTTAGGTTAACTGTGATGAAACTTTTCTTTGAGTAGGAGAATTATTAAATGGGAAGATGTTACTGAGAAAAGTATTTTCATCTGGCAGCCTAAAATTGCCTATGACTCTTTAATGTTCAGGATAGATTAAATCTGTCCTTTGATGTGGATATGGATAAAGTAACAAAACAAATTCTCTCTTGGTAATTTCATGTCAGGTTCTGTTTCTCATTAATTGTTTCAATTCTTCTTGAACTTCTGTTTGATAATAATTTAATTGTAATTTTATTTTGCACATATATCTTGGTCACATTTTACAGTAATCAAATTTAGTATCATTGAATAATGTTGGGGTTAATATGTTATGAGATTCTCATAATCACTATGACATGAAAGCTATTTATCAATAGCTAGACTTTTGCAATGTCTTCTTAAATTTCTTTACTTCCCTCCCCAGGGGAAGTCCCCTCTATTAAACTACCTCCTACATCCTGGCAGAAGAATTAATTCCTTCTTCTAGTAGAGGATAAAAAATTATCAAGTCACATTAACTATTTGTATATCTCTGTGGTTAGGGGTTAGACAGACTCAACTTCTCTCCTACACTTTAATCCTGGCATAATATATCACTATATATCAGATACTATTTCCTTTGATAAAGTGCCGCTTAAGATATAGGGTTCTGCTTCTTTTCATAAAATTCTGAGGCTGCGTTTTGAAAGGGCAGAATTTAATCCACCTCATCACTGATCATTTCCTGCTCGCTGTGTTCTCAGCCACTGGGTCCACAGTTTAAAACATCATATGGATGAGTATGCCCTCACAGGGACAAGTGTGACTCTGATCTGAATGGTTACCAGTCCTCCAGGAACCAGTATGATTGACAGTATCCTCTAACTCTCTGCTCTTTCTGTTGCCTTAAATGTAGCAATTGCCTAGGCCTGTGGTTGGCAAACTGCGGCTCTTTGGCCCCTTGAGTGTGACTCTTCCACAAAATACCACGGCCTGGGTGAATCTATTTTGAAGAAGTGTCGTTAGAAGAAGTTTAAGTTTAAAAAATTTGGCTCTCAAAAGAAATTTCAATCATTGTACTGTTGATATTTGGCTCTGTTGACTAATGAGTTTGCCGACCACTGGCCTAGGCACCCTGTCACCTGGAGTTGGAAAGAAATAGCTCATCAGTAACCTTTATGAACAATGTCTTCCCAACAACAACAGATTGTTTTTCTTTAAAGGCTTCTCCAATTTTCCCTTTTCAAGTACATTACGTTTTGTTTCATGGCTTCCTAACAAAGGATACTGTATCTAAGAGGATTTTATTTTTAGTACTGAGGTATTTAAAAGTCTTTTTTCATTATTTAAGGTGGATATTGCTACCAAAAATACACAAGTAATGTATTTTCATTATATAAAACTAGAGCCCGGTGCATGACATTTGTGTACTGGGGGGAGGAGGAGGAGGGGAGGGCCCTCAGCCTGGCCTGAGCCCTCTCGCAGTCTGGGACCCCTCAAGGGATGTGTGGCTGTTAGCTTAGGAGCAGGCCTAAGCCAGCTGTCGGACATCCCCCAAGGGGTCCTTAGTGTTGCCGCGGAGGCAGGAGAGGCTCCAGCCACTGTTGCTGTGCTCACTAGCCATGAGGCCAGCTTTTGACTGAGTGGCGCTCCCCCTGTGGGAGTGCACTAACCACCAGGGGGTAGCTCCTACGTTGACCGCCTGCCCCCTGGTGGTCAGTGTGCATCATAGCGACCGGTCGTTCCACTGTTCGGTCAATTTGCATATTAGGGTTTTATTATATAGGATGAGAAAATAAAGTGGTTTAAAAATTATTCACATTTTTACTACTCAGAGGTAAGTAAAACTATGAGATTTATTTTTTGAGAGAGACTAATTATATAATATTGATGAAATTTAAAAGAAATAGTTATTAAAAGTTCATTTTAACCAAAATGAAATTATTCAAATAATCTTTTATAATCCATTATCTCCTGTATTTAATATAGTAAACATCTCTCCACAATGTGAAGTCCCATTAAAGTCTGTTTTAACAGCTGCATGGTATTCAATCGTTTTGGTGTACGGTTGTGCAGGTTTCCATTGAGCCAGGGTCTTTGACTGGGCATGCATAGAGGCCTGAAATTTAGCCCACACAGCACTCACCCAACTCCGTAACCACTTGTGCCTGCCAAGAGTAAATCTGTGTTAATTTTCTAATTTTCTATGGGTAGCAATGATTCTGTAGTTTTATATTAATAGTTTTACTAGAGCATAGTTACAGGGGTCCTCAAAATACGGCCCGCGGGCCACATGCGGCCCGCTGAGGACATTTATCCGGCCTGCCGGGTGCCGCTGCCTGTCCTGCTGAGCAGCCAACTCATCCCGGCCCGCATTGCGCACAGGAATTTGTTCATAGTTTTTGTTTGTTTTTTAAACTATAGTCCGGCCCTCCAACGGTCTGAGGGACAGTGAACTGGCCCCCTGTTTAAAAAGTTTGAGGACCCTGGTTCAAATTTCAAATAACTCATCAGGCTTACAACCAAATGTAGCAGTGATGGCGTTGTAATTAACCTAGTTATAAATAATAGGAAAGGAGCCAAGGGAAGGCCAGATAGAGGCATTCATTTGTGCATCTTTGCTAGAAAGCTGCAGCTTAACACGCCCCGGGAAGCCTCTGGTCTGTTCCCTGCAGATTGCTGGGGAAGGGACTGGAAGTGGGGAGATAGAAGCAGGCCCAGTAAAGTGTAGGTGAAATAGGGAAAGTACTTGTCTGTCCGTCACACCTGGAAACAGGTCCTATTTTATCTCCTAATCGAAGAAGTTGCTCTCTAGTCTCTTGGCATGTTGCCGTGACTCCCAGCCGGCGGGGCTCTCACCCGCCTGCCTCTTGCGATCACCCACGTGGCCCACTAATGAACGGCAAACAGCCTAATGCTAAACCAGACTCAGTTCCAGCATGGAATGGAAACTTTGATTTATGGTTTCTAAATTATAATAGATCATGTATTATATTGGGTCATTGAAAACAAGTAACTTTTTGAGGGCTTGGAGGCCTATAAATAAAATAACAATGTAGCTAACACTTACTTAAAACTTCCTCGATGCCGGAGACTGCTCTTTGCATTTTATACTATTTACGTATTTAGCACTTAAAGCAGCCCTGTAAGATAGCTGATCTGTATTTCCTGGGAAAAAGGTAAATTTAAGAAATTTAAATTTAAACTCTAAGTCATGGAGACGGTTGCTAGATCAACATAAAAATGCCTAAGATTGGGCTTCTGAGCCCATGTCTTGACCCCTACACTAAACAACCACCCAATACTACTACTCTAACAACACACAAGATGAATAAATGATAGAATTCTAGCTTCTTTTCTTCTGTTCTCTAGTGTCCCTTTATATTTTTCACTGTTATCCCTTTCAGTTGTTTGGATATTGGATATTTTATGTGAATCATCCAATGTCATTTTTTTCTCCGGTATTTTCCATTTATATTCTGGGAGGTTTTGCTAACTTTATTTTTCAATGCTTTGATTGTTAACTTTTCTTAAGATACCCTCATTTTCAAAATTTTCTCTCTCTGTTTTTAGCCCCTTCTTAACTTATAAATACACGACCTTTTCTCATTTTTTATGTAAGTTGACTGCCAAGCTTCTTTGTATGGTGATCAGGCTGAAGTGTTTCTTTGGGGAACTACAACTATCAAAGTCTCTTCATCTCTCAGTTTCCCTGGAGGGAAATTATTTAGTATCCTGCCTAAATTTAGGCTACACGCCCAGCGGCCAGTGTTCTCAGAGCTGAGTGGGGAAAGTGGTTTTACTAATCTCCATGTGGGCTTTCACAGACCCCTGGCTTTCCTCCGAGTATCTCCATCCTCATCTATGCTGGTGCCCGCATGCCCAGAGCCAGGTCTCAACCATGGCTCCACCTCTTCATACAATTAGCCTTCAATTAAATGCAGGTGATTGTTCTTTAGACAGATTGACAAACAATTCTCCTTTTCATCTGCCTGATAAGCACCCTACTCTCAGAAGTGCCTCCAACTTTTGAGGTTCTGTGAGTGATACATGCTTTTCATTGAGCTCTCCCCGGATGCGTTAGGTTGTCTTCTGTTCTGGTGCTAATGAGTTATCTTATGTTCTTCTGTTGTCCATTTTTCACTATTCATTACTGTGTGTCTTTTTCCATGTTTGAACTTATGGATGTATATATTAACTTTTATCATTTTCTGACTTTTTAGTGTGATTTGGGGAGCAAACAGAAGTAATATATATTTAATTTGCCAAAATTACCAGAAGTTGGTCTTTATTCATAAAATAAAACCTCAAACCTCTGAGTTATCACTGTAAGGAGAACATCCTCATTAGGAGAGGTACATGGACCCTGTGTCCTAAGGATCTTCCCCTGAAATTCATGTTTCTCCTGTTCTTGATATGCCACTGCCAGTACCATTCTGACCTGTTCCACCCTATTAACTGTCTTATTAATAGTTATCAAAATTTAATATTTCCTCCTTTAGCATCATGAAACAAATTGATTATTCCGTAAGTACTTTATTAGGCTGAAAATAAGAAAAAAAATTAAAATTGAAAGTAGTATGTATATAAAAAATTTGCTAGTCCTATCTCATCCACATGGGCACAAGATTAAAGAAGAAAAAGACGTGAAGAAATTACTGGCATTTTATTTTATGCCCATCCTTCTCCAGTCCACACATGCTTTGAGAAGACTGTCAACCACAGAGGTCACCTTTAATGTGTGTCCATGCATTATTTATTTATATGGGGTAGTTCACTTTAAATACTTTAAAATCTTTCTGACTCTCTTTGCCCTTACAATGTTTATTCTTCCTTTCTTCATATAACTGCAGTAAGGTTGCTTTTCCCTGATCTTAATGTGGATCCCCTTTCTTTAAGAATTTACCTCTGAGCTTCTGATATCTGTGTAACTCTAACCTCTGTAAAATTCTAAGGTGCAAACAATTCCTTCTTCCTTCAATAGCAGATTTTCTATAGTATGCATAATGTATATTGCATACCACTGAGGTAGAGAATAAACTTAATCAATAAAATCATTTTCCACATTTTGTCTACAATATGGTGAGATGAAAATTTGGTGATGCAGAAAATGTTAAGACTGCCAACATTTTTCCTCATCTTCAACTTCAGTGGCAGGTGTTTTTTTGTGAAATTGTCTTTTCCTGATACCTAGTGAATATACCATCATCTTGAATAATGAATGATAAATGTTGTTGCTTATATGAAGTGATCAGAAAACAGGGAACAATTCTGAAAACCTGCATATTATTTTCAGAAAAAAAAGGGCAATATAAACCAGAGGTAGCTGGGGAAAAAATGTGAGAGCAAAACAGTCACAGAAATAATAATCAAACTGGAAGAAACATGTTTTAGAACACAAAAATACAGTCAAGATATCTGAGGTGGGGCCGGGAAAATGACTTGTTAATGAAAAACTCACATGAGCACGTGTTTGAGATGAGAAAAAATGTGATACAGAAAGGAATGGTCATGACAGTATTTTATTTAAACTCAAATAATAATTTTCATTACATACATATTTTATTATATATTGTGTAACACTGTTTCATCAGACTAATCAGTGGAGACACACAAACTGGAAAGTCAAGGCTTGTGAGGATAGGGAAAAATTTTATTTTACAGAATGGTTTGTCATCACATTTGGTAAGTGGTTCCTCTGTGAGCTTATGGCTGGAACATCACTTTGACAGTACTGAAATATTTATTTTTCTTTCTTTCTTTCTTTCCTTCCTCTCTTTCTTTCTTTCTTTCTTTCTTTCTTTCTTTCTTTCTTTCTTTCTTTCTTTCTTTCTTCCTTTCTTTCTATCTACTATCTATCTATCTATTATTGAATTTATTGGTGTGCCAAATAAGTGGATAAAAAAGCTGTGGTACATTTACATAATGGAATACTACTCAGCCACAAAAAAGAAGGAAATCTTATCTTTTGCAACAGCATGGATGGACCTGGAGAGTATTATGCTAAGTGAAATGAGCCAGTCAGAGAATGACAAGTACCAAATGATTTCACTTATATGTGGAATCTAATGAACAAAGTAAACTAACAAATAAAATAGAAACAGACTCATAGAGAACAGACTGACATCTGTCAGAAGAGAGGGAATTTAGAGGGCTGAGGTGGGAAAGATGAAGGGATCGAGGAAAAAAAAAACATCATAGACACAGACAACAGTGTAGTAATTAGCAGAGGGAAGGAGGATTGGGAGGAGGTTGAAGAGTGAAAGGGGAGATAAATGGTGATGGAAGGAGATTTAACTTGGGGTGGTGAACACACAATACAATATACAAATGATTACAGTATTTCAAATGAGCATTTGAGCCTATTGAAATGGGCTGTTAAATGTATAACCACATTGTACAAAATATCATTGTTACTTTTTTTCACAAATTTTTTTATTGATTAAGGTATTACATGTGTACATATCTTCCCATTGCCCCCCCCCCACTCCCATACATGCCCTCACCCCTCAGTGTCTTGTGTCCATTGGTTATGCTTATATGCATGCCTACAAGTCCTTCTGTTGATCTCTTATCTCCCCCCCGACTCCCCAACCTTCCCGCTGTAATGTGACATTCTGTTTGATGCTTTACTGCCTTTACTGTTTTGTTTCAGGCAGTGCTATTAAACACTAAAAACAGTCTTTAAAATTTCCAGAAATGAAATTCCAAAATGTCAATATTATGAGATGCAAGTATAACAGTAGGTTCACTGGCAGGTCTAAACCTAGAATGCAAATATGGTTTCTGTATTTTGATAGGTTGTCTTATATATATCTAGGGCTGACCTCTTGAAAAGCTGGACATAGATGAGGACTTATTGCCTAAGAGATAAATAAGCTTTCTAATCTTATTGATTAAAAGCATGTATTTTGAAGTCATTAGAAATAATAGCATTTTCCAAGTTGCCTGTTCTATGAGTAAGATGAAAAAAAGACAAAAACCAAAACAATAATAGAAATTTTCAGTTGAAGAAGTTTTATGTACATACAGGTGGAAAAATTCACATCTTCCTACACACCATGCCATTTCTTTTGAACAAGAAGTAAATATATCCCTCTCACTAACTAAAGTTCCTAGGAAATGACAAAAGGTGTACCAAAAGTTGTGAAGGGATTTTTTTTTTTAAGGAGAGAAAACCATAAAAATTAATCACTAATAATATATTTTCTTCTCATTAGATATTTAGGGCAAATACTTATTTTTGGACTTTATTTCAAGTTTATATTTTAATAAGAATGTCCTAGATCTCATAGAATCACTCTATGTTTGAAAGTGGTAGCCATGTCTTGCTTTTTCACTTCTGTACCTCTACATTTTAATTTAGTACTTGATTGTGTTATTAAGTACATAGTTTTTGAATGATTAAAGGGTGCATAAGCAAATTGATAAATGCTAAAATATGCTCTTAGTTAAAACACAAAATACTCTCATCAAAGTACAAATATGACAATAGTATTTATTTGTATAGCTCTATACAGTATATGACAATTTTGCTTAAACCTTCATTCTAGTTTGATAATCCAAACAATTTGAAATTTAAAGATACCCATGATTTTCAAATGCATTTTGATGTTTTAAATACAAAAATAAAAGTAATTATTTTTCTTACAAATATTACTTTTATTGAACATATTTTATCCCTAAAATATTAAATATTTGACAAAAATCTATTAAATCATTATGACTCAAAATCTTTGCAAGTTAAGGCAAGACGACTTGCAAACACTGAGCTGTTCATTAGATCAATAGTTCTCAAATTTGAGGGAGCATAGGAATCAACCAGAGAGCAGGTTAAAAGTCCAGATTACTAAACTCCTCCTGCAGAGATTTGAGTTCAATGTGTCTAGAATACTGTGCTTTTTCAAGCATACAGATTACTTCCAAATGCAGATAACATCTGACCTTATTTTGAGCTACACTGTAGAAGAGTATAAATTACATGACAGCAGGTACTGTGTTATAATTTGGTCCTCCCAAAAGCTGACCTGAGATTAGGATTCAAATGAGCAGTTGTGGGACATCCAAATTACACCAATACAGATGAGGACAGGAAATGCAATATGGGGAAGAGATAAGAGCTGATAAAAAGTGTATTATTAGACAGTGGCCAGCTGGAGCCTAATCCCATAGGGAAACTGAGACATTTGACAGCATAAGTTCTTCAATATTATCCTACTAACAAGAAAAGTGAACTGAAGTATTTATATACTAACTCCAGAGAGGCCTTGGCAAAGACTGCTCCCAAGGGCTGTTGATCTCTCACCACTTTCAGCCTGCTTGGGGAGGGTAGCTGGCCCCTGCAGTGGCACAGGTGGTCTTCAGCACAGACGCAGAGGGCAGGGGGAAGTCACACAGAGCACCTAGTAATAATGTCTCATCATCATGGACCAGGCACTGGCAGTGTCCACCACAGATTGGGTCAGTATATTTTATACCTCTCTCCGTAGTGCTTGGAATATAGTAGGCAATAAATATTTTCAAATAGATAACCAATAAGTGAATGAAAGATGAAAGACACAACTAGTAAGTAAGTGATTCACATCTATATATATAAAAGCCTAAGTGACCGGACGACTGGGCCGGTAGTTGAGCGCAGCTGCAGTGGCACAAGCCTCTCCCATGGACACTCCCCCTGTGCGCCCGAGTGATGGCAGTGGCAGGCACAGTGGGGCCAGGATGAGCGGAAGTGGTGCGGTGCCCAGCCCGGGCTTGGGTTCCTCCCCAGCTGCCTGCTGCTTCGCACACTACTTCGTGCTGTGCGGGATTGACGAGGACAGTGGGCTGGAGCCCTACGAGCTGGCGGGTAAGGCCAGGCTGCAGTGGCACGGAGGTCCACTGATCCCTGTAGGCCAGACTGAGGGACCCCACTGGTGCACAGATTCGTGCACTGGGCCTCTAGTTATGTTAATAAAATGGGATGAGTGATTAAGGCAAAAGCTAACTTCTGATAACTGTGGAACTCAGGGGAGTGGCATTTAAAGAATTTACCTCTTATGTGTTTTATCATCACAATCTTTCCTGTTCTGTACTGGTACCTCCTCCTATCATCCATCCCCCTTAGCAAATCCCTTCAGGGATATTTCCCCTAGAATTACTCGTAAAAGGGAGATGCAACAGGATTTAATGGTAAGCTTCATGTTACAACACAAATGATGGTTCCTAGCAAATGCCCTTCTGATTAAATATTAATCTATTTTGTCTGTTGTTTTTTTTTCTGATCTTGATATTTAACATCCACATATCCATTTTATTTTAAGTCATCACAAAAGCAAATAGGGAAGTAGATATGGATATGTTAGTCTCAGAAACAACATAAATAATCTATATCTAATTGGCAGATGTGTGCTCCAAAAACATCTTGTCAGTACCCATATGCTCACACTTTACACACACACACACACACACACAAACACACACACACACACACACACACATTTATACCCCTAATTAAGAGGCATGCCATCAAGTTCCTTAAAAGTGTTTATCCAGATAGAAAATGGGATGGCTTTTCAGATTCTCTGCCTTATTTATGTGTCTCATATTTCCCATTTGTATCTAACCTAATCAAGTAAAAAACTTTGGAGGCTAAACAAATTAAATATCCCAAATAGCTATCTCACATCTTACTTGGAATTGGAGGGGGAGAGGAATGTAGAGTAAGAAAGTGATCAAGTAGTCCTAAGATAGAAGGCTCCCATAATACAGAAGATATTTAGTTCCATATTTGTAATGATTTTTTAATTAAATGTAGGGATTAGAACTCAAATGCTTGAAAATGACTCAAGGGTAATATAGAAGTGTCAATTAGTCTAGCCACATATTGGTTCATTGCAAAGAAAGAAAGGAAAAGTAAACTTTGGGATCTGGACAGTGCATGTTTTGCTCGACCTCATTGGCATAAAATAAAATGCTCGTGCATGCACAAGTGCATGTACACACACATACACATACCCACATGCACATATTGTGTAGGCCAAATAACACTGTGCTATAACCAAGTTTCAACCTTAACTTTGTGTAAAGTGGTCTCTCCCTAAAACAATGCACTCACACAGTTTTAATTTGATAGTATGCCCTAAAATTGTAGTAAGTCAGTCATTTAGAATTTTCTGTTAATTTGCCATTCTATTATATAGTTAAAAATTTTATCCTTGCCACTTGTCAGAAAGCTTTAAGAAGTGTTTGTGCATTTGAACAAAATCTGGAGCTGAAGTTGTTTATGTAAATTACTTACAGACTAAATATTTCACAGTGAGATAGAAAGCATCACAGGACCTTATGGTCCAGACCCATGATAAAGAAAGTTATCAATGGACTAGAGGCCCAGTGCACAAAATTCGTGTACTGGTAAGGTTCCTAGTGGCTGCCAGCTGCTGGCCAGGGCCTCCCTCCCTTCACCTGGCCAGCCCACCCCCTGGTCAAACTCCCAGACAACTCCCAGTCGAGGGGGCAATTTGCATACTACACTTTTATTATATAGTATTCTCTGCATACAGTCAGGCTTATTTGGAATGTAACATACATGAGAGTGGGTAATAAGGACATTATTTAGACATCTGTTTAAATAAGTATTATGCATGGATTTAATCAAATTTTTAACACCTTTTTCTTAGCTACATGATCTTTACAAATTCCTTTAACTACTTTGCACAGCTATTGTGATCATCAGTGGGCATTTTATTTAAAGCAATTAGTACAATGCATGTTACATCATACTTGCTCATAAACATTGCTTTCTTATTTTTCAGCATTACCATTATTATTATGCCTGCCCATAACTAGTGGAACCAAACATAAGGACAACATTCAGAGAGTACCTAGCAAAAGACAAAAAAAAAAAAAAAGTTGACATCTTTCAAGGAATAAAATGTTCCAAGAGCTGTACAAAGTGCATGAACTCATTTAATCCTCTCATCAATCCTATTCCATTTCAGATGAAGAATCTGAGCCTCTGAGAGATGAGGCATCTTGCTCAAGGTCACACAGGTAGTAATGACAGGGCTGGCATTTAAAATCAAGGAGTCTAGTGTTAGAGGCAGGCCCTTAACCAATATCCTATATTCTCTCTTGATAACAAAGATAACAATCTAAATAGAACCAGGGGGATTAAAATGCCTTGTAGAGCAAATAGAAAAGAAATGGAAAAATATTGGTGAAAAAATAAAAAAGAAACATATATTTCCCTTAGCCACATTTGGCTCATGGCTTTCACATACAAAAATAAAAGAGACATTAGAAATTAAATAGTAGAATTTTTCTATATCAGAGGTACATTAATGAGGGTGTGTCTAATTCATGATAAATAATCTGTATAGTAAGATGTACAGCATTTTCATACTATGGGGTGTATTCTGTCACTAAATTAAACTTCCCTTGTTTTATTTTGCTTTACTATAAAAATAAGTAAAATATATACAATAAATAATATATATTACACTAGAGGCCCGTTGCATGATATTCGTGCAAGAATAGGCCTTCCTTCCCCTGGCTTCACTCCCCGCTCCCTGGCTGCCCGGGAGCCGGCAAGTCCTCGCTTATGTCCAGAGCACTGCAGTTGTGGGACATCCAAATTACACCAATACAGATGAGGACAGGAAATGCAATATGGGGAAGAGATAAGAGCTGATAAAAGGTGTATTATTAGACAGTGGCCAGCTGGAGCCTTGTTGGGTTAATTTGCATACTCACTCTGATTGGCTGTGGGCATAGCGGAGTGATAGTTAATTTGCATATTTCTCTTTTATTAGGTAAGATGTCATGTATGTACAATATATAATAAATATAATGTCTTAAGTAAAACATTCCTTCTCCAGTATTAATTTAATAATCAACTACATTGCACAATACCTGACAATCGCAATCATTATTCTCATTCCCACTAGAGGAATAGTGTATCCATTCCTTATTTATAAAGTGTCACATTATCTCCTTCACTATAGGGTGCACTTATGTTCATGTGTATGTATATCCCCCTGGTTATTCTGCCCTTCTTTGTCCTCAATACCCTTTTCTAAGTACTCACACCAAATAAATGGCATACATATAACCCAACAACAAAAGAAAACATGTAGGGAACAATTTTTGTTTGTTTTTATTTCCAGTATTCAGTTTACTTTGGATCCACATGGTTCAATCAGTTGCCTAATGTGAATCTTTATTAGAAAACCACAACTTATATTATTCAAATAATACCTAATCAATTTCATTATATTTACTAACAACCATAATGAATACATTGTTAGGAAGTATATTTTCCTCAGAGATGGAAATTTGGTCACACAACAACTTAAGTGACCTAACTAGAGGCAGTAGGCAAATCGGGGGCTGAAACAAGACACAGCCCACATTGGCAGATGCCTGGCCTACCTCCCATCTTCTCAGGGCAGCATGCTGAAAGCAGAAATGATATGCATTGCCATGCCCAATCCATGAATGCTGAAAGCAAAATATGCTCCTGTGGGGCCACATGCCTTTGAAGCAGTTTTATCCATACTAGAATGCACAACAAAGGGAACATGGGTTCTAGTCCCGTGGGAGCCATGTTTTCTAATGTTTCCATTAGAAATAAACTCTGCATTCAACTCCCCATAGCAACATTATGAACACGATTTTATGTGGAAAAATTACTACTATATTTCAGCTACATTGTGGGTTAAATAGGCTTTTGTGAGCTGCACTGCGGATATTATCACCTCATATACTGTTGCTATTATAGAAAAATGAAATCCAAGTCTAAGCTAAATATTGAAAAAAAATTGATCAACATGGAAAATATATCCTAGTAAAGTCCTTTTAATTCTTCAAACCTGAAAATTCTTCAAACCTGAAAATGGCTGCTTTGGGGGCAGAAATTGATGTTTTCTTCCCATAAGTGGTCTATATGGATATTTCTCTCCATTATATATCTCTTAGAATATCTTTTTAATGTAATAGGCTTAAGTAGAAAATTGCTAATATTTGACTACTTTGTACCTACAAAACTGGCAATTTCACATGGTGTTATTTAATACAAAAATATGAAGCAACTTCTCATTCATTATTAAAAGCCTTTTCTCTATTTCCCATTATACATTAGAAACACATACACATATCTAGTCATATTACACTATTTTGAACATTTTACTTAATTTTATTTTTATTCAACCACTATTTATTTAGCATATTTTATGTTCTAGGCGCATACTTTTTGTTTTATTACATAAAAGTGATACACATTTATATTAGACTAGATGTCCAGTGCATGTAGGGTGGGGGTCCCTCAGCCCAGCCTGCACCCTCTGACAATCTAGGACCCCTTGGAGGATGTCTGACTGATGGCTTAGGCCCAATCCAGCAGGCAGTCGGACATCCCTCTCACAATCCAGGACCACTGGCTCCTAACTGCTCACCTGTCTGCCTGCCTCATCACCCCTAACCACTCTGCCTGCCTGCTTCATTGTCCCTAACCACTCTGCCTGCCTGCCGATCGCCACTAATCCCTCTGCCAGCCTGATCACCCCTAACCACTCTGCCTGCCTGAACACCCCTGACTGCTTGCCTGCCTGCCTGACTGCCCCTAACCGCTCGCCTGCCTGCCTGATCGCCCCTAACCATTCGCCTGCCTGTCTGATATCCCCTAACCACTCACCTGCCTGCCTGATTGCCTCTAACCACTCTCTTGCCTGCTTGATCACCCCTAACCACTCTGCCTGCCTGCCTGATCACCCCTAACCACTCTGCCTGCCTGCCTGATTGCCCCTAACTGCTCACCTGCCTGCCTGATTGCCTCTAACTGCCTCTGCCTCAGCCCCCGCTGCCGTGGCTTTGTCCAGAAGGACATCCAGAATGACGTCCAGAAGGTTGTTCAGCTGTCTGGTCTAATTAGCCTATTATGCTTTTATTATTATAGGTGTGTAAAATATAGAAGGGCATAAATAATAAATGTCATTAATATTTTCAGAAATGCTACTGCCAGTTTTGTAAGTTTTTCTGGTTTAAAAATATATGTGTTTAAAAATGGTATCCTGATAAATATGCAGTTATTATTTTAATTTTTATTGCATCTTTCCTGTGTCATAAACTACTGCCTGAATAAAAGCATTTCAGTGATTGAAATCAACCCATAGCTACATCCAAACAACCTAATTCTACCCCTGGTCTTGGATAGTTGGTTACTTCTAATTTCTCTATGCAACATTATAAAATGAATATTCTTGCATATAAATGCTGCATGCATCTCTGATTCCAACCATAAGAAAATATTTTCTTAGAAATGGGCGTAATGGATTAAAGAGTAAGTCCATTTTAATTATTTTTGAATTAAAAATTCTTAATGCAAAACTCCCAAACAATGCAGCATTATGTGACTATGGAAGACTAGTCAGAGGATGCAGCATTGAAATAGTGCTGGTTTTGGAAATAGAGGAAGGGCTCTTTGGATATATTTCATGATTCTGCTAAGGTCTGTACTGAGCATGTTGTGCCTGGGAAGGTTGTAGTTACTCTGGAGGGAGGCAGCTTTATATCAAGTGCCTCCCTCTAGCTTGCGGAAAGCATTCAGTCCAAATGCAGAAATGGCCTGCATGCCCACCAGGAGCAGTTTGCTTACGTTAAGCCGAGTGATTCCAGGGGTGTTTCTGAAGTCTTAGCTGATGCTGTTGTTCTCATAATAGATGATGCAAGGTCCCCTGTGCTGGATGCAAGGATGATTTTTCATTTTGTCCTCGCCAGCTCTCATTCACTGAGAGAAATAGACCTTTTTGATATCATTCCAGCCCTTAATTTAATTTTATTTTTTAGGAAGCCTCCACAATCTTGTCACCTTCCACTTCTTCTTCAACCAGCAAAGGAAGCTCAGGAACTTCCTCAGTACGATGAACTTGAAACATGACCAGCACTGGAAAGGCCAAGGCCAGGGCAGGGCACATGGCATATGGCTTCTGTGTTGTGTTCACTCTGTGGCACCGATGGCTCCAGGTTTTGGTTGGTACAAACATGCGGCCCCCACAACACTATTTCCAAAAGCACCCCAAGTTTGTGACATTTTGTTATAGCACAATCATTTGTTGTGGTAATTTGTGAATAGTACATTAGCTTATAAGTTTATATATTGACTTTTTGATAGACATTTGTGTTTCTTCTAAATATGTGTATAACAAATAAAGTTGCTCTAACCATTAGTATATCACTCTTGTATGAATACATATATTTTTATTTCTCTTGGTTGGATTTATAAGAAGTACAATCACCCATTTCTATGGCGACTGAGTTTGTAACTCTATATGAAACTACTTAAGGATGCACAAAGATTGCTGTAGCACTTTACAATTCCAAAAACATATATGGGAGCTCCAATTGTTTCATATCCTAACACTTGGTCTTTTTCAGACTTTAAAAATTGTAATCATTATAATGAGTGTGAAGTGTTATCTCAGCTTTTAGTTTTAATGAGTTATAATTCACATAGCATAAAACTTACTCATTTAAAATGTACAACTACATTTTTTAATATATTCACAAAGATGTGCAACCATCCCTACAATCATTTTAGAACATTTGTGTTACTCCAGAAAGTAACTCTGTACCTACTAGTGGTCACTCCCAATTGTGTCCCAAATCTTCCCCTCTCCACCACCCAAACACAATTACTATTTATAGGACTTGTTTATTCTAGATGTTTCATATAAATGGAATCATAGAATATGTGGCTTTTGTGAGGTGTTTCTTTCATTTAGAGTAATATTTTCAAATTTTATGCAGGATGTAGCATAGATCAGAATTTCATCTCTTTTTATTGCTGTATGAACATACCTTATTTTATTTACCCAATCACCAGTTGATTAATTTTTGGGTTGTTTCAAATTTTTGACCATGATGAGAATGCTGCTATGAATATTTGTGAATACGTTTTTGCACGTATGTATGTTTTCATTAACCTTGGACATAAAGGAGTAGAATTTCTAGGTCATATGGTGACTCCAGGTCGATTTAAAAGTGACAGCACCATTTCACATTCCCACCAACAAGGAAGTTCCAATTACTCCATAACTTTGTCAATACTTATTACTATGTATTGTAATCATCCTTATTGGGTGTGAAGCACTATCTCATTGGTTTACATTACACTGTTCACCAATGATATAGAATTATGTTTATACTAGAGGCCCGGTGCATGAAATTCATGCACAGGTAGGGTCCCTAGGCCTGGCTCCACCGATCAGGGCCTATCAGGTTCCCCGCCTCCCTGCCTCCCCGCCTCCTCCTTCCTTGCCATCCACATGCCGCCACCGTGTGGTTCCCCCCACCTCCCCACCTCCTCCTTCCCTCGCTCCCTCAGCATTTGGCCACTGCTACTGGTTGCCCCCCCCCCCCCCCGGTGGTCTGTGCATGTCATAGAGAGCAATAGAACTCCTGGTCTCCCGGTCGAACTCCCGAGGGGACACTTTGCATATTAGCCTTTTATATATATAGACTAGAAGCCCAGTGCATGAAAATTCATGCACTGGAAGGGGTGTACCTCAGCCCAGCCTGCCCCCTCTCACAGTCCAGGAGCCCTCAGGGGTGGGAGGTGACCTGGTGATCAGGGGAAGGCGACACGCCATCACACCTCCGCTGCTGCCACTGCTGACAGCACAAGCCTCGGCAGGCCCTGGTTACCTGAGCCTTGGGTAGCCCTGGGAGGCTAGGCAGCCACCATCCAAGGCTTGCCTGTGCCACGGGCCAGCCCTGGGTTGCTAGGGGGCTGAGGGGACTGGGGACTCCATAGGCAGGCATGCAGAGCGGCTAGACCCCCGCACCTGCCATCCGGGCAGGGCTGAGGGGACTGGGCGCCACCATCTTGTGGCTGTGGGCACCGCCGCCTTTGAGGGCATGGCAGTCAATTAGCATATTCCCTCCTTATTGGCTGTGGGAGCTGCCATATTTGAGGGCAGGGCAGTCAATTAGCATATTCCCTCATTTTTGGCTGTGGGCACTGCCATCTTTGCGATGGCGTGAGGGTCAATTAGCATATTCCCTCTTTATTAGCTAGGACGTATTTATTTGCCATTTGTTTATCCTCTTTGGGGAAATGTCTATATGTTTGTCTATTTTTCCGGTGGGTTATTTGTTTCATTATTATTGAGTTGTAAAAGTTATTTATTTATTTTAGCTACAAGTTTTATGTCATATATACTATTGCACGTTTTCTAGCATTCACCAGGCTGTGTTTTCATTGTCTTCACTGTGTCATTTGTCCTTAATTACAATAAAGTCAAATGTATCTTCTTTTTAGTCACTTGTTCTTTTTATTACAGTACTTTTATAGTAAGTTTTAAATCAGGAAATGTGAGTACTTCAGAATTGTTCTTTGTTTTCAAGTTTGTTTCACTGTTCTTTGTCCTTTGAAGTTCCATGTAAAATTTAGGTTCATATTGTTAATTCCTACAAAATAAGCCAGATAAATTTCATAAGCATTGTCTCAAATCTATAGTTGAATTTAGGGAGCATTGGCATTTAATAATATTGTCTTGTGGACAATGAACAGGTATTATCTTTTATTATAGTTAAGTCTTCTTTTAATAACTTAAGCAATGTTTTGCTGTTTTCAGCATACAAATTTTGTTCTCTTTGGCTTAATTTATTTGTAAATACTTTATTTTTATGCTATTGTAAAAGCAATTGATTTTCTATTTCATAAAGTATTATTCATTGGTAGTGTATAGAAATACAATAGTTTCTTGCATAATTATCTTATACCAGTGGTTGGCAAACTCATTAGTCAACAGAGCCAAATATCAACAGTACAATGATTGAAATTTCTTTTGAGAGCCAAATTTTTTTAAACTTAAACTTCTTCTAACACCACTTCTTCAAAATAGACTCACCCAGGCCGTGGTATTTTGTGGAAGAGACACACTCAAGGGGCCAAAGAGCCGCATGTGGCTCACGAGCTGCAGTTTGCTGACCACGGTCTTATACAAAAGGCCTAGTGCACGAAATTTGTGTATAGGTAGGGTCCCTAGGCTTGGCTCACGATCAGGGCCGACCTGTGGGGCTACCGCCAGGATAATCAGGGGACCGCCGCTGGCACCCACCTTGGCTGGCCTGGGGCCTGTGGGCTCGGGGAGCTTCTGCGTTGAACGTTTGCCCCCTGGTTGTCAGTGCATGTCATAGTGACCAGTCATTCTGCCGGTAGTTCTGCCGTTCAGTCAATTTGCATATTAGGCTTTTATTATAGAGGATGGTAAAATATTTCTGAACTTGTTTATTAATTCTAATAGTTTTTATTGGATTCCATAGAATTTTTATGTAAACGATAAAATCTACAAATAAAGATTTTATTTCTTTCTCCCAAATATTGATTCCTTTTACTTTGGTTTTGTTCATATAGTCAATGTTCTTCTAATCTCTATTTTATGTATTTCTGTTTCACTTAAAATTTTTTTTTCTCCTGGCTTTGGTTTTCATTTCACTTTCCATTTTTAATATCTTAAGATAAAATGTATAAGGTTATTGACTTGAAATTGTTCATCTTTTCAAAATTGATGTTTAATGATATAAATTTATCTCTAATTACTTATGTATCTCAAAGTTTTGGTTTGTCACAGGTTTGTTTTCAATCACCTCAGAGAATTTTCTAAATTCTTTTATTTTTTCTGATCTATTGGTTGTTAAATTTCAATTCTTCTGTGAATTTTCCACTGTTTCTTATGTTCTTGGTTTCTAATTCATTTCCTTGCATTTGGAGTACATACTTTTTGGAGGCCTATTTTACTACTAATAATATAGTCTTTCCTGGAAAATGTTCTAACTCTTACTTTTTTTAACTCTCGCCCAAGGATATCCTTTATCATTAATTTTAGAGAGGGAGGAAGAGCGCGCGAGAGAGAGAAAGAAACAGAGAGATACAGAGAGAGAGGAGAGAGAAACAGAGACCGAGAAAGAGACAGAGAGACAGAAATAAACATAGATATGAGAAACATTGATCCACCTGCCTCTCACAGGTGCCCCAGCCAGGAACTGAACCTGAAACCCCAGCATGTGCCCCTACCAGGGAATCAAACCTTTCCATGAATGGTGTAGAGATCAATACTCCAACCATCTGAGCCACCAGGTCAGGGCCCAAATGTTCCTAATCTTGAAAAGACTGTCTTGTGTTGTTTTTCGGTGAAGGATTCTATGCATGTCTCATATTGTGGCCAGTTTTCTATAAATTGCTCTTTTTCCATGTAGTTGCTATATGCACTATTGAAAGTGGGTTATTAAAGAATTCTATTGTTGAATTGCATATTTCTTCCTTCATTCTGTCAATTTAGCTTCATGTATTTTGGGCGTCTCTGTTTTTAGTTGTATGTATGCTTCTTAAACTATTATACATATCTAGTAGATTAACCCTTATCTATAATAATAAAAGTGTAATATGCTAATTAGACTGGACGTCCTTCAGGACAACCTTCCAGAAGAAGCTGGGGCTGTAAGGGTGGCCCGGTTCCCAGGTGCCAGAAGGAAGCAGGTGCCAGTAGCCGGGGAAAGGAAGGCCTTCTCTTTTACAAATTTCATGCATTGGACCTCTAGTACCACTATAAAATTCCCCTCTTTATCTCTAGTAAAACATCTTTTGTTTTAATGTCTATTTAGTGTGATATTAGTAAAGCTGCTCCAACTTTGATATACTTGCAGTTTGCCTGAGTATTTTTTCCCATTCTTTTGCTTTCAACCTACTTGTGTCTTTGAATCTAAAGTATGTCTCCTGCAGACAAAATATAGTTGGATATCACTTTTCTATCCAGTCTGTCAATCTCTGCCCTTGATTACACTGTTTAATCCATTCACATTTCATGCTATTAGTATCATTGGATTTATCTCTGCGATTTTTTTTGTTTTCTTTATCTTATGTCATTTTTGTGCCTCAGTCCTTGCTTTAGTGCTTTTTTTTTGCATTGATACAATATTTCCTAGTGTAACATTTTAATTCAGTTCATAATTTCTCCCAATATTATTGCATTGGGAAAAATCATTTATTTCTTAATGATTGCTTAGAACATACAATATTTATCTTATCAAATTTATACTGAATCAATTCCAGTGAGCTATATAGGTATCACTCTTTTATAGATCTACTACAGGCCCGGTGCATGGATTTGTGCACAGGTGGGGTCCCTCAGCCTGGCCTGTGCCCTTTTGCAATCTGGGATCCCTGGAGGGGCATGTAGCAGTGCTGAAGCGGCAGGCGGCTAGGGAGGAGCCCCAGCCGGGGCAGGGCGCATCTCACGCTGCTGCTCATCCCGGCCTCGCTGCGCCTGCCACTGCTGCTGTTGCCACCACTGCCGCTCAGTAGCACTGCTACAGAGGTGGGAGAGGTTTCCACTGCCACAGCTACACTGACCAGCTGTGAGCCTGGCTCCTGGCTGAGCAGCGCTCCCCCTTCGGGAATGCACTGACCACCGGGGGGGGGGGGGGGGGGGGGGGGTAGCTCCTGCATTGAGAGTCTGCTCCCTGGTGGTCAGTGCTCATCATAGCAACTGGTTGACCAGTCAACTGGTCATAACGGTCACTTAGGCTTTTATATATATCCCCTTTCTCTTTTTGTGCTAATTTTGTTACATATATTACATCTATATATGTTATAATCCAAACAATATACTGCTATAATTATCACTCTGTGTAATGTTATATGTTTTAAAGAAGCTGAGATTAAAAAAAAAGTAAAATAAATGTTTGCAGATTTGGTTATACTAACTTTCTTATTTAACATTTCTGGTTTTCTTCATATGTTCCTGTGGATTTGAGTTAATTACCTGGTGTCATTTCCTTAGTCTAATACAGCTTTGTTCCCACCCACCTCCTTGGTGCTTTTCTATAATTATATACACATTGTTTTATACAATTACTTTTTAAATCAATTGAGAAAAAAGGAGAAGAAATATGCAATTATAATGTCTTTTTAAATCACCTTGTAATTACCTTTACCAGTGATTTTATTTTTTCATGTGAGGTTGAATTACTTTCTAAATTCACTTTCAGCCTAAAGTAGACCCTTTAATATATTTTGTAAAGTAGTTCTGATAGGAACAATTTCTCTCTCTCTCTCTCTCTCTCTCTCACTCTCAAAATCCAGGGATGTCTGTATTTTGCTTTCATTGTTTAATTAAACATTTAATTGCATGAGATTGCAAATTCATATGTAGTTGTAAGAAATTATAGAGAAAATTTTTATGTTCCCTTTACCTAGTTTTCCCCAATGACTGCATCTTGCAAAATTATAGTACAATATCAAATTAGAAGCTGCATTGATACAGTTAAGATATAGAACAATTCTTTCACCATAAACTCCCCTCATTTGTCCTTATATACTTACTCACCTCCATTTCCTCTAACGCCTTACAAATACTAAGGTGTAAACTAGTTCTATAATTTTGTCATTTCAAGCATAAATGGAATCACTCATTATGTAGCCTGGGCCTCCCTCTCCGGGAGTGATCTGATTGATCGGAGCCCCCTGATTGATCTCCCTGCAGAAGGGGGCCTGGGCCTCCCTCTGTTGGGCGATTGTGGAACAATGGCGGTGGCCCCCTGACCAATTGCACTGCACCTGCCTTGGCTTGCCTGGCACCAGTGTGTGTCATAGCATGGTCACCTGGACAGTTGTTCCACTGTTTGGCCGTTCGGTCGGTTTGC
This sequence comes from Plecotus auritus, assembly GCF_963455305.1. Lineage (NCBI taxonomy): Eukaryota > Metazoa > Chordata > Mammalia > Chiroptera > Vespertilionidae > Plecotus > Plecotus auritus. Next base: position 130,049,441 of record NC_137776.1, on the reverse strand, counting down.
ATATTACACTTTTATTATTACAGATGCTGCTATAAACATTTGCATTCAGGTTTTATCATGAAGATTTCAGCATTTTCGGATAAATGCTCTGAGTCCCGTTGCTGGGTTGTATGTTAGTTTTATAATACTTTATTAAGACATTTCCAGGGTGGTGATAACATTTTATATTCCCATCAAAAAATATGAGTAATCTAATTTCTCATTCTTACCAGCATTTGTTGTTCTCATTTTATCTATTCAAAAATTATATCTTTTCAATATTCTTCAATATACAAAAGGCTGTTCACCAAGAGCACTATAATTTTAAATTTGTCTTTTATGATTTCATTTTTATTAAAATTCACTATCCTATTTTTATAAATAAGTTTATTTGAACACAGTCATACCCACTCATTTACATATCATTTATAGTTTTCTCTATGTCACAGAGGCAGAGTTGAGTATTGCAGCAGAAAACTTGTGACCAACAAAGTAAGAGTTTTTATGGAGAAAGTACGCCATGTTTTACTTTGAAATGCAATATATTTCTATAGCTGATAACATTTCTCTGTAAATTATCCTCAGTAAATTATCTATATTGGACTGGATCCAATATAGAAAATAAGCTGGTTTCTTCCAAATATTATAAAAATTGTCTCTGATTCTATGAAATTAAGACAGTGTTAAAATAAAATAATTTAGATCTATTTTGTTATTTTTATATCTGATATCAAGTAATGGGTGAAGAATGGAAACAAAGATGGGATCAAACTTAGAAATAGTCATGGCAGGTATCTTTAGCTTTTTACCAAGAGACTATTTTCCTCATTCAGTTTACCCTGGGACTCAAGGCAGTATCCACCTTTTCTAAGCTGTGATTAGGGCTCACAGAGTAGCCCTGCTCTGCCCTAACATGACCAAATCCAAGCTGGGAGTAAACTGAAGTTCAGATTCTTATGATGAATGTAGAAACTGATATATTTCTGTTTGCCTAGGGCCCAAAGTCTATCTTTCTCCTGACATAGGTGAATTAAGATTCCTCTTCTACCTATTTTCCTATGAACAATTCCTTCATATTTTAGGCATTACGGGAACAAATTGGTGATGGATACTTACAATTTCCTAGTTTCTAAGGCTGTATTTTTTAAATTCAATTTTAAAAATATGTTGATAATTTTAATGAGACTATTGGAGTAAGAAGGAGGATAATACATCCTTAGGTTTTCATCTTCCCAGAAGTCAGCAGAATTTTTTAGATATTTATTTATTTATTTATGTTAATATATTTTAAGGTAAATTTATTAAGTGACATTGGTTAATAAAATTATTTAAGTTTCAAGTGTATAATTCTATAATACATCATCTATATATTACATTCTAAATTTTTATTTTTCAATTATAGTTCACATTCAATATTATTATATTAATTTCATTTGTACAGCACAGTAGTTAGACAAGTATATAACTTATGAAGTAATACCCTTGATAATTCAAGTACCCACCTGGCAGCATACATAGTTATTAGAATATTATTGTCTATATTCCCTATGCTGTACTTTACATCCCCAAGACAATTTTGTACTACCAATCTGTAGCTCTTATTCCCTTCACCCTTTTCACCCAACCTCTTTCCACCACCTTGTCCCATCCAGAATATTCCTGTGAGAAAGAGAGAGTGTTGGGGATAGGGGGAGGAGAGAGAGAGAGAGAGAGAGAGAGAGAGAGAGAGAGAGAGAGAGAGAGAGAGAGAGAGAGAGAGAAAAGAAACTGCCACTTTTATTAAGGATAAAAAATCAACAACAACAAAAGAGCAGTAATAACAAATAAGGGACTCTAGAAGTAAAAGTGATATCCGGGACCTCTGACAACATCAAAGCCATATAGAGGCACAGTCAGGTAGGAGTTCAGCGTGGTCATGCAGGCAGAAAATAGAACACTTAAGAAGGGCACCTTCTCAGTGTTCATTTTTGGATTTCTTGTGCTTCATGTCAAAACTCATTTGACCTCAAAAAAAAAAAAAAAGAAAAGAAAAGAAAAGAAAAAGAAAGAAAAAGAAAAAACCCAAAGATAAACATTTACCACATAAGTAATAGCAAGTGAAATGCAGCTTAACAAGAAACAGGTAAATCCCTTTTGTTGTCTAGAGTGTCTTCAACAATGAACAAAACAAATATTCAAAACCCAACTTGACCTATGCTACACAGTCTACCTAGAGAGCTTGTTTTGCATACCCCAATTCAATCTCACATTATCCCAAGGCACATAACAGATTTGGATACAATCATAAAACATTCACATCTGAAAAATAATTTCCATAGAATTTGTTTTCAGTGATTTTTGGGTCACAGACTCTTTTGAAAATCTATGAAAACTATGGAGCTTTATCCCAGAAAAAAAAATTGCTTACAACTTTAGGGATTTCAAATATCTTGTAGTCTGATACTTGTTCTAAAAAATTTTGTAAAAGATCAAAAAAATAATGGAATTTGGTGCTGTACATATTCTCATTACAATGTCTACTAGTATTTTCTCTTATTTCTTTTTTTAAAGAACAGCATTGTTTGACACAAACTGCAGAGATATTTTGCACTTATTTCAGAGATTACTTAATAATAGGCCCTAAGTTCTATTTGTTGTCATTGTTATTGTCTGTCTTAATGCTACTAGCAGATCATCTTATATATCCTTCCATAGATGTTTAGGCACTCATACTATTCATTTGGTCCATATTTTCTGTAAATAAATTCTGACCACAGAGAAAATTAGAATGGGAAATAACAGATGATTAAAAATATCTAAGCCCCCACATTCCAGTTCTGCATGTCTCATCCTAATAATGTAGGATGTTTTAAAGACTTCAAACAGAGTAGTTTATATCTTACGTATGAATCATGTAGAAATTGAGCTTCTGTTATTAGTTAGTCTCAAAGACCATGATAGTGAATTTCGGGGCCTCCAGTTGCAGTGGAACTATACATGGATCTCATTTAATTCACAGACTAAATCAATCACACCATTTCCTTCGAGGTGTTTTTCACTTACACCAAACACTTGCTCATCTTCATTGTTATTACCATATCACAGTCTATGATTATCTCAAACCTGTATTCAAATTAAGTTCCAATACCTTAACATGCTCATTAAAACCGTTCAATACTTTCCAATTTCTTAATTTTCAGGTTCATACTGTTTCTCTGCTAAAGTACAATTGAGGGGACAGAGGGCTGACCAAGGTCCTGATCTAGTAGGTAAATGAAAAACACTAGTGATATTCATTGTAATTATGGTGCCAGTCAACTCCTATTTCAACACAAGACTCTATTAGGCCTGGCTTCATACATTTATATATTACTCTCTTATAGAATATAAAGGTAGGAAATGGGGGAAAATTGCCTCTCTATCTATATGTCCTTGTACCATTTATGATGCCAGCCCTCTGAGAGTGGACTAAAACTGAAGTCAGTCAGATAGAACTCTAGAAATGAACAACAGGTAGAAAATATTTAGTTATCCTTTTCTACCTAAGTGATCTGGCTCATAAAATCCCACCTTTTTTTTCTTATTTTGAACACAAAGAAAGCAATTTATGGTATTTATGCATACAAACCTTACAACTATATTCCTATTAAATCAAAAGTTAAAAATTGTATAAATAATATTGGTTGAGATGTTTATTAGTCTGGAATCTTAGATAACCGTGATAACATAAATTCAAAATGGCTTAATTAAAAAACATAAATAAATATATATACAAAGTGAACCATAGCAATTTTGGCTCAAATAACTTAAAAGTTCAGTTAAGGTATGATTTTCGACATGACTAGATAAAGGAACTCAAATAGTGTCATCATGACTCAGTCTTTCTCCTTCCATCTTTTGGCCATGTGTTTGTTTGTTCTATTTTCAGGTAAGTTTTCCATTCCTGGGGAAATATGTTCCCTAGAAGTCACAGGCTCTATTCAATTCTTTCAGAAATACCAAGTGCAAATAAGTTCTAATAATGCAAACACACACACACACACACACTCCCCCAAAATGAACAACCCAGAATGATTTTTCATTGGTCTTCATTGGCCAGGTTTAGGTCTCATGCTTACTTTTGGAGTTGTACTGACAGACTACAGTCCAATAGAACCATACGAACTGAGATTTATGAAGGGGTATTTATGCAAAGAAAATTAAGATCATGTTAATAAAAGAATGAATGTATGTAGGCAGAGAAAACAGTAGATATCCATAATTGTTTCTTTACCCCAAAATATTTTACTACCCTTACATTTTTCACTTCTTAAACCGAAAGGCTTAGACATAATGAATCATTCTGTTTCTTAACTGTAATATGTTCTCTCTTATCTCCTACTGAACATTCTCTTCTCCTCACCTGGAATACATTCTCCACCTTTTTTTTTTTTTTTTGGCCTGGCTAAAATTTAATTCTCTTTTATGCATTAGTTTAGACATAATTTTCTTGACTCTGTTTACATTATGTACCTAACCTCATTTCACATGTCCTACACTAGACTCTAAGCACTAAGAAGGCAAAAGCAAAGCATCATTTAAAAAAATTTGAGTATTTATCACAGTGCTTGGAAATAGCATATGCTCAATAAATATTTTTTAATAATGGATTAACTCTATGGAATGAAATAAAATATTTCTCAAGTGCAAACTTAAAAATTGAAAATTAAAAATACACACACACACACACACACACACACACACAAACTTTATTCCCCCAAAATTGTCCTAATATATAATTATACTTATATGGGTGTATTTGGGGGCTATTCTATCTGTTCCACTGGTTCATGTTTTTGTTTTTACGTGTTATACAACTTTGTACTATAATTAGAAATCAGGAAATGTGATACCTCTAGTTTTGTTCTTATTGCTAATGATTACTTTGGTTATTCGGCATCTTTTATGGTTCCCTAAGTATTTTTGTGTGTTTTTTTCTATTTCTGGGAAAATGACCATTAGGATTTTGGCAGGGTATAGAATAAAAAGGGGCAGAACATTTACTCCATTTCGGGTGTTCAATTGATATTTGGTAAATAGTGGAATGAATTACCTTTTTAAAAAAAATCTTCCCCTGAGGATATTTTTCCATTGCTTTTTAGACAGAGTGAAAGGGAGGGAGGAAGGGAGAGAGAGAAAGAAAAACATGAATATGAGAGAGACACATGGATTTGTTGCCTCCTGTATTAGCCGCAACTGGGACCATGGATCGAACCTGCAACCCAGGTACATACCCTTGACCAGAAATCGAACCTGTGACCCTTCAGTGGGAGGGCTGACACTTTAACCACTGAGAAACACCAGCCAGAGCATGGAATACATTATCTTGCTTGGAAACAAAACAATTTTCACTACTCCTAAACTCTACATTTATTTACTCTCTTTTGCCAGAGCTGCATTTTTTTCTTAGTTTGCTTCTGCAATATTTCTAAGTGGTGATATATTTCTAAGTAGATATTTAGAAGAATTTCTCCAACTTATTGGTTACTGATATATAGTTTTAATTTGTTGGCCTGTGATTACTTCATGGCCTTTTTAATGTATACTTAATTTAATATTAAAACAACATAGCAACATTACTAGTCTAACTATAACTAATCATAAACTATCTTTTCAATGACATGAGACCCTTCTAACTAAAATATTTAACAAGGCCTGCCATATAAACAACTTATTTCTAATAATATAACTTTGGCTTATTAAGGAATGAGTCATTTCTAGTGCAATCAGAGCCATTCATTTGTGCCACCTCTAAATGTCACTTAAAAATTTGTAATAAGGCTTCTTATGGGTTCTTTCATTATCACCTTCATCTGATTTGGGAAACAAAATTGATTGTTCACTTGTGACCCAGCTTCCTGTAAATGACTAACTACATTGCACAGAACAAACAAGATCCTTTGGGTGAAAGATCTAAGACTTACATATTTTGGTACTAATTTTCCAGTGGAACCAGCAGCAAACTGCACCTTTTAGCTTTTAAATAATTTGTTTTCAGAATCATTTTTTAAAAGCTATGCTCATGGACTAAACTACCCACATCTAAATCTACTCAGCTTTTTCTTATTAAATTTTAAAGCCATATTTTAGACACACATTTTCATGTTTTCAAAACCCTAAATATCAATAAAATAAAAATGAACAAGCCAGCTCAACTCCATTGGGAACTTGTCTTATGAAGTAGATCAATGAGGATTCTAGCTAAGCTCCTAAGAAAAGAAAAATCATCCACTTGCTAGGGGATCTGCATTTCAACAGGCTGTTTATATATTTACTCATGTTGAAAAGGAGCCAAATGCTGTGGTTTCTACCTTTTAGCTTTTTCAAACAGGATTTTTTTTTCCTTCATAAAAATGTACTTTAAAAGTAAGTTAAGTGCTGTGCATTCTTTTTGCCTGTTCATATTTAAGAAAAATATTTGGTGCATATAAAATATGAAACAAATACAAAATCCTAAGAAGTGTTTAAATTGCAGTAAATCAGATATTCTTTTTAACATTTTACATTCAAGGTTGTGTAAAAATAGAGTACTACTTAAGAAATCAGAAACTAGGTCAGTTGAGGTTTTGTGTGAGCATAGCCTCCCAATGCATATGTGATAACAGAAAGACATCAAAATACATTGAAACAAATTCTTCCCTCAACTGCTATCTTCCAGAGCATCAAAAAATCAGTGGTGGACCAATGGTAGCAAAATGCTTTTCCAGGCCACTCAATGATGCAGTGGCTTGAAGGGAATCAATAAAATAGAAAGATGAAAGAGTCAAATACACTCAATCTCTGGAGTAAAACATCTGGATTTTCCTTAAAAGTATCTTGTGGTCACCCATTAGAAAGCAAAACCTTGGATGCCTTCTCTAGGATGCCCCAGAGAAAGATGCAAGCCTCTGTAAGTTAATGCTGATATGAACGTCTTGACTAGAAGCACTATATGGTTAAAGAACACTGATGTCATAAAAATCTCACTTGGAATACTACCTTTCTCAAATACTTTGTGTGATTTTTGGCAACTTACCTATTTTGAGATTCTTTTTTTTTTTTTTTTTTTTTACCAAATTACATCAAATTTACATCAACTTAGCGATACTGATGTGTACATCGTAAGACTGTTCTGAGAAATACACAAGCCAACATGTAAAATCTATGTCATTCAATGGATGGTAAAGGCTTCTGACATATTTAAAAATAATCTCTAAAATATGTTCATTTTAGTGGTTTTTGGTAAGTCATTTTATAAATAGATTTTGTAAGAAGTTCTTATATTAGCACTGGATACAAATAAGATAAATTACCTAGTCTTGAACTGTATAAAATTCTTTGCAACTTTAGAAAAAGCTGAGGTTGGAATTTTTTAAGGCAGCAATAAGTGCTTAGGTTGAATTAGTTATTCCTTACAAATTAGATAGCAAACAAACTAAGAGGATATAATGAAAATGTCTATAATTCTGGTCACATCACAAGTACTTGGTTGGTAGTATGTGGTTATTCAGTCCCCCTAACTATTCTCCATCTTCCATCTTATCCTGCTTCCATGTATTCTCAAAACAGCAGTGACAATGAGAATATCTGCTTCAAAAAACTTTTATCAAATTATAGTACATTTTCCTCAAATACTACAGTATCTTCTCATTTCATGTATGATCATAGTAAATACACTGTTACATACATAATTATGTAGGGGGATAATTATGGTAAGTTATAAATAAAAATTGTAAGTATAAAATATTATGTTAAAGTGAAATTCAACAGTGAGAGTATAGGAAAAACATAGTTAAAGAGGAAAATGCATTAAAGGTTTTTTATGAAAGTATTTAAATAGATGATGTTGGTGTATTACCAATATATTTAGTTCCAATTCAATAAAACTAAGTGATATATTTAATTTTATACTTAATATATTATTAAATTATTATTGTAAATTATATTATTTGACTAGTATGTTTAATTGGCTATATTTAATGAATTATATTTAATTTATATTTTTATATGATGTTTTATTTTTAAATGTCAATATTTACAATATGCAAGAATTTGCATCCTTTCAATTATATGGGACTGTATAGTGAAAAATGTTAAATTGCAACTTAAAATATGTAAAGAAGAAACTTTTTGAAATTAATTTAGAGTCTGTATGAATAAAAATGTTTGAAGATCATTGCTGTATAGCACCTTCTAATTGTTAGCATTGGAAGAAACACTTGGAACACCAAAACTCATTTTGATAAGTACTCCTCAACTTAGGGAATTTGTAAAAATTGATTCCATGCTTGCTGTCTCTTAACAAATCATAGAATTCTTTATTTTATGTACAAAATATAACTGTTGGCAAGGATGTGGAGCAAAGGGAACACTTGTACAATATTGGTGGGGATATAAAAATCAGTGCACAGGGAAAACAGTATGAGGATCCTCAAAATTTAAAAAATAAAACTGCCATATGATCTAGCAATCTCACATGTGAGTACATAACAAATGGATTGAAACCAACATTTCTATTAGATATCTGTACTTTCATGTTCCTTGCAGTGTTATTCACAATAGCCAAGACACAGAAGCATTCTAAATGTCCATCAATAGATAAATGGATAAAAAATGTGGAATATGCATACAATGGAATGTTATTAACCCTTAAAAAAAGAAGGAAATCCTGCCATCTAAAACAACTTGGATGAACCTGGAGAATGTTATGCTAAGTGAAATAAGCCAGACACAGAAGAACAAATGCTACATGATATCACTTATATAAGGTATTTAAAATAGTTAAACTCATATAAGCAGAAAGTAGAATGGTGGTTTCCAAGGGCTGGAGGAAGTTGGAAATGGAGAGGTATAGTAAAGGGTAAAAATTTCAGTTATACAAGATAAATAGGTCCTAGGAATCTACTGTATAGCATTGTGCCTATAGGTAATAATACTATTAAATAACTGAAAATTATGACTTTGAATATACCAAGGTCAGAAAAGGTAAAGACAGACTGAGGAATTATCAGATGTTAGAGCAGACTAAGAAGGCATGAAAACTAATTGCATGTAAGTTCTTCAGTTGAATCCAGAAGTGGAAAAAAATGACATTAGTTGGAAAAACTAATTACATTTTAATAAAATTTATAGATTTGTAACAGTATGGATCACTATTAATTTACTGGTTATAATTAATCTATGGTTATGTAAGATGTTAAATTTAGGAGAATCCAGGTGACCTGTATATGGTAACTCTATGCTACATTTTCAACTTCTGTGTGTCTAAAATTTTTATGTCAACCTCTATGAATTCATGTCAAAATCCTATATAATCAATAGGTAATATGCAAATTGACCATCACTCCAACACACAAGATGGCCGGCCCCATGTGGTCAAAGATGGCTGCCCACGGTGGACACAAGATGGCCACCACAAGATGGCCAGCAGGGGAAGGCAGTTAGTGGCAAATCAGGCCTGCAGGGGAGGGCAGTTGGGGGGGAACAGGCTGGCAGGGGAGGGCAGTTGGGGGGACCAGGCGGGAGGGGAGGGCAGTTGGGAGGGACCAGGATGGCAAGGGAGGGCAGTTGGGAGTAACCAGGCCTGCAGGGGAGGATAATTGGGGGGGACCAGGCCTGCAGGGGAGGGCAGTTGGGTGGATCAGTCCTGCAGGAGAGGACAGTTGGAAGTGACCAGGCCTGCAGGAGAGGGCAATTGGGGGGGACCAGGTCTGCAGGGGAGGGCAATTGGTGGTAACCAGGTCTGCAGGGGAGGGCAGTTGGGGGTGACCAGGCTGGCAAGGGAGGGAAGTTAGGGGTGACCGGGCCAGGAGGGGAGGGCAGTTGGGGGCAACCAGGCCAGCAGGGGAGGGCAGTTAGGTGCAATCGGGCCAGCAGGGGAGAAGTTAGGCATCAATCAGGCTGGCAGGGGAGTGATTAGGGGGTGATCAGGCTGGCAGGCAGAAGTGGTTAGGGGCAATCAGGCAGGCGAGCAGTTGGGAGCCAGCAGTCCTGGATTGTGAGAGGGATGTCTTACTGCCCGTTTAGGCCTGATCCCGGTGCAGTTGGACATCCCTCTAGGGGTCCTTGATTGGAAATGGTGCAGGCTGGGCTGAGGGACACCTCCTCCCGTCCCCATGCATGAATTTCGTGCACCGGGCCTCTAGTAAAAAAATAAAGGACTCAAAAATTAATAGAAAAACTATTCATTTTTTTCTCATTCATTTAAAAATTCTTGCAAAGAAAATCAAATATAGGTCAGGTAGTGGCTAGGTTCTATAAATAGAGTACAACCTTAGAGCTTGGATGCCTTCAGCTGCCTTCACTTAAGTTGCAAGAACACATGTTTCTCAATCCACATATTGAGAATTTATATCTAAGTTGCCCTTTGTCTATCCTATTGTTGATAATTTAACTAACTTATTTATTCAATACTGACTCAATAAATTATAAATCTTGGCATAGAAGGATAAGGGAAGTGTGTTCCTTCCATATAAGACAGTATATCTCCAAATGCAGTTGCCTTAAAGAGAGAGTCCCTATTAAAGACAGATTCTATGGTTCCACTTTAAAAGCCCTGGAAGATTGGTGCTGGGTAAACAAGCTTCTCAGGTAACTGGTAAACATTAGTATTTGAGGACTTAAATGTAAACATCAATAGATCTATAAAGTATACAACATTGCGGTATTATTATTTTACATATTGAAGTGCACTATTTATTAAAAGAGTAACAGAAGTTAGAGAAACATTTCCAAAAAAAGAAGATACTGAAGGAATCTTGAACAATGGCTTTGAATTTATTAGAAAAATCTGATACTACATCACAAGAAAGAGTACAAAGCACTCTATGAAATGATACTCTAAAGAAAACTATATTTTATCCTTCAACAGAAGATTCAGAGGTCAGATAAAATCTGTATTTTGTGACTTTTAATAAAATTAAATGCTCATCAAATGGATGATTACTAAATTACTTTTCCTGTCAGAATTTAAGAAAATGTCTCCAAAAGATATGAAAGTGAACAAAATAAGTAAGAACTACATACATTTCATTTTATAAAGCACACTTTTTTGAGTAACAGTAGATTTAAGAAAAGTTTTAAAAAAATGAAAATAGTTTCTTCCACCCTTCATCTATATTTTTCAACAACCTAACAAAAAATTAGTCAAGTATCTGGTATTTTTAAACATATGTTGCTGGATTTGGTTTCCTGATATTTTATTAAGAAATGTCATTTATATTCATGAGAATTACTAGAATCTGGTTAGCTGTCGTTTTCATGTCTATTCTGATTTTGGTATCAGGGTAATACTAAACTCGTACAATTATTGGGGAATGACTTTATTTTCTGGAAGAGTTTGTGTAGAGTTAGTATTATTTGTTGCTTAAATATTTGCAGAAATATAACAAAAGAGTTACAGAAAAGTAAGTAAAGACAGGAAATATAGTTAATAATAGTGTGATAGCTATGCATAGTGCTAGTTGGGGTACTGGAAATATTGAGGAAAACACCATATAAAATATATGATTGTCTAACCCTAAGCTGTAAACTTGAAACCAATACAAAATCAAACCCAGGTCCATTTGACCCTTTGATGCTCAAGAGAATGCACGGCTTAATCACAAGGAACAACAACAGCCTGTAATTATTGGAATCGAGAGTCTAGGTCAGTGGTCGGCAAACTCATTAGTCAACAGAGCTGCAAACCACGGCTCATGAGCCGCATGTGGCTCGAGAGCCGCAGTTTGCTGAACACTGCTCTAACCAACTGAGCCATTCCAGCCAGGGCTAGAACTTCTTTTAAACAATTCACATAGCAAGTGATTGGGGTGAAAGTTTTATTCAACATCTATTCTTAAGCAGGGTACTGGGGAGGGTTAGAAAGGGAACCTCCCCACAACTTCAGCATTAAAGCATTGAACTTAATTCTGCTCTCACCTGTAGAACAGCTATTTACCTTTATAGAGTGAATATCTTGGCCAACATTGCCTATTCCTCACAAGAATCCTTGCATACCTATGAATTCACCTCTGCTTTACTTTTCTAGTTATTTTTAGTTTAGTTTATTGTTAACACTGTTTTATAGTTCAACTATCTGTTCTTGGTTTTAGGTATTTTTTAATGTATCTATCAGTGGCATATATTTGTAGTAGAACATGTGAATCAGAGCATGAACTTCTTGAACTGTGCTCTAAGTCTCACTACATAAAATTTAAAAATTTCTATGTCAGATAATTATCAATTGTCATTTGTTCACCTGCAATACAGAATTTCTGATTCAGGTAAAGGAATCCAAATTCAAACTAACCTTGCTGCTGACATCTAATGCTTCTTTGAAACCCAGGCTATAAGAACTTCTACTCTTCTTCTTAATATTTTAATCACAACATTTGAAGCTCACATTGGCTATGAAGTTGTTCTTTTATTTTATTTTTTAAAGATTATTCAGTTCTTGCTTCATAGGAGAAAGAAGAGGGAATTCTGAGCTTCCCTGGGTGGGTTTATGTGCTATCAAATCAACCTATAGCCAGTGACATTCAAGACAGAACTGAGCCTGCTGCAGGACTAAAGAAAATAATACTTGGCAATTAATGTCTTCATAATTCCTGAGAAAGGGGAAAGAAGATCCATATTTTGCTGGAGAAACCTGTTATGAGACAGAGAGATAAAAGGTATTGACCATTACAAAACAACTTAAATTCTAGAATTTTTATAACCAGGTAATAAAGAAAATGTGTGTTTTCTAGTTATGTGCAGAATTTGAAATGAGAAAATATTTTCAAAAAAATGTATTTGCTTTTAAACTTTTTATAGAGCAATTCAATGAATGTTTATCTTTGCATGGCTTAAACTAACTTTTTTTGGTCTTAATAAAATTGCATTTGGAACTTTAAATCTATCTGAATTCACTTTCTTGTTCCCTATATTAAAAATGAGCCTTCTTAGTATGCTGCCTGCAAAATTTCCTATATTGTAATATTTCTGTGGAAATTCTATAATTCTGAAGGCAAAGAAGTAAATCTTTTTCGAGTAGAATATACAATTTCAGAAGTTTGCTTTAAAAACTAAACATAAATTTGAGAACTCAAAGGTATTAAATAAAAATAATTGTCTCTAAAATGGACTCCCAGATTCTCTAAAGAGCACTTTAGTACAATTATTTGGGTTTTCTTTCTCAAATGAAAAAGATGGCTCATACATTGCAAATGAAATAAATAAATTATACAAAATAACCTGGTTGCCATGTCTACATTGTGCATGGAGACTGGTAATCACTGGTAAAATGTGAGTGGTATGCACAGACTATCTAGAATATTCTAGCCAAGACTTTATTTTTCTTAATACCCTCTCATTTATTTGGGTGAAAATGGAAACAGGAGGGCAGAGGCAGGTGATGCTGATGATTAACATTTAACTAGGGCATTAGTATCATTTATACCTATGCTGTAATGATCTCTATATTCTTGGGAAATTGAAAGCAGAGAAACTACCTGCCCTTTTCTATTACTATTCATCATCATTCTAAGAAAATTTCAATAGAAAAATAAAATCTGTTATTTGTATGGATAACTGGGGAACATTAATATTTGGCATTGTTTAATATATGTTTTCTATTCCCCAAAGAGCAGAACACTCTCCTAAACCCTGTGGGTGCTTACAGGGCATGGTTAATTGGATAATTAGATTATGCCTATCAAGACTGGCACTTTTCCTCCTTTACTTAAGATTCCCTCTGTATTTTAGTCACCTTAGAAAATGTCTAATTAACTTTTGAGACTCAGTTAGTTTTACTAATCTCTCCCTCAGACACAGCAGTTCACTTCTCCCTTTTTCTCCATTTAGGCACAAAAGGTCATTTGAAGAGAAAGACCATTACTTTCAATACTACAGATACAGAATAGCTATGGCACAGAAGACTGTTATTAATAGGGAGATGTCATACAACATATCATTTCTGTTCAGCTCTATCTTTATGACCAATATACAGAGACATGTGGGGATACACAGGGTGTCCCCAAAAATGTATACACATATTAACAACTTATAACTCAATTTTCACTCCTTTTCAAGTTTAACTGATTTGAAATAAGAGGTGAAGCCAGACTAAGCTTTGAACAAAGAAAATTTTTCCTTAAGTGCAACTAGACTTTTTTCCATGGGGATATGTAAAAGATAAAATTTACAGTACAAACTGGCAATAGTCAACTAATTTAAAGCGCACAAATGCCAAAAGAAATCATCCCTAATATTTGTGATTCCATTGCTTTGAGTTATCAGCAGTGCCTGGACCAGAACAGTTGTCAGTTTGAAAACAGGTATTGACCCTCCAAAATTACTCATTTCTGTAGATTGTTTTAAATTTTGAAAATTAATTTTATGTTAATAAACACTGACTTTATAATCATTCAAAGTGCATATACATTTTTGAGACACCCTGTATATTCAGTTGATTAAATGGAAATTTATTTATTTATATAATTTTTAAATTCTTTATTGTTTAAAGTATTACATATGTCTCCTTTTCCCCCATTGACCTCTCCCCGGCCACTCCCATCCCGAGCACATGCCCTGACCCTCCTAGTGTCTGTGTCCATTGGTTATGCTTACATGCATGCATACAAGTCCTTTGGTTGATCTCTTCCCCTTCCCCACCCTCACCTGCCTTCCCTCTGAAGTGTGATGGTCTGTTAGATGCTTCTATGTCTCTTGATCATTATATTCCACAAATGAGTGAGATCATGTGATATTTATCTTTCTCTTACTTGCATATTTCGCTTAGCATAATGCTCTGCACGTCCATCCATGCTGTTGTGAATGGTAAGAGTTCTTTCTTTTATTATAATTTAAAAACAATCTGTTGCTGGTTAAAATCACATTAAAAATTGATTTTTACTAGCTTGGCATGTAAAAATACATATGCACATAATCATAACAGTAACAGGATTAAATGCAAGGTAAGTTAAAGTCTAATATAGAAAAAATATTTTAAAAGTAATGGAGTACATGGAACAGATTGACAGAGGTCAGAGGGGGAGTTCATTGTGGGGAACTCGATAAAAGAAGGTGAATAAAAGAGCCAAAGAACATATATCCATAGCCCATGGACACAGACAAGAGTGGTGAAGGCCAAGGGAGAGGTGGCAGCGCTGGGTGGAAATGCATAAGAGGGAGAGGGAAAATGGGGGACATTTGTAATAGTGTCAACAATAAAAAGTAAATAAAATAAAGCAATTGAATAAACATACTCAAATAGAATTTGCAAGGTAGGAATGCATTTCAACATTTACAAAAATTTCAAGGAAGTTCAGCCTTGCTTTTTCTTCTTTTTTTTAATCCTCACTCTGGGACATTCTTTTATTGATCTTAGAGAGAAAGGAAGGGAGAAGGAGAGAGAGCGAAAGAGAGACATGGTTGTGAGAGTGAAACATTGATCAGTTGCCTCCCTCAAGTGCTCAGACCAGGATCAAACCTGCAACCTGGATGATGCTCCAACTAGCTGAACCACAATGGCCAGAGCCAGACTTGATTCTTTAGTACAAAAAAATACATATTACTTCCTAATTACTTATAATTGCTTTATAAACATCTTGGTTGGCAGAAATTATTTTTAAGTTGAGCTAAATAAATAATATATAGGCATATACATGACATATACAAACCCAGTAAAAGAAAGTAACTTCCATGGCTACTTTTAGAATTGGATGCATATAGACACTATTTTTATTGTTATATTATAATTATCATTAACTTATGTTTATATCATTGATAATCATGAAGAGCAATTTATATCATTTAGTTCCAGCATGTATTTGTTGCTATTTATAAAGATGACAGGGTCTTTTGGAAATGCCTCTAAATTCTGTTTTTCAGTGAATTATATATTTTTAATGTTATAATAATTGATTTTTTAATATTTCACCAATTTATTCTTTAGCAATGAAAATACTGCACATCACTTACATTAAAGTTAGAAATATGAATTATAAAATAGAAGTCCTCTGTCATTTTCTTTATTCTTCAAGTTACTTATCACACATATTTTCATACTCTCTCCTAGCTAACAATGATCTAATTAGAAAACAAATATTTGATAGGAGCAATAAAATCACTAAGTAAATTTATATTTTGTTCAATCTCAAGAGAAACTTGCGGACAGGTCCTTTTGTGCTGGAAGGTTTTATATTTGATAGTTTTATCTTATTAAAATGTTAAAATCAGTTTGCCAGTAATTATTTGCATACAAATGATTATCATTTGATTATAATATTGATTGAAGGTAAAAGATGGGGCTTTTAATACTATTAATTAGAAAGATAGGTTTAATCTACAGAAGTACTGTTAATGTGACATTTCCCATATTCTCTTTGTATAATATCTACACCATTATTTTCCAAAAAAGAGAAGACAATACCATTTTGAATGGAGCATCTATTAACATTATTTTATACTGTTACCAATGTGTCTTCTTACTTTTAGATTATTTCAAATTTTAGTTAGGCCAGTGTTATTTCTACACCACAGTGGTATGTTATATTGTTTCTTCAAATGTATTCACTACATTTTTATAGTCTTGGCTACTTAACCTTCTTTTGTCAATAGTCACAGAAAACTTAAAATGAATTAAAAATAAGGAACTTGATTAGTTCATATAATTTGAGTTTAGATGTACGTTAGGCTTTCTTTGGACTTAATCCAATGTGATCCCATATCTCTGTGATTTTCTGTGCATCTCCTTTCTTTGTATCACCTCAATCATTTTGACAGCAAAGTGGCTCTAATTTTTCTAAACTTTTCATTTACATAAGGCAACATCTAGCAAATTACAATTAATTTCTTCTTCCTTATTTTCGTTTATCAGCTAGAATCCTTATCCATAAATCTCTATTATGCTTTCCCTTGCTTTTTATTGACCAAAATTGTGTCATATACCCGTTTATTAACTCATCCAGTAGGGTAAAGTCTGGGTTTCTGGAAAATCACTAGCAAAGGAGATGACTGACCATGGCTGCCTAGGTCTAATCACAACTGACCTCTTGAGGCATTTGACCAATTCCCCAAAGCATAAAACAACTAAATAAAGAAGGGGAACATATAATATTACTTGGTTAAGTAACACATACTGCATACAAAATATTTTCACATACATTATCTCCCACAAGATGACTGCTGTGAGTGCTGACCCACTTGCAGTTGCCTTGAGCAAATAAGTGACAACTCTTTACCACTATAATCATTAGCAGAGTTATAATCTATATAATAGCCTTCTTCTAATGTCACATAAAAACACACAGTTGCTCAATCAAACCTTATACATTGGAGATTAAAAGAAGACGACAAAATTTAAACACTTAGTGCCCGGCCAGTGTGGCTCAGTGGTTGAGTGTCAACCTATGAACCAGAAGTTACAGTTTGATTCCTGGTCAGGGCACATACCTGGGTTGCTGGCTCAAGCCCCAGTAGGGGGCATGCAGGAGGCAGCTGATTAATGATTCTCTCTCATCCTTGATGTTTCTCTCTCTCCCTCTCCCTTCTTCTCTGAAATCAATAAAAAGAAAAAGAAAAAAAAAACATTACTTAGTAATTCAATGGCATAAGTATTCTTAATATGCGTGATTATCCTCACAAGGCAAGGTTGCAGTGTGTTAGAAAGCATCTAACAACACGCATTTTGATACACAATGCTAGGTTTAAGGACCAGCGTTAACATCCTGTCTACTCTTAATTGTGTGGAGTCATATATTGGACATGAAAATCCGTAGCACGTAAGCTAATCAGCATCTTCTGTTCCCAGCTCTTGAAAGAAAGGCCGGAAGCTTCAGGGTAGACTAATCCCTTCTATTTCTCTGGGACTGTGAGAAAATGGCTGTAATTGTGACTAACTTGGAAAGGTGGCTGACTCCAACTGTTCATTCTGGTGTTTAGAAAACATTTTATAGTGGTGGTTGCTTCTGTTAGAGGTCTGCCTTGTAGCCTCATCTGTCAGCTCCCATGGAAAATAAATGACTTGTTTCCACACAATGTGTGACCGTCATCACCCTGCTCTAACATTTTTGTTGTAATCTGTATGGTTCACAGCTGGATGTTTTTTAGTTCTTTAAAATATGTGGGTGTTTCCATACCAGTGATTTCTAGTTCTAGTATTTCTCATTTCACTGGAAATGGCATTTTTTTTATGTTTTCAAGCATTTTGGCTAGAGATGGATCACCTCATGTTATGCAAAGTGCCAAGGTCCCAGAAAACCTCAGCATATCATTTGTGGATTCCAAAGAAATAACTCAGAGGACTAGTTGTGAAAGCCATGGGTTTATTAGGACGTACATGCACACTGGCGGTGGCCGACCAGTGAAGTTTACCACTGCCATGCCTGCCACTGGTGAAGTTTCCCCTCTAAATCTCATCTGGCCTACAGACAGGCCACACTGGGGCAGCCAGCTGGTACTATTTTGCCACACCCCAGACTTCCCCAGCCCAAAGCTTTATAGAGTACTGAAGCAGAGAGAAACAGGGCATGCCGGGAAAGTGTCCGTGCATGAGGTCAAAATACTAGCTCACATCTAGAAGCAGTTTCTCTTTCGCCTTTCTTAGAGTTGCTGGCCAGGCTCCCAAGGTCTCACAGTCTGCTTACAGATGATGGCCTTCACTATTTTCCACAGGGTGGCAGCGGTAGTTGGAGCATAGGAACCGGCCCATGTTCCCATTTAACATACACCTAAGAATCAAATAATATGAAACTATAAGCAGGCAACTATAGGATTTTCAAGAAAAATGCCAGAAGTGTTGTTTTATAGAGATGTTAATAAAAATCCACACCATAACTTACAATGGAAAGTATATACATCCATGTTCAAATATATATTATCAAGAAGTTTGCAGACATACTTGGACCTTGTCCCCTAATCTTTGGGTTTATAAAATGAAGCTATCACCCCTAATACCAATACATTTGAGTCTTTCCTGAAAATAAGAGTTTTCTTGTTTGTTTTTTAGTTTGTTTGTTTCTATTTCTTAGTTTTGGTATTTATTACTTCTGGTGCTTAGGGACAATTTTCTTCTGCTTACCATATATTAATACATTCATAGTTCTTATTATTAGTATGTTTAGGTTCCAATTGAATTAATCATTAACTTTCTGTGCTTTTTAAAAGAATAAGTGCAATTTTGTTTTTAATATTGTTTCTGTTTTTATTCAATGATTAGAGTTGTTTTCTATAGTTTTATTAAATACCCAAAGTTTAGAATTTAACTGATATAAAAAATCTGTAACCTTTGGTAAATGCCTGCGCTCATGCACTTTGTGTGTTAGTTGTGTGTTTCTGACCTATTTTGCCTCATAAAGACCTATCTATAGTCAACATGCGTCAGGCACCTGTGCCTAACTACGCCTAAGTGTTGCTGAATATGTCTTTGACATTTAATATCTAAAATGCTGTTAAATTATGGAAAGTTCTGGGGTTTAATAACACTGTCATTCATTTTATAGTTTCACTAGAGAGAGCACCAAAAAACCTAATACATAATAGCTCCCACTTAAATAAGATTAGCTACTGAGCATGAGATGTCTTAAGTATAAACACACCACTGTGGGGAAGGGGGTGGTGGTGAAAACTCTGTGTCTAATTAGGCTAAAAGCTATTTAGGATATTATTATTATTATTACTTTCCTAATGTCTAACTTTAAGGCAAAAGTGAGATCCATACAACAAAATGCTGAATAGATGAGATTTTAAAATCAATAAATAGACTAAATGGGTAAAAGAATTCTCTTTTAGATTCATTATCTCATCATTATCTCATGCATTCTGGAACACAGAAATTATTTCTAGAAGTTATCACATTGATTGACTAAGCATGTAAAATAAATGGAAATTACAAGAAAACTTGGTACTAACCCTCATCTTATGTAGTAAATTGAAGTGTAAAACCTGATTAGCAGGTTGAAATGCCTTGAGTAAGGCTGCTAATACTCTGCTTCCCAAGAATTTATTTTTTATGGTATCTTCAGATGATGGCTTAATTCTGATAGGCTGATTACATTTGATCCACTAAAATCTGATGAGGTTTACTGCTTTTATTTTTAAATTAGAACATTTAAAGAAGTTAACACGGTAAGTGTTGTGATGACCTCTGCATATATTGCAGAGAATGGCGTCACATGAAGCAAAGAAAAAGCCATCGATTTTATTATTGAACAATAACCATATAGTAACTACAATGCCATCACACACACACACAGAAATACATATAAACATGTGCACAAATCCTAAATATTCATTCTGATTAACTTTGATTAAATTATAAATTATGTCCAGTCCAGGTAGTCTTCAGTTTTAGAATGGTAATTCTTTTATTTGCCTTCCAAAGTCCTTAAAAATTTCTATATTTTGTTATTTAGTTCTTTTTCATAGTTTGATTTAGTATTCTTTGACCTAAAATTGCACTGTAGTAAGGACAAATTTCTAATAGTTGGGCAAGTACAGTCTTCTTATTCTACTTTATTCTTTTTCTTTTGTTGTTTCAATTGCTGTAAAATTATTAAATGTCTTTCAAAATCCAATGACCTATCCAAGCCATACATATTATTTCATGACCTGGTTTATAACCTACTTTTTGATGGGTTTCTCATCTACCCAGAATATTTTCTAGCCATCATGCATCATAGATTTTTCTCTCAATTTCCCTACTAATTACAGTACATTGCCTTTTCCTATTTACAGCCTCATTATTTGCCATGTCATTTCCCAATGTATATTAAGCTTGTAGATAAATAGAATAGGTCACATATGTACTTTCTGTATTTGCACATAATAAAAAATCCTCAAATAATTTACTGATTGACTAATAAATATCTGTGTTCATAGAGTATTTCATATTTCAACCAGCTCTGTTAGTAGTATGCTAATAATTTGCATTTGGCCGTGAAATCTTAAGAAATTTCACACTCAATAACAAAGTATAGATAGGAAAATCAGCTGGCAAAATTGTAGACATCTATGCTCTCACCACATAAAAACCTAAACTTCTCTTTATTAAACTTAATGACAATGAGCTTTTCCACTTGCGAAAGGAGGAAGTGTAAAAGGAAAAGGTACTTTCTTCTATTACCTATACTGACTGTTATATATTTTTCCATAAAACGAAAAGGAAAAAAAAAAGGTTTGCCTCTAACTTTATGGTTACTATTAGATTAAAATATGTGAATGATCAATTCCATGGATAATATTAAAGTTCCAACTAGAAGCTTCTGGCTAACTTTTTGCATACTTAATCCTCTTTCTCCATTATTTTTCATTATATACAAGTGCTGTGAAAAATGGTAACCCTTTTATTCAGCTATTCTCTTCCTTATGCTCTTAAAAATCTTACCTACTATTTTTCCTATCTTTTTTCTCTTTTGTTTATTTCTTTTTGTTTTCTGTCTGTTGGTCACTCACCTTTCTCTCACCCTCATTTTTTTTCATTCTTTTTTACCAATATATATTTGAAAACTATTTGGTGCAAATAATGCTGTTAAACTTTGAGATGTTCCAATGTCAATTTATATGGATTCTGCCCTTGAGGTACTTACTGTCTGGTAAGACAGATGGCATACACATAAATTAAATATAATGCACATTATAAGTGATAAATGCCATGAGAAAATTACTGATAAAGAATTTCCCACATAAAACCACCCTCTTCCAACCTTTTAAGTCATAAATCCTGAATCCCTGTTTACTAAACTATTTAATTTATTAAGCTTTTATGTATTTGTACAAAGAATCCTATCCATTAGTGTTAACTGAAAATTGTTTAACATTTACTAGGGCATGGAGAGCTATAGAAGGCTTAAGATTAAGGACTTGAAATACCCAGAGTTGATGTACTAGTATGTGAGATGATACTGGCATCAGTATTGAGGAAGATTTCAAACAGAAGGAGGAATCCCAGTTAAGAGCCTATTGCAATGTTGTAGCAGAAGAAAACAAGTAAATGTGTAAAGCATAGAGCGAGGAGAGAGAAGAATTGGAGTTGATTTAAATAATATATATGTGTAGTAGTAGAGTTATTATGCTCCTTATTCTTTAGACAGTCTTTCTCAAATAATGGCAAAACTCCTTGGAGGAATAAATGTAGATGTGACATGGTTGGGCTGTTCATGAGCCAAGACCTTAGAGACTAAACAGACTAGTGCTGATGAGCAGAATGGTGGGAACATCTGAGAATGTCTGTCTAATGACCTTCCTTCCACAATAACCCCTCTCTCACTTGACCCACATGATCATTATGGATAAGGTCTCTCTAAGTGATGAGACTTTATCCATATGACCGCATTGGATGTGTGCAAGGACAGGAAGCTCAAAGAGTGTCGACCAGAAATCCCTGATGATTATAATCAGGGTCTATAGCTATTTCCCCCTTTTGGGTGTCTATGCTAAAAAATGAAACCTGTATTTGGACACTTGTCTATTTGAAATGAAAAAAGCAGGTTAATAAGAAAAGTAGAAATATTATGGCTCATGATAAGAGCTCATGTCATTGCAAACAGGCTGTGACAAAGGGAGGGAAGACAGAGGAGGCAAAGGCAGCAAGTGTGATTTGGGTGGCATGGACAGCCCAGCAGAGGTAGCATCTGATAAATCCATCTTAAGCAAGTTATAGGTTCTTCAAAATACATCTGTATATTTATAATAAATTCCCTTTTCTTTCTTAAGCAAAATAAAGTTGAATTTCTCCTAGTTATCAACCATGAGAGCAGAACTTCCACAATGATAAAGGAAATCGGGATATAAAAGTTCTCAGTCATAATAATGGGTTCTCTGGGTACCATCAGTTTCTCTCCTAATAAAGACATGGTTGTGTTTCCTTATGTTTATCTGTGTCTTAATTATATCCCTATGCTATACCGTCTGTAAAATTATTCTGAATGGGCATAGTGGATATTGAACATGCCTGATAACATTAAAGATACAGTCCTATTAAATAAATTAATTTAAACAAATAATATCTATATGGATTGCATCTATAATAATAAAAGCATAATATGCAAATCAACCAAACAACCGAACAGCAGAATGACCATCTGGATGACCTTCCAGATGACCACGCTATGACACGCACTGGCTCCAGGCCAGCCAAGGTTGGTGCGATGTGATTGGTTGGGGGGCCCTGCCATTGCCCCATGATCACCCCGCAGAGGGAGGTTCAGGCCACCCTCTGTGGGGCGATTGATGTGGGGGCTCCACAATCAGTCTTCCTAAAGAGGGAAGCCGAGGCTACCTGGACGACGGCACTGTAGCATGTGTGTGGGGCCAGCCAGTGATCACCCTGCAGAGGGAGGCCCAGGCCAGTCAGGCGATCACATCCCACACCTGTCGCCTGCAGGGGGAGGTGACCAGTTGCGGGGAAAGGGGGAGCAGCACTGCACAGATAGCAGGCAGTGGCAACCGCGGGGGTGGGGCCAGCTGCCGGCAGCCAGGGAAAGGAAAGCCCTGATAGGCCCTGATCGCTGGCCAGGACTAGGGATCCTACCCGAGGGGGCCCGGATTGGGAAAGAGCACAGGCTGGGCTGAGGGACATCCCCCCACACACCCCATGCACGAATTTCGTGCACCAGACCTCTAGTATAAAAATAACAAAACTGTCACATTTAAAAATTATATATAAAAAAAAAACTATGTTCAATATAAACTGAAGGTTGTAAGGAAATTAGCCCATGATGAACCTAGAAAGTTGGTATAAAGTGTATCATAGCTTGCCCATTTTTCCTGTTTTATAATCATGCCTAACCATAATAAAGTTAACTAGAGCTGTCAATCCAGTTATTTATAAGGTAAATTGAATTGATACAAAGGTTTTTGTCATGAAAGGAGTTTCACTGTTTTCCTGAGTCAGTATGTATTTTATGTCTTCATATATTTTCAATCTCCTTTAATGATATAAATTCTAAACAATAAATCCTGAATATTGAAAAATTCTCAATGCTCACAGATAATTTCAACTATGGTCATTAGGACATGTCTGCCAAAACCATTTATTAAAATGTGATACAAGAAATAACAGTATTCTTTGGAAGGCTTATTACTATAGAGTAATCATGTTCATCATGCTTTTTGTTTTGGAATGAAATATGTTATTAGTAACCTTTATTCAATCCGATAGAAATTTTGTAGGTCTTGTTTATACAGTGGGATGAATGTGTTTAATATCTATAAAATATTAAGCATTAACCAGAGTATTGCAGGATTTGCTTCTTCCTGACAGGAGTCAGGTGCATAAAAATTTGGGGAACATGTGACAAGTAGGAGAAAATTTTTTCCAAACCCTAACTTTCAAGAAAAGCTACAGATTTTCAAATAGTCATAAAGTAAAATTGGAGACAAGGTGAAAAAGATTTGTTGTGTGACACAGATTCGTTTTCTAAGTTTACAGTAGTTAGTATTCAGATTCTAACCCCTGGTGGGTTGCATCAATCACCAGTACCCAGATCCTGCATAAGACCACATAATGTGTATGTCAAAGAATCATGAGTGTTCTGTCTAGATGGTCTCATGAGAATCCCCTTTGATAAAAGCCAAGAGTCACATGTTATTTATTGCTTAGCTAGAAGAATACTAGTTTGTAGCCATAGATTTAACTAGGCTTCTATAGTAGGCTGACCAATGTTCCCCAAAATATACTCACATACTAATCCCTTGACCCTGTTACTTATTTGGGAAACAGGTGTTTAGCAATGTGACTATGTTACAGATCTTTAGATGATTTTGGATGATCCTGTGGGTCCTTAATGCTTACAAGGATACTTATACATATATTTATAAAAGAAAGGCAGAGGGAGATTAGACAGACACACAGAGGAGATGACAATGTGAAGACAGAGGCAGAAACTGGTGATATGACCACAAGGTCAGAAATGCTGCTCCCCACATGACGGAAAAAACAAGAAATGGATTCGTTTGTAGAGCTTTAGAAGAGTGTTATCCTATTGATACCTTGATTTAAACTTTTGGCCTCTGGAAATGAGAGAGAAGATATTTCTGTTGTTTTAAGCTACTGAGTTTGTGACAATTTATTACAGTATATACAGGAAACTAATACAGCCCCCGTCCAACTTTTGCTATATGAAAATTCCTTTTTTCAATATCCTGAGATAAAAGTGGAACCATGGATCCAGTGGAATGGTTGCAAAAAAAGAAATCACTAAATATGTGAATATGAGTAAGAATAAATGGAGCAAACAACTCATGTTCTTTCTTTAAGAAGAGCACTAATTAAATAATTAAATGCACTTCTTGGTTAAATATATAAATACTAGAGGCACAGTGCATGGATTTGTACACATTGAAAGGAAATTAATTAGAAGGTTGCCAGCAGGGCGGACTGGGCAAGATGAGCCGGACACGCCTTGGAGGCAACCTCCCGCGGTCCCTCCCCAGCTGGCCGCACCTGGGGTGGTGCTGCAGCTCAAAGGTCATCTATGGAGTGAACGAGGTCCCTTTAGTAGGTGGGGTCCCTTGGCCTGGCCTGCGGGGATCGGGCTGAAACCGGCTCTCCAACATTCCCCAAGGGGTCCCGGGTTGTGAGAGGGCAGTTCACCACAGCTTGGCAGCTCCTGCATTAAGCATCTGCCCCCTGGTCATCAGTGCATGTCATAGCTACCGGTCAGCCGGTCGGTTGGACGGTCGCTTAGGCTTTTAAATATACAGATACATGCATATGTATTTGTGTATGTATGTGTATAAGTCCTATCTAATAAAGATGGAAAATGCAAATTGACCGTAACTCCATGACAAAGATGGAAGCACCCACAGCCAATAAGGAGGGAATATGCAAATTGACATGACAAGGCGAGAGGCAGAAGGCAGCTCTGGCCGAGTGAAGGCGGAAAGGTGGCTCCGGCCGGAGCGAAGGTGATGCCGGCAGCCAGGGGAAGGAAGGCCTATTCTTGCACGAATCTTCGTGCATTGGGCCTCTAGTATGTATATAAGTAGTAAATATTTTAGAGGGAGCAAAAGAGGACTTTTACTTCTCAAGGTAAATCAAATTAAGAAATACCCTCTTGATAAATTTTGATCTCTGTGTAACTACATCACTCTACACCAAATAGGAGTGAAGTTAGGAAAGGGAGCCGATAATTGAGAGAGAATTTATTTCCTTTTCATTTTTCAATGTATTTAGACTTAACAGGCATTGCAATAAAGTAAATAAAACAATCTACTCTTGGCACCTAAGTGCTCAGCAGTTAAGAGTAATTACATGCTGTAGGCCAGTGGTCAGCAAACTCATTAGTCAACAGAGCGGCAAACCGCGGCTCGCGAGCCACAGTTTGCCGACCACTGCTCTAGACTGCTTGAAAAATGATTCACCTGGCTCTGGCCATGTTGCTCAGTTGGTTGGAACATCATCCAGTATACAAAAGGTTGTGGATTTGGTTCCCAGTCAGGACACTTACATAGGTTGTGGCTTCAATCCCTGGTCAGGGCAATATGGGAAACAGCCGATCCATGTTTCTCACATCAATGTTTTTCCTCTCTCTCTGTTTCTTCCTCTCTCTAAAGTCAATAATAACATTTCCTCAAGTGAGAATTTTTTTTAAACAAGTATTTACCTGTAACAGACATTCCCAAGGGAAGAATGTTGGCCATATAATTAAGTAATAGGCAGATTATATTCCATATTTTCATATACACTAAGTATCTCTGATATGTTACAAAAGACCATTTCAAGATACTCGTTTTTCATTTTACCATCTGTATTGATGTAATATGTACAATCTTTGTTGGGAATCCCTTGGTTTGATTTTGTTAAGGGAAACACAAAAATATAGGTCTATCATATTAATGCAATGTTGGAAGCCTAATTCTACTAATCATCTATTATAAAAACAAATTGGTGGCATGCCTTAGCCTTTATATAGAATGTCAAGCACATAACAAAAAATTTAAAACCTCCATTTCATGGCTGTGGATGGTTAGAAAAAAGAGGATGCATTAACAAAGTATTTATTTTTCATGTCAACATTAAAGCAGGTACCACCTGTGCAGTAAAAAATGCCACATCCTTAACAGACTGGGAACTGTGAGGAGTCAAGCAGGTGCTGAGGAGAAAATAGTTAAGAGAAAAACCATAATTTCTAAAACAAAACAAATGTATTTCAACTTTTTGACATCTTTTTAATTTATCTTCCTATAAAGTTATAAGAAGTATAAAATATGGTGGAGTTGTATTTTTGAGAAGGTGACTTAGGAGACTATAGATTTGTAACATAGAGAAATTTTCCCAAAATTGATGAATCAGACTTTCTTTTATTGTTTAAGACAACTCCAAAAGGGAAAAAAAGTCCATCAGTTGCTATGTTCTTGAAACCAAGAAGAGTACAGAAATTATCTAGATAGTGGAAATCAAATGGGTGAGGCTCTTACAGCCATGGCTTGTTTGGTTATAAGTAAAGAGAATTTCTCAAGGAAGCTCTAGCTAAAATGAGTATTGCCTTTTATTTTATTTTTTCTAAAAAAATATTTTTATTGATCTCAGATAGGAAGGGAGAGGGAGAGAGAGACCAAAACATCACTGATGAGGGAGAATCACTGATCGGCTGCCCCCACACAACCCTCCCACTGGGAAATGAACCCACAACCCAGGCATATGCCCTGACCTGGCATCAAACCATGACCTCCTGCCTCATAGGTCGACACCCAACCACCCAGCCATGCTGGCCTGGAAAATGAGGATTGTCTTTTGGGAAGAATAGCAGATGAATGGTTACCAAATACAATGCAGAACATCTAATGACTTTGAATTTCAAATAAATGACAAATAATCTTCTAGCATAACTATGTCCCAAATATTTAACTATTATGATATATTTGTAGTAAAATCTCAATTGTGGCTTATGTGAAGTTCAAATGCAACTGGATGTCCTATATTATTACTTGCTAAGTCTGTACAAGGTGTCTCAGATATTTCAAGGTATCAGGAGAGACTCTGAAAAGGATTTAGAAATTCCGTAGTAAGCAATGCTGCTTCTCTTTGTCTCTCTCAATGACTCTGACTCTCTCTCCATTTCATTCTTTGACTTCTCTCTCTTTTTTCTCCAGAACTGAATAATTTCCTGTTTCATTTTCTCTCACTATAGAGTAATTTTATCTGCTCCTTTCCCACCTGTATTCAATAAAGAAACAGGTTGGCCCAGCTTTAGTCATGATTTTTTAAAAAGACAAAAAAGATGGACAAACCTTTCAACAGACTCATCAAGGAAAAAAAAAGAGAGAGAGAGAAGACCCAAATAAACAAAATCAGAAAAAACGAGAAGTAACAACTGACCACACAGAAATACAAAAGATTGTAAGAAAATGTTAAGAACAACTATATGCCAACAAATTGGACAATCTCTAGACAAAATGCATAAATTCCTAGAAACATCATTCTTCTAATACCGAGTCAGGAGAATGGGGGAATCTGAATAGATTGATTACAATTAATGAAATTGAAGCAGTACACACACACACACACACACACACACACACACACACACACACACACACACACACATAAACTCCTAACAAACAAAAGTCCTGGACTGAATGGCTTCACAACATTCAAAGCAGAACTAACACCTATTCTTCATAAATTATTCCAGGAAATTGAAGAGTAGGGAAGACTGCCAAGCTCATTTTATGAGGCCAGCATTATCCTAATTCCAAAACCAGATACTCTACAAAGGAAGAAAATTATAGGCCAATATTCCTGATAAACAGAGATGCAAAAATCCTCAACAAAATATTAGAAAACCAGATTCATTTTGTTTATGATATAACACATAAACAATATGTAGCATAAAGTAACATGATCATATGAATAGATACAGAAAAAGCATTTGATAAAATCAAGCACCCATTTATATTAAAAACTCTCAGCAAAGTGGGAATAGAGGGAACATACTTCAACATAATAAATGCCATATCTTACAACCCAAAGCCAACATCATACTCAATGGGAAAAACTAATAGTGTCTCCCTTAAGATCAGGAACAAGACAGGGATGTCTGATTTCACCACTCTTATACAACATAGTACTGGAATTCATAGCTAAACCAAACAGACAAGAAGGCACCCAAATTGAAAAGGAAGAAGTAGAACTATCATTATTTACATATGCCATGATACTGTATATAGAGAACCCTAAACGTTCTATCAAAAAACAATTTAAGCTGATAAATCAATTCAGTAAAGTAGCAGGATCCAAAATAAATATCGAGAAATCAGATGCATTTTAAAATACCAATAATGAACTACCAGAAAAAGAAACTATGAAAACAATTTCATTTACAATTGAATGAAAAAGTAAAAATTGCACATTAAAATGTGCAACTGAAAACCTATTTTGTTTTTTAAATATTTATTTTTTATTATAGAGTTCATCTGAAACTTCCAATGATTGATTTTGTTTCTGTCTCTTTATACAGCTATGGATCTGTAGAATTCCTCTTTTACATAGAAATCCCTCTTATAATTGAATAAATATTTTCTCATTTGCCTGATCCTCAACTAAAATTTTATATTTCTTAAAGTTAGCTATCTTGCCCATGCTTTTTTAATTTTTTTTTATTTCCTGTCTTCGGTCAAAATAACCATTTGTCTAGGCATTTAGCCTAAACTTGCAGTTCACAGTAAATGAATCACCAAATTCTGTCAATTCTTTTAAATGCATTTTGAATCCCTGTGTTGATATCTATTTCTGCTTCTACTACTTAGGTATTGTTTTATGCTTTGATTGTTGGATTATTTGATAAGTAGTCTCTATGATTTCTGGTTTGCTCTTCATTTGTGAAATTATTTGAAAGACTTGTTACCTGATTAACCTTATGAGACCATTGTTTCATGTATAAGCAGCTATACCTCAAATCATCCATGTCAAATACACTGTCCTATAATTTGTGTTTAGTACTTTATAACAAAAATAGAAATAACAAGGTGTGTTTTAAAACCTAAGACCCTGTTCATTAACATTTAGCCTGCCTAAATACTTTTCATTTCATCCTTACTTCTTTTTCATTTTTAAAATATTCACCCAAGGATATTTTTAACTGATTTTTAGAGAAAGTGGAAAGGAGAGAGGATGGGTGGAGGAGTGGGGCGAGGGAAGAAAGGAGAGAGAGAGAGAGAGAGAGAGAGAGAGAGAGAGAGAGAGAGAGAGAGAGAGAGAGAGAAACATAGATGTGAAAACAAAGCATTACATCAACTGGTTGCTTCCAGCGTGCACCCTGACTTGGGCTGGGAATCAAGCCCACAACCTAGGTACATGCGCTTGACCAGAATCGAACCCACAACTCCTTGGTCTGCAGGCCGACGAGAATTCAATGAAAAGAAAATATATTTAAATTTTCATTAGTTTGCGAGCTAACACTAACCACTGTTCAGGACTGAGCCAGCCACTTTATGATCTGGGAGCACATGGAATCAGCATCTTAATGAGCTTTCACTTTCATACCTGAAACTAAAATTTTTGTCATATATTTCGTTTCTAAAGCAATGTGATAAAAGTTTCTAAACTTTATAAATTTTATAATTTCAATGCCTAGAAAATGTGCTCAGAAATAACAGTCCTTTTAAAAATAGAAATTAATATATTATTTAAGAACAAAATCCAGGAATAATTCATAAATCTACATAAATCATGATGAACTAGAGCTATACTCAAGCATTGCAAATCTTATTCACACAAAAGACATAATAGTAGTTAATTCCTTGGAGTTATCTATGAGTCATTAAATTGCACCAACGACTTTTTATTTTTTTATCCTCACCCAAGGAATAAGGATATTTTTTCTATTAATTTTTAGAGAGAGTGGCTGGGAGAAGGGAGAGAAAAATATCAATGTGAAAGAGATGCATCAATTGTTTGCCTCATGCACACGCCCCCACCAGGTTTGGGGATCAAACCTACAACCCAGGCTTGCACCCCTGACTGAGAATCAAAACCCATGACCCCCTGATGCACAGGCCCAAGGTCTAACCATTGTGCACACTGGCCAGGGCCCACAAAGGACTTTTAAAATGTGAAGCATGTAAAAACTTGCCTTAAAATACAAAATTACATTTTTTCCTTCAAATGTGTTTTTATTTTTTTTTCTAATTGGAAACAGACTTTGTTCTTTTAATAATTTGCATTTAGTTAGAAATAAAGTTTATCATAACTAGAAAAAAAAATATATTTTTTCTACTCATGCAGTCAGGGCTGCTGATATCACCTAGGGAGTAATTAGAAACAAAATATTATACAGGTATTACTTCAAAGTTACCTATCTGATACCTGTAAACAATCTGAGGTGAAAATAACAAAATTCTTAGAGAATTTTATTTACAAAGATTAAAATTTAGGAAGTTAAGAATACACTGAATTTTTATTTCTAAGAATGCATATAGAAATTATATTTTTTTGATAAATTAACTACAATGTTACAAGGGGAACCTAATGATTAGTAGTTAGTCTTGAATATGAGTTTTATATTGATATTATACATTCTTGATTTTATAAGGAATTGAAATCCGTGTGCTGTCAGTTTTCAGATACCTCTACCTAAAATGAGGAAAGAGCAGCTGGTCATATTCACTCTCCTGTTAGGTGAGAACATTATTCTTCCACACTAGAGTCACTTGGTCAAATCCATATATGAGCTTTGCATAATGCATAACCCATGGACACAGACAATAGTGTGGTGAAGGCCAGGTGGGAGGAGGGTCTGGGTGCAGGCGGGTGGTCAGTGGGGAAAAAGGGGGACATATATAATACTTTCAACAATAAATTTAAAGAAGAATATGCATCTTAGATTACACCTTGGTGCAGTATAACTCAACTGTGCTTTGGTTTATGGACTAGCAGATATTTCTACTACAGCTTCAGAAACAAAGTGATGAATGGAGGGAGATCAGGGCTGAATATGGAGAAGCAGGAGGAGACAATGCCTTGAAGGAATTTGACTGACATGCTAAGAAGCTAGAACTTTACCCTGTACGTTATTCAAGTTTTTTGAGCAGAATGATATGATCTAACATTGCTCTCCTGTGACAGTGCTGCTCTAATGTCTACCCACTTGGAGACTTTGAAAATAATTCTCACACCAGGAGAGCTTTGTTTTCCTTTTTAATAAGCATCACTGGCCTGAAGAGCCTTCATTCTTTGTCATTTCCATAAGAAACACTGTCAAATTGTCTAGAGTAAAGGAGCTGTCACATTCAACCATGTCATTCTATAAATGTCTGCGTTTGAGAAGGAGGTAAAGAAGAGCACTGCTATCATATCAAGCTTTGCAAATACACTAAAATACTGTATTATTTAAATTGACAGTTAAAATACAACTGAAGTTTTAAATTTAACATCAGTGAGAAAAATATTGCATGCAGAAGAAAAGGGGAAAGCTTGATGCGTGAATGTGTTTTTATAGGCATCTCCTTTGTTCAAAGGACACAAGGAAATGCATGATCAGTCAATTCTTCAGGAATTTACTCAGTTGAAGGATACTTTAGTTGTGTTGTTTCTACTTCTTTTTCCTCTTCCTACACACTTTCGGCTGTTCGTTCAATTTGTTTCCATACTTTTACAAAAGAGTACATTTACAGTGAAAAGAACAGCATTCAAATAAGTCCCCTCACTCTGCTTATTTCCTACTCCTATAAAGCATCATGGGAGAGAATGAAGAGCCAGTTAAAATGAACATCCGTAGCTCTGTTTTTCCATATTTTCGCTATCATCTGTTATCCTTAAGAAAGTGGGCACTGGCTTAGCATATTCCTGGGAATCAGGTATTTTCAAACAAGAAACACCTAGGTAGCCCTAGCCTGTTTGGTTGAGTGTACTGATGTTTATATCTCCCTCTCCCTTTCTCTCCGAAATCAATTATATATATATATATATATATATACATATATATATATATATATATATACACACACACACACACACATTGATATATACATATATATGTATACATATACATATACATATACATATACATATACATATACATATACATATAAAGGAAACACCTAGGTATATAATTGAAGTACTGGAAGTTTGTAAATACCAGAGAAAAGTTCATTATAACAAAAACAAGCAAACAAAAACAGTGCAGGATATCTGTATTTGGCAAATAAAATAATTCTCTCATTTTAAAATAATAATGCAGGAAGTACATGACAAAAAATGTATGCTATCTTGAAGTTATTGCATCAGTTCTCCCAATCAAATGTCAGTTGTTCAATTGTATTACATCTGTATATATAAAAAGCCAGCAACCAGAACGCTGTAATGACTGGAACATCCAGTTGCTATGACACCCACTGCGGCCTGCAGCCTATCCCCCCAGCCGGCCTCACCCCTGATCAGCCTCTCCCACCCCGATTGAGGGCGGAGCTGGCCAGGGGATAGGGCAGGACAGCTGGCCAACCCCCGCCTTGGCCCTTCCCCCAGGCTGGCCCCAACCCTGATCGCCCGCCCTACCCCAATAGGGGGCGGGGCCAGCTGACCAACCTCTTGCAGCCCCTCCCCCTGCCTAGCCCCACCCCAGATCAGCCCCCCAACCCTGATCAGGGACAGGGCCTGCTGGCCAACTGCCTGCGGCCCCTCCCCCAGGCTAGCCCCGCCCTCAATGGGCCCCCACCACCTCAATCTTCCCACAATCCCTTCCCCCCACAAGCTCTGCCCCCAACTGGTCCCCCCACTCCAATCAGGGGCAGGGCCCGCTGACCAAACACCCATGGCCCCTCCCCCAGCCCACTGGCCCCCAATCAGCCCCCCCACCCCATTCAGGGGTGGGGCCAGCTGGCCCACTGCCCACAGCCCCTCCCCATGGCCAGCCCCACCCCAATCAGCCCCACCCCCCTGAATGGCCTGCAGCCCTTCCCCCCAGCCAGCTCCACCCCTGATCATCCCCCCATACCAATCCAGGGTGGGGCTGGCTGGCAAACATCCCACAGCCACTGACCCCCAATTGACCCCCCCACCCCTATCGGGGGCGGGGCCCACCTGCCAATTGCCCAAGGCCTCTCCCCCAAGTGGGCCCAGTCCTGATTGGGCCCTGATCGGGGCGGGCCAGCCGGCCAACCTCCTGCCATCTCCTTCTCCTGACAAGCCCAGCCCTGATACACCCTGATTGGGGCTGGGCTGGCTGGACCCCACCCATGCATGAATTCATGCACTGGGCCTCTAGTGTATATATAAATGACACTGTAGTATATATATTACAAAGTTATAAGTACAAATGTATAAACATTAGTTTCCTTCTCAAATTAAATGTTTTATGAGTATATTTTGCACGGTACAAATTTTGCTATGTTTTCAAAAAATACTCTTAATGAAACTTTATTCATATTTGTTTATTTGTTCTCTCTGTACACTCAGAATATCATGTTTTAACATATATGGGGCCACTACCATTCATTTACAGTCACTTTCTATTATCCTTTTTATATTCCCCAGAGTACACAACCCTGGGGAAAATATACTCCTCAGGTGCACCATCTTGTTTCTCACTGGAATATAAAACAAGTAAATATAAAAATGAAATGCATATTGTTCAAGGTGCAACTACCTAAAAAGGTCACGGCCATAATTGCACTCATTTTTTCTTTATGTAAATATCTTACTAGTGTTGGTAACAGCATCTGAACTTCAGATTTTATTACATTACTAGTGGCCCGGTGCACGAAATTCATGCACGGGGTGGGGTGTTCCTCAGCCCTGCCTGCACCCCTCTCCAATCTGGGACCCCTTGAAGGTTGTCCTACTGCTGGTTTACAGGGATTGGGCCTAAACCAGCAGTTGGACATCCCTCTCACAATCGGGACTGCTGGCTCCAGCCGCTCACCTGCCTGCCTGCTTGCCTGATTGCTCCTAACCACTCTGCCTGCTGGCCTGCTTGCCCCCAACTGCCCCCCGCTGCCAGCCAGATCACCCCCAACTGTCCCCCATGCCAGTGTGTTTGCCCCCAACTGCCCCCCCTGCTGGTCTGCTTGCCCCCACCTTTCCTCCTCACTGGCCTGCTCACCCCCAACTGCCACCCTGCTGGCCTGCTCACTCCAAACTGCCCCCCCACCGCTGTCCTGATCACCTCCAACTGACCCCCACTGATGGCCTGCTCACCCCCAACTGGCCCCCCTGCTGGTCTGCTTACCCCCAACGGCCCCTGCCTTCCTATCCTGGCCTCATCACCCACCGGTGACCCAAAGTCCCAGCCCCTCCTTTTTTTCTTTTTCTTTTCTTTTTTTCAGTGCCTCCTTGAGCGGAGGCCAGGGCTGGCTGGAAGCAAGTATCTAGGATTTATTTATCTTCTATAATTGAAACGTTGTAGCCTTGAGCAGAGGCCAGGGCCAGCCAGGGCAGGAAGCTTGGCTTCCTCCATTGCTGGGGCAACCTAAGCCTCCTGCTTGCTCCAGCTCTGTGGCCGGCCGCCACCTTGGTTGGGTTAATTTGCATGCTCGCTTCTGATTGGCTGGTTGGCATGGCTTGTGGGTGTAGTGGAGTGATGGTTAATTTGCATGTTTCTCTTTTATTAGTGTAGATACAAGCAGGCTTTGTATATTCTATTTATAATTATTTGCATTAGTCAGTATTTGCTAACTAATGTAGCAAGCAACTGCCAATCTCAATGGCTTAGCATAATTAAAATGTTTTTTCCTTTTGATATCACATTGTGTGTCTGGAAGTTTTCTTGAAATTGGAGACTCAGGGATCTCGGCTGCTTCCATCATATAATGTTGTGATCTTCATGATGTGGCTTTCAAGGTCTCTGTGATGGATGATAGAATATCAAGTATCAAGCAAATTTTTCATTGGATGGGCTTGGATGTGGTATACATTATTTTAACAAGCATAACTTTGGCCACAACTCCATCACATGACCCTAAAAGAACTACAAGGGAGCTGATAAATGTAATCATGTGTGTCAGGAGGAAAACCATGGAATTGGTAAAAACACAGCATGGTTTCTGCATACAAAGATAGTGTGTGCTCAATTAAATTTTAGACTATACACTTCTTGATGATCACTGCACCACCAGTGTCACATGCAATATTTTAAATGAGTAAATACCAGCTACAAGTAAAACAAAATACACAGGTAATCACTGAGCAACCAAGGAGAGCACATATTTTTGAGCCTAATGTTCTATAATAATAAAAGCATAATATGCTGATTAGACCAGACAGCAGAACAACTTTCCCGACAGCCTTCTGGATGAAGCCACGGCTGCGAGGGCTGAGCCCCTTGCACAAATTTCATGCATCAGGCCTCTAGTACAATTATATAAACAATGGGTTTAACAAAATGCCATCTCAAAAACAATAGTGACATAAGATATTTACATAAACTTGATGAGGGATAATCTTATGATACTATAATCAAAGGCAAGTGTTTAAAGGTCCTAAATAGTATTATTGAGATATATTACTTTTTAATGTAAAGAAATAATATGAAGTAGGTTTTTTTCCTTGCCAAAAGCCAATGGAGATGTAACCCTTAACTGGTTCTGTGAGACTTAAATGGAGAATAGCACAAAGAATGCCAATACATACAAATAGGAAATACTATTCCATCAGTAGCAGGTGGCAGATATTTTGAAAAGTGCAGCTTTTCTTAAATGTCATGACTCCAAAGATCAGTGAAAATAGATGTTTCAGTAGCTACAGCCATGGAAATGGAGTCAATGAAGTGCAGAGGAAAAGGAAGGAACCGAGAGTTGGAAGTTTGGACCTTGTTAGGACCAAAATTATTTTTAAAAATCTCTTTTGTTAAATGTTTAAAAAATTAACACTAGAACCACATTACAAGTGAACTAAATTGTCAGAATATTTGGTAACTCCCATAAACCTATTTTTTAGTAATTCATTGAAGATGAATTATGTGAAGATTGTGGGAGTATTCCCTAGACAAATGAGTGTATTCATAGTACACATACAGAAGTGACTTTACTGAGCCCAAATAGGACATCTTGGTAAAGAGAGTTTAGCTCCTCTGAAGAAAGTATCTAAGTATAAATGCTATAAAATTAATGGCACTTTGTAACCATTCAAAATAAAATCTAGAGATAAAGCTTTTTGCAGAAAATAAAAGGGTCCCGGATCAACAATTACATGGGATTTTTTAAAATGATTTGCTAAAACAGAATAAATAAATAAATAAATAATCTGAATATTTACTTCAAAATAAAGAGAATCAGCTAGATGATAGCAAATTTTAATATCTTCATATGAATTTCACAAGGGTGAGTTTCATGCAGGTTACTGAGGGTTTGTATAATATATTGTACAAGATTTCTAAAACTTCTTCAAATGTTTAAAATTGGGCAGGACATTGTTTTCATTATTGGTTTAATACTGTTGGTTTTTATTCTAAAAATAAACCTTGAATTCACATTAATTATTTTTATGTCTCTGATCAAAGATAACTATTTGGATACCTATAAAATTATTTTTCTTTCGGGGAAATAAAAGAAAGTTTGATTGCTTTGATTCCAATGTATTTATGTCTGCATTGTATACATCAATGCACAAGCCAGATTTAAAAGCACATTGAGCCTGATCAGCATGGCTCAGTTAAGCACTGAACTATGAGCCAGCAGATCATAGTTCAATTCCCATTTGGGGCACATGACCAGGTTGTGGGCTCAATTCCCAGTCGGGGATATACAGGAGGCAGCAGATCCATGGTTCTCTCTCATCATTTATGTTTCTATCTCTCTCTCCCTCTGCCTTCCTCTCTGAAATCAATAAAAATATATTTTTAAAAAATAAAAGCACATTGAGCTAGAATTGTTTTCTGTGGATTTTTAGAACAAATATTTTCAGTATGCATAATTAATCACCAACAAAATATTTCCACTATCCTCAACTTTTTTTTAGCTTTAAACTTCTTTACAAATGCTTAATTCACCATTCCCAGCTAAACCTAGATGACTGTTTGGATTCCAGAAAGAAAATAAGTGATATTTAGTCTCTTCAAAATGAAATAATAAAAGTAGATACATATTAGAACAGGGGTGGGCAAACTTTTTGACTTGAGGGCCACAATGGGTTCTTAAACTGGACCGGAGGGCCGGAACAAAAGCATGGATGGAGTGTTTGTGTGAACTAATATAAATTCAAAGTAAACATCATTACATAAAAGGGTATGGTCTTTTTTTTTTAATTTCAATAATTTTATTCATTTCAAACATTTTAACAAGAAGAATGTAAAAACTAATTATTATAATTTGAAACTTCAAAAAATGGAGGAATCATAGCACAATAACATACCTTCTATTGAAGATGGCAAAGGCAAAATAAAATTGCTTAACAAAGGAAAGGTACAAAAGCCTTTCAAATTAAACTTAAATATAATAAAATAATTTAAAACTAAAACAAATAGAAAAGAACAAAATGTGTAAACAGTAAATTAAACATTTTCTTTAGTGCAACTTTCAAATTATGCCCAGGACGTAGATGTAGATGGCAATGTAGTCTGGGTTGAAAGGTTTTTGGTCTTTAAAACATCAACTTCAGTGGGAACAGTGTTATTGGTCTCCTTTTTAGCTAATGCTCTGATACTGTGCTCTCCAGGGGCGTGTCTCCCTACATCACCACGATAACATGTCTACGCATTCCCAGGGTGATGTCGGGGGACACGTCCGCGGGCATTACAAGGAGCCTCTGGAAGATTGAGAGATTGTTCCTTCTACTGAATGGGCGGATATAAATGCGCCCACTCAGAAGAAGGAGCTGTGGCCGTGTTTCCCCGACGTTGCCATGCTAACACTGCTGCTGGTGAAGGTGCGGAGGGGAGAGCAAGAGAACCCTCCGCTCTTTCAGCTCCGTGGGCCAGACAGAACAGCCAAACTGGACGGATCCAGCCCGCGGGCCATAGTTTGCCCACAGCTGTATTAGATGATAGGTAGGTAAATACTAGTAGATAGATTAGATAGATGATAGATAGATAGATAGATAGATAGATAGATAGATAAAGATTTATTGAATGAAAAAATAATACTTTTGAAATAGATTTTGATGAACTGTAGAATAAAAATGGGGATGGTGGTGCTGGAAATGCCAAGACCACAGTGAGTAATTATGCAGTACTATAGAAAGCATGCTCTGACGAGGTGTTAGACTAAGCCTCCTATATGGATTATGTGATTAAATATAAGTAATATATAAAGTTAAATGTTACACGTCTATGAACCAATATTTTAAAGAACTCAAATCCTATATTAGAACATTGGTAGACATATATTTCTGCTTCCCTTCTAAGAGCAGATGGTTTTTCTTTTTTATAACATATTATTTTAACTGGCTGTTTAAGGGTAATAAGGCCACAAAGCCTGACATGAAGAAAGCGCAGCTGGTATTTCTCCTGCTGACAAATAGCAGTAGGTGCTATGGAGAAGCATTGCTCACTTCATCATGCCCAGATTGCAGTAGTGGTACCAAAATAAATCTTAAGAAATTTAACAGGATCAAAATCATATCAATCATCACTTCTGACCACAATGGTATATAAGAACAAATCAACATCAGGAGGAAAACTAGAAAATTCAGATACATGAAAATTAAACAACCAATGGGTCAAAGAAAATAAGAGGGAAAATTTTTAAAATGTCATGAAACAAGAGAAAATGGAATCACAACATATCAAAAGTTATGATATAACAAACCAAATTCATCAGCATATTAAAATGATCACATACAATGGTCAAGTGAGATTCATCCCTGGGATGCGAGGATGGTTTAAGATATGCAAACCCAAACCACAATAGTATATTATTTCATACCTGTTAGAATAGCCATTATCAAAAAGACAAACAAACAAACAAACAAAAACTAGAAAATATTGCCAAGGATGTGGAGAAAGGACAACACTTGTGCAATGTTGATGGAAATGTATACTGGTATTGACAATATGAAAAACAGCATGGAAGTTCCTCAAGAAATTAAAACATTTCTGAAATAAAACATGTTATCTTCTCATACATACCATTTTCCTCTTTTCATATTTCAATTAATGATGCTGCATTATTCTCTTCACTGCATCATGGTCTTGAAACATACACATATGTTTACAATCTTCTCTTTCAATTTCTCACTCCTATAAAGTTCTCTTCAACATTTATTATTTTTTAAATAAGTCTTTATTGTTGAAAATATCACATAGGTCCCTTATTTTCCCCATTGATCCCCGCCAGTCCCCAAACCCTCCACCCTAGGCCTTTAGCACCCTAGTGTCTGTGTCCATGGATTATGCATATATGCATACAAGGTGTTTGGCTGATTACCTCCCACTCGCCCATCCTCTCCCTCCTTCCCTCTGAGATTCCACACTCTGTTCCATGCTTCCATGTCTCTGGATCCACTCCTTTCATCAGTTTATTTTGTTACTTAGATTCTACATACGAGTGCGATCATGTGATACTTGTCTTTCTCTGACTGACACATTTCACTTAGCATGATACTCTCCAGGTCCCTCCATGCTTTCTCAAAGGGTAAGAGGTTCTTATTTTTTACTGCTGCACAGTATTCCATGGTATAAATGTACACCTTTTTTATCCACTCATCTACTGATGGGCACTAGTAATGTTTCCAGATCTTAGCTATGGTAAATTGTGCTGCTATGAACATATGGGTGCATATATTCTTTTTGATTGATGCTTTGGTTTTCTTAGGAAATATTCCTAGAAGTGGGATCACTGGGTTAAATGGAAGTTCCACCTTTAATTTTTTGAGGAAACTCCATACTGTTTTCCATAATGGTTGCACCAGTCTGCATTCCCACCATCAGTGTACTAGGGTTCCCTTTTCTCCACATCCTCACCAGCACTTGTCATTTATTGATCTGTTGATGATAGCCATTCTGACAGGTGTGAGACGGTACCTCATTGTCGTTTTGATTTGCATCTCTCAGATAATCAGTGAATTTGAGCATTTTTTCATATGTCTCTTGGCCATCTGTATGTCTTCTTTGGAGAAGTGTCTATTTAGGTCCTTTGCCCATTTTTAAATTAGATAATATTTGACAAAGGAGGCAAGAACATACAATGGAGTCAGGAGAGTCTCTTCAATAAATGGTGCTGGTAAAACTGGACAGATACATGCAAAAAAAAAAAAAAAAAAGAAAGAAAGAAAGAAACTAGACCACCTACTTACACCACCATACACAATAATAAACTCAAAATGGATAAAAGACGTAAAACCATAAAAATCCTAGAAGAACCCATAGGCAGCAGAATCTCAGACATCTCTTGTAGCAATATGTTTACAGATATATCTCCTAAGGCAAAGGAAACTAAGAAGAAAATAACAAATGGAATTACATCAAAATAAAAAGCTTCTGCACATCAAAAGAAACCATCAACAAAACGAAAAGAGAGACCACTGTATGGGAGAACATATTTTGCAATGATACATCTGATAAAAGGTTAATATCCAAAATATATAAGGAAATCATACAATTTATCAACATATTTATTTTTAATCCTTGATTTTCTAGTTTTCATTTCTGTGCTACTTAACTCATAGTCCATTTCACTGTAACTTTTATATATCTGTAATTTATATTATGTCCTAATTTAATTCAATAATGATGTTTTCAGTTTGCTCTAAATTTACATGATATAACACTATTCTATAAATAAATGTATAAAGTTTTATAACTCTTTATATTTGCTCATTACTAATTGATCTGAGATGCTCTTCCCTCATTCTTTGCGGGTTGAAACTTTTCTTAACTGTAAAGGCCTACCTCCAAGTCCATTGTCTCTTAGAATGTATCCACCCTCCCAGCAATAGCTCCCTTTTAACCCAGACTTTTCCATCACTTGGTTTGTTTGCCAATAAATCCCCTATGTGTTTTTCACTATCATCACGTCACTGATATTTGAGACCTGTCTTGTTCATCCTATTCTTCTCATAGCACTAATCACACTTTATGGCTTACTGAAATTGTAAACTGTGTTTATATTTCTCATCATCTTTCCTAATACTAAATAAATACTTCTTATTTATTGAATGAATTTGTCAAAGTCATTATATACTAGTTCAGAACTTTGTATATAAGATCCACATAAGTCAATTTGAAATACAGAGCATCACATAATATAATCCCAGATGCAGAATTTTGTATATTTATGTATGAAAATATAGCACAACAGGGACTATGATTTTGAATTGTTCAGTGAATTTAAAGATATTTTGAAATAATATCTAATCAACATTATTTGAATATCATTTTAAATTGCTACAAGTGAGTGGGCACTTACTAGATGTCAGACAATATGTTAAACATGAAATACATATAATTTCATTTCATTTTCACAGGATCTATGGAATATTACTAGATGCAATGTTTTGTTCATTTTGTGAGTAAATCTTAAAAGTATATTGGAGAAACTATGCTTTTACTTCATTCAGAAAAAGTGATCATTAGTGTATACAAAGGAAA
Organism: Plecotus auritus; assembly: GCF_963455305.1. Taxonomy (NCBI): domain Eukaryota; kingdom Metazoa; phylum Chordata; class Mammalia; order Chiroptera; family Vespertilionidae; genus Plecotus; species Plecotus auritus. Next base: position 130,007,043 of record NC_137776.1, on the reverse strand, counting down.
ATAATTTGATATGCTTTTAAATTTAACATTTTAAATTAATTTTGGGGTGACATCCTATATAATAAAAGGGTAATATGCAAATCGACCGTATGGCGGAACTGACCACCAGGAGGCAGACACTCAATGCAGGAGCTGCCCCCTGGTGGTCAGTGCATTCCCAAAGGGGGAGTGCCGCTCAGCCAGAAGCCCTAGGCTGGGCTCATTGCTGGCAAGTGCAATGGCGGTGGTGGGAGCCTCTCCTGCCTCTGTGGAAGTCAGACATACCCTGAGGGCTCCCAGACTGCAAGAGGGCACAGGCCTGGCTGAGGGACCACCCCCTTCCCGAATGCACAATTTTTTTAAAAAAATATATATTTTATTGATATTTTACAGAGAGGAAGGGAGAGGGACAGAGAGTTAGAAACATCGATGAGAGAGAAACATCGATCAGCTGCCTCCTGCACACTCCCCACTGGGGATGTGCCCGCAACCAAGGTACATGCCCTTGACTGGAATTGAACCTGGGACCCTTCAGTCCACAGGCCGATGATCTATCCACTGAGCCAAACCGGTCAGGGCCTGAATGCACAATTTTTGTGCACCAAGCCTCTAGTTGGTTAATAAAATTATATAGGTGTCAAGTGTACCATTCTATGAAACATTATATTTTACAAATGAAATATCTATAGTCACCCAAAAGTAAATGTTGTAGTAGGGATCCAAACATTTCTATCTCTTTCAAAACCTCAGGCTCTTTACCAGTGTATGCCATTGTCTTTCACTTTGTGTGTTACACTTCAAATGTGTTTTATTTTTTCTGACACAAAATAAATTGAAATGTTCTCTGTGAGTCATTCATTTAAGTACTATCAGTTGCTCTTTTCCTGATAATAGCATCATTCAGAACTTTTAATAATGAATATAATTAAGCAATGATATCATTGCCCCCCTGTTTATGAGACAATAATCCAATTCCTAAATGGCTAACCCAGAAGGCCAAAGGCAGAGCAGTTTATCACAGTTGGAGAATCTGATTACTGCTGAGCAAAACAGAGAGCCTTGATGTTATTACTATATAATGCATGTTTGAGGGTTAATAGCACTTTATACAACATTTATAATGTTATATTGGGAAGATTAAAAACAGAAAGGAAGGATTCTGTTTTTATTGGATATGTCTGCTAAAGGCTCTCTGAATGATGAAGAATATTAATTTCCTCAAAGAGAGCACTTGACTTGGAGTCAAGATAACTCAAACCTTTCTTATCTGATATGCTTCTTAAGTCATTTGGCATCACTGAAATTCACTTCCTATGTTTTAAAGTAACAGACTCTTTGTTCTAATATCCAATGATTGAATATGCCAGAAAAAATCTTGGAAATCAAATGTAATGAGAGAAAGAAAATGTATACATTTATTGTTCAGCCTCAGCTTTTACATTAAATACATATGCACATACAGGTGTTGTGTTGTATTGTATTGGTATATAGTACAGGTTAAGAACAATCATTTTCTACCCCGAAAGGTAAAACATGCCTCACATTTTCTGAACTCCTACACAGTCAATTTTAAAGAACACTTCCAAAATTAAAAAGGATCTGTCGTTCAGAAGTTAATTGCCATGTCACAACTTCAAAAAGATGAGAGTAAAAGTATTCTCACATATTTTAATCAGGGGTTTGTGGATTTATATTAAAATCAACTCCTCTTCCATAAGTTACAAAAACTTTCAGGAATATAGATACTTTATACAGATCATTAGCAAGAATGTCTATATTAAATGTACATATATGAAACCTGTTCTTAATCTGGAGTTTAATTTCAGATATGTATACCCCTAATCATTAAATAAATAATTTGTTTAAAACATATTCTAGAGGATTATTTGCCTGGCTATAACAACTAACATATTTTAGCAGAAAGAAGAATTTTGTAACATACAATGTATTTGGCTTTTTGAATAATAATGGCATATGCCACAAAGAGCAAATATGGTTGCTGCCATAATATCACAAGTTCTCCCTTGTTAGAATTTACTACAAAATATTTAGAGATTGTTTTGATATTCAATTTCAGTTTGAAAATTCAATTAAATAATTTTAGATGATATGCCTAATAATAAAAATCAAGTGGTTTCAGAAAAATACAATAAATAAACATGGTTTTGATTGATTTTATCAGTTGTGACTATTTTGCAACTATAGATAAATATATAGAACCTTAACAATTTACCATTTTTATCACTTACATGTGTTGCAAAAAGATTTCACTCACTGGTTAAAGAACATTAAGGCAGACTTTATTGTGCTGTGTGGGAGAGAAATTGGGCTCAACTCCAAATATAACAAGGAAAAGTGGGAATTTAGAGCCAAAGAGCAGATGGGGGTCAGTGATTGGAAAACTGCTAAGAGGAAACATTGGGTAAGTGGGATTCCCGATAAACTGGCCTAAACTGATTCTTGCTGAGAGCAGGCCTGGGTGATAAGACATCATTTGAGGGGATAGTAAAGCATGAAGAATCTGATTAGATATTGAGAGTGATCAGATATTTTGTAATATTTGGCTAAACTAACTTTACAGCTTTCTTGCTAAAAGTCAAGGAATAGTTGAAAAAGAGCTCAGAAGGTAAGAGTTTGGTTGGGGAGAGAATCTGTCTCATGGATTATGAAAGAAAATGGCTTCTTTTACCTCATATTCTCAGACAGTTATCACTATCAAATTGCCATCCACCACCCCCACCTAGACTTTATGTATATCTTCTTGTATATACATCAAACTTTTTATACTGGCATGTAAATATTTTTTATGGTGTAGGTTAGGAGTGAGGAAAGTAAGTCATGTGGGTCACATTCAGCTACTGCCTGTTTTATAAAGTTTTATTGAAATGCATCCATGCCTGTTTGGTTATGTTTTATCTATGGGTGCTATCTTACTATGGGAGTGTTCAGTAGTGGTGATCAAGATTGTATGTTCCTCAAAACCTAACATACTACTATTTTGTGACTTATAAAAAAGTTGGCTAACCTGTCTGTATCCTATTTCAGTTTAATTTTTCTTTTATCTCCTTCCTATGTCTTAAAATCCTATCAAGTAGGTCAATTTTTAGAGCCTAAAATCATGCCATTTCCTTTTCCTTCCCTGCACTTTTTTAAATCCTCATCAGAGGATATGTTTTTATTTATTATGTTAGAGAGAGAGGAAGGGAAAGAGAGAAACATTTATGTGAGAGAGAAACATTGATTGGTTGGCCCCTATAATCACCAAGACTAGGGATTAAACCCATAACCTAGGTATGCGCCCTGTCCTGGAATGGAACCCACAACCTTTTGGTGTATGGGGCCAATGCTCTAGCCAACCGATCTGCCAGAGCTCCTTCCCTGCAGTTTTGCATAGTCTTTACCTCAATGAACCTATTCCCTTTGTCAATATTGGAAATCATACTCATTTCCAAGACCTAACTTGAATTCCACCCAAAGTCTTAACATCCCTCCATTGATATTGAGCTCTCCTTTTCCTAAACTTCCATGTCATTTACTTTTGCAAATTATAGCACTTGCTACATTATGTTATATGTTAGAGTCATTTGTGCAGATGTTTCATAAATTCATTAGCTCTTTGAGAGTTATTGCTAGGAATTAGTAATTCAGTTATCCTCATCAAACCCTAACACATAAAAACTTTTAGAGCTTATAGATATGTTAAAGTTCATGTGTTTCACAATAGGAGTTTAAGAAATGCAAGTAGATTACATGATGGATAAAACAAGAGAAGGAAAGAGGTGGGAGAGAGGTATATAAGATATGGAAAGCATCTATTATTGTGTGATTTGAATGGAATCAAAAGATACTGTCTGCATCAGTGTAACTAACAATTGGCAGTGCCTTTCAGGCTGGCCAAAACATGATAAATATTATTTTAAATGTACCAGATATTTTATTGATTATGTAAAGTGTTATTGTGAAAAAGAAAGTGGTACATTGCAATGAAAAATAATTTAGGAATACAACTATAACAACAAAGTAATAAAAAGAAAGTGCTTAATTCTACTGGAAAGTTTAGTCTGACAAAAAAGTGTAGCGGACATTAAAATACAGTTATCTCTTTTTCAAACAAGAGAAGAAAGAGAACACATAATATTTCTTCTAGGAGATGTCAGTTAACAATGTATGATTCATTCATCAAGGCTGCACTTGAACAACAGGGCAGAATTTATATTATATTCCATTAACTGGTGGTTTCCAATCAGAGAGGATAATTGAGAAAGTGGATTAAAATTAAATTTTAATCTATTTAATTTTTTAGAGAAGCTTTGGGTTTACAGGAAAAAAGGAGCAGAAAGAAATGAGTTCCTATATACCCCATCCTAGCCCTCACATCTCATAAATTTCTACTAATTATTAACTTCTCACATTAGTGTGGTAGATATATTACCATTAATGAACCAATATTGATACACTATGAACTAAATGCCATAGTCTACATTATAAATGCTTTTTATCTTGTATTGTTCTGTTTTAAATTATATATAATGTCATGTACTACCATTATAATATGTACAAATCATTTCACTGCATTAAAATTTTCCTGTGCTCCACCTATTCATCTCTCCTCCCTTTCCTCAAATCCCAAGAACCAAAGCTTTTGTTATCATCTCTAAAATTTTGCCTTTTCCAGAATATCATATAGTTGGAGTCAGATAGTACATAGGTGTTAAGACTGATTTATTTCACTAGAGCAATATGCATTTAAGACTCCTCTATGTTTTTCATGCTTTAATAGCTCATTTCTTCTTATTGTTGTATGAATGTACCATAGTTTGTTTAGCCATAAATTTACCAATACATTTTTGCAAAAGATATAATGTCTTTGTCTAGAGTATTTTTTGACATATCAATGTCCAGTTGTTCAAGAACCACTTGTTGAAAGATTATATTTTTTGAATGAATTGCCTTTATACCTTTATTAAAGATGAGTTGACTATTTTTGTGTGGATCTATCACTGGACTCTATTATGTTCCACTTATCTAGGGGTCTATTATTTTACCAGTACCAGAATGTTTTGGTTTCTGTATCTTTATAATAAGCCTCATAGGCAAATGGTGTTAGTCCTCTTTGTTCTTTTTCAAAATTGTGTTGCCAATTCGGAGTCTTTTCCTTTTCTGCATCAACATTAGAGTCAGTATGTCAATAATCACAAAGTAACTTGCTAAAAGTTTGATTAAAATTTCATTGAATCTGCAGATCAACTTGGGAAGAACTGATATATTAACAATATTGAGTCTTTATTCACAAATATAGAATATCTCTATTTAGTACTTAAATTTTGTTCATCAGAGTTATAGTTTTTTTTTATACATAAATACTGTACATGTTTTGTTAGATTTCTACATAAGTATTACAATTTTGGGTGCTAATGTAAATCATGTCATATTTCTCACTTCAAATTCTATTGTTTATTGCTGATATATAGGAAAGCAATTGACTTTTGTATATTAAGCTTTTACCTTGTAATCTTACTACAATTATTTATTAGTTCCATGACTGTGTTATGTTTGACTCTTTGACATATTCTACAAAGACAATCATGTCACATATGAACAAAGACAGTTTTCTTTCTTACTTTCTAATTTGAATATCCTTTATTTCCGTTGCTTTTATTGCATTAACAGTAATTCTAGCATAATTTTGAACAGGAGTGTTGAGAGGTAACATCTTGTCTTATTCCTAATCTTAGGGGAGAAAGTCAGGCACTTTTGATAGAATAAAAATTGTAAAGATTTTACTAGTAAACATGATTGAGACAGAACAACTTCGTGTTTGGGACTTAGTGGATGGAGAAATCATACTAGAGGAGGTCAGAAGCTGTAATTTACATTATAAAGGCAATTGACTGATGTTGGTAAAGTTTGGGAGAGTAAATATCAAAGTGCTAAGTAGAATTTTTAGCCTGTTTCTTACTGAGGTCAGAATGGCCTCTCCTCACACTAAGTCCATCTGTTCAAGACTTTGGCTGGAAGACTGGTCAAAACTTAGCTAAAACACAACAAAACTTAGCTCAAAACAAAAACAAGTGGACAGTCTACCAGATCTCAAGAATCTCAAGAACTTATTTTAGCTCATCAATCACTCATTATTATAGGTAGGCAAGAATATATATTTATTCCCTAATACATGATAGTCTTTGTAGCTATGTAGACAAATACATTGCCAAAACAGCTTGTATATAAGAAGTTCCCTTCTCTCTATATTGTTTCATGTTAACAAAACAATTTTAAATCATTTGATTTGGTGTTTGTTTGTCTTGCTTTGTTTTTTTTTCAGACTTTGATGGAGAACCTGATCATTATATACTTACCTTTAGAGGAAAATTTTTTTCATGGATCAGTGACGAGGTACTTCAAACTCCTACAGATGCTATAAAAATATCCACTTCACTGGCTTAAAATAACATAAATTTATCACCCTACAATTCTCTAGTTCAGGAGTCTGACACAGGTTTCTCTAAGATAAAATCAAGGGTAAGACTGCTTCTTATTGGGGGCTTTAGGAGAACATTTATTTCCTTATGGTTGTAAGATTGGGGCCTAATTTTATTGATGATTGTCAGCTGATGTTCATTCTCAGTTTCTGGAGGCCATCTGCCTCTCCTGGCTCATGGCTTCCTCCCTCCATTTTCAAAACCAGTAATACTTGGTGCATCTTTCTCATGACTTGCTCATATCTCAGACCCACTCTACTGCCTTCCACATTTACCACTCATTTGATATATTAGGAAACCCGGATATCCTGAAATAATCTCCCCTTTTCAAGGTCCTAGATAATAGTCATCAAAGTCCCTTTTCCATTTAAGGCAATATATTTATAGATTCCAGAGATAGTACATGGACATCTTTGGATGGGCCATTATTTTGCCTGCCACACTAGGTATTGGAGAAGACAGAAGAATTAAAGTTAAGAAAATACATTTAAGTGAAGATCAAGGAAAATCACCCACATTTTAGGATGAAAAAATTTTGTGGCTGAAAAAAGTTAATAATTCCACTTAACTGTAGGCCTTTGATACGTTTTCTTCAATTTTAAAATTTAAGAACATGATTCCCTCAACACAGTCCCTCTTTCCAGTGGTTTTTTGTTTGTTTGTTTGTGTTGTTTTTTTTCATGTGTGATGCAACCATTTTCTTAAAAACTTTTGGAATATAAAATACTGTGTAGACTTTTTAGTGTTGAGAAATTCCTTTATTCCAAAGCTTTAAAAAATAGTTTTTTGACTGAAATACTTGAAGGGCCTATATTATATGAATTTTAAAATATGAATACCTATAATTATGGTGACTATTACTAGAATAACAAAGAATTATGGTGAAATAGGCATGACCTCCATGATATTAAGGTGTTATAGTTTACTTTCATTCCTATAATATTTTGTTCTTATCATTGATTCATTTATGGTTAGATTGATTGATAGGTTATTAATTGATCTGCTTCTTCTCCAAAACTGTTGTGCTGCTGGAAGAAAAGTTAATGTCTCCTTTATGTTTTTCATTGACTTTATATAGTGCTTGGCTTATAGTCAGCACTCATTTTGCTCTGCAAGTTGTCTTTAGAGTAAAAGGAAAGCTAATATTTTTCTTTGCTTAGGTTTTAATTAGTTTCCACTGAAACAATTATATTAGCCCAGCAAAATACCTATTATTGTGTTTTATACAAAATAGAATAACCTTAAGGAGTCAGTTTCTCTTTTACGTAACCAGTTTTATTACTTTTTAGTGCGGAGTAGAAATGCTTTAGGATAAAAAGGAACCCATTTCATTGCAGCCTTTTGATTGCCCACTATTTTAACAAACTAAAAAAAATCATAAATATGTGCAAAAGCGTATGTAATAAAATCATCCTATATATTTAAGATGGCACTAAGCAAACTTTTATTTGTAATCTAAATTCAGATATTGTTATTTCTAATAGCAAACATAACCCAGTGTATATATTGAAGCTTTTACAGATAACTTCCTTCAAATCAATTTCAATAAAAACCCCAATAGCGGAAAAGCAGCATAAAGTTGCTTAGTAAATTACAGGTCTACCAGTTTAATATGAAGATATAATATTTCTTACACAAAAGAGAAGTGGCAGTCTGCAGCTAAGTCTTATTCCATTAAGCTCCATTTCTAAAGAGGCCTCCTTTCCACAGGAGTATTGTGTGTACATTTGGGCCTTCTTGGAAATTCTCTTGCTATTATTTTTGGCACTGAGAATGTAGGTTATGCCACCATACTGGGTTAAAGGTTTATTGCTGGGTGCGATGCTGTTCTATCTGAACTGATTAGGAAATTTTCAGTTGCACATAAGCAAGATGCGACTTGAATTAGTTTATAAAAAGAATTTATTCTGAGGGTAATGGCACATTACACAAAAGGATAACCCAAAGCTGGCCATTAGGAGGAAATGGGGCTAAGGACTACATATCTCCAGATTCTAATGCTTTTGCTCATCTCTGCTCCTATGTATGCTGCTTAGTTCCCTCCTCCTTTCTCCCCTTCATATCTATATCTATATATCTAGATCTACATCTAAATATATACAGGGGTAGGCAAAAGTATGTTTATAGTTGTTCATATGGAAAAAGACATGCAGGTCATGATTATTACAATAGCTTTATTAGCTCTGTGTTTCACATACTCACAACTGTATACATACTTTTGCCCACCCTTGTATACGCGTCATATACATATACACAGTCTCCCCTATTGGTTCTGTTTTTCTGGAGAACCCTAACTAGTACACCATTCTTGGAAACTGAGACTACACACTATCCCTATATAATTATTAATGCATTTTTGGTTCATATTCCTGCTCTACTTTGCACCATTGACACTCATTGATACATGGAACATTATACTCTTAACATAGCCAATGGTCAGATGAACACTGATCAAACATTGATATACATGCTAATTCCTAACCTTCTTCTCTGACTCAAATTCAATAACACGGATTTAAAGAGGTTGATCGTGATGACTACAATCACACTACCTTTTTTGGAGGGAAACCAATACATTTCCACACCCTACTGATAAAGCAATTGTAGGTAAAAATTACCTATGTACCATCTATTAAATGAGACTGGCATCATTAGGGCTAGGTTAGCACCTTACCCAATCAAGTCAAAATATAAGTTTACCCATGACAATCAGCTTTAAACAAAAGCTCTGCCTAAATAAGAAAAAAGAGAGTTGTTAGGTTCAGTGGATTCTCCTTTGGAATTTGAAGTAGAGATATGCCTATAGAATCATTCAGTTATTATTGGGGCAGAGTAGAAGGAGATTCAAAGAAAAAACAGTATGGAAAGGAGTATTAAATCACATTAATTTAGTGCACTAAAATGAACCCCCAAAACTCCTACTGTGATTAGGAGACCCTCATAGTACAACCACCCAAACTCCCTTGGATCCCGATCTCTTCAATGCCACCAACTATATTCCAATTTTAGGCAGCCCTACCCATCTCTAGCCATCTCTGAGTCCTTTAATTGTCTAATTTCTTTATTGACACACACTGCCTGATAATAACCCATTAATAGAGTCTTAATTGAGTATATGACTCATGTATCCAAAAATGAATAAGTAATATACTCACGAAACATTAAATAAACCAATTAAAAATGAGAAAAACATTAGAGTTCATATGTAATGAAATAGAATGCAAGGAGAATATAACATTGCTAAAAAAAAAAGGTTGGTAATTGTTATTTGATTGTCTTCCTATGTACTGATGTCTGTACCATAAATAGGGAGATACTGAACAAAGTTAAATATATCACATAAGAGCCACATAATGTTTGAAACACTCTGCCATTAAGAGACTAATAAAAAAATGTCATTAGAAACTAGTGGCCTGGCATACGAAATTCGTGCATGGGTACCGTCCCCAGGCCTGGCCTGCGATCAGGGCCATCTTCCCTGGCTGCCCGCAGCTGGCCCCGCACCCTACTGCACCCACCCCGGTTCCCCATTCACCATCGGGCAATCGGAGCCTGACGGCCGGGGGAAGGGACCGAGAGGTGTTCAGTGCACCTCATAGTGACTGGTTGCACGGTCGTCTGCTCATTCCACCATTAGGGTCAATTTGCATATTACTCTTTCATTATATAGGATGAACAGAACATTGAGGGTAATTAGTTGAGAATTACCTTTAATATATATTAATTTCATTTAGATCTATTAAATGTGGGTAATTGGGTGGGTGCTGTGAACTATAATAGGAAACATGGATAAGTTGGATGTTAGCAAAATATTTATTTTTAATGAAGAGGAGAAACTGAATTTTAATGAAAATTGAAAGAGTAGCTAATTCTGTAAAAATATGAAATAATCCTTTTAATGCAACCTAGCATTCTATGTGTAAAGATCATAAAGATATTCAGAAGGTTTTAATTAACTTGATTGAAATAACAGAGTTCATATCTTTAAAAGGTGATATTTTTGTTGTGTTGATGTGGAAATAAAATTTATTCTTGAGGTACCAAAATCAAGCATGTGTTTACAATTAGTTTATGCTTTGTTTCAAACTATGATGTATACTAGTAATAAATATAATGAACTTGTCTAAAATATTTGTTAAATTTCAAACAATTACTTAAGAGTAGCCTGGCTTTTTACAGTGATACATCAGAATACCATCTTTGGTTATCTATCTATATAAAACCCTAATGTGCAAATAGACCGAACAGTGGAACTGAACAACCAAACAACGGATTGCTATAACATGCACTGATCACCAGGGGGCATGCATGAACATGGCGGCGGCGGCCACAGCAGGATGGTGCAGCAGGTGAGTGGGGGCACCAGACCAAGGCAGGGCACCAGTAACTGTCATCGGGGCAAGCCTCTGGAGGTTACTGAAAATTCTTTGCTCTCATGCACCACTGTCCTGCCTGGTGCTTGCACCTGCTGCTGGCGGCTCTGCTCCCACCAGAGCCACTGTTGCACCCACTGCTGGCGCCTGGCTCCAGCCCCGATCACTTGGCATTGTCAGCAGGTGCGAGCAGTGGCTGCTAGCCCCAGTCATCCCTGAGGGCTTTTCCACCTCCCCTGCTCCTGAGGGGTGATCAGAGCAGCAGCTGTCGCTCACATGCACTGTCATCGCCGGCCCCAATTGCTCCACGCTGTAGGTGGGTGAGAGCCATCAGTGCATGGGAGCTGTGGTGGTGGGAGCGGGGTTGCTGGCAGACAGGGGACCAGGGGCTGTGGCAGGAGGGGCTGGGCGGAGGCATGAAGGATGGGCTGAGACCCACCCCTGTGCCCACTGCAGCCTCATGGCCCACAGTTCCTTTCAAGGTGCACAAATTCATGCACTGGGCCCCTAGGCTTTTTTAAGATCATAGTACTGGGTAAATATTTTATTTTATTTTATTTATTTATTTTAATATATTTTATTGATTTTTTTCAGAAAGGAAGGGAGGAAGATAGACAGTTAGAAACATTGATGAGAGAGAAATATCGATCACCTGCCTCCTGCACACTCCTTACTGGGAATGTGCCCACAACCAAGGTACATGCCCTTAACCGAAATTGAACCTGGGCCCCTTCAGTTTATAAATAGCCTTACTGCTCTTTTTTTTTCTCCTCTGAAAGAACAACCTCCCCGAAGTTTGCATTTCAAAGAGATGACCCACAGTTCCTAAACAAGACCAGGTAGAACATTTAACTCTCACAGGCATATGGAGAGAATATAAATTTCTCAAGAACTTTGGTTCCTAAAGTCAGAAATTTTACAGTAACTACATGCCTTTTGAGATGAATATGGGAGGTCCTGGGATTGGTAAAACACAGCTTTTTGTGTTCTTGTAAATGCTGGGTTGATAAGATAGGTTGTATTAGTCCTCACTTTGTAAGACAGTTGCTTTTAATTCTTCAAAGAATGTGATTATAACCTGAATTATATCAAACCACTGGCCCACCCATCCAAAATAATATCTTCAATATGCTTCTTTATATCAGGGAGAAGATATTTCACTAAGTAGAAATAAAAAGATTCCTATGTTCTGAAGTTACAGATTTTTGTCTTAATTTATTTTCCCAAGTCCCCCAATGGTTTATGCTGTGGACTTACCTTGAGGCTTTGTAAGTTCTCTAAGAGCTGCCACCCACTGTAGATATAATTAACCCCTGCATCTTTCTAGGACACCAGAACTCTCTACAATATGTACATATGTAATAAAGTTTGACTGAATCGGAGAGCTGCACACAGGGGAGCGGAGCTCAAATCTGAGTGACTTACCGTTGGTCATCGGTAATGACAAGAGGAGCAGTAAACGCAAAGGCGTCTGCAGGCGTTACATCTGCTGCATCTGGTCCTGTAGGACATTAGCAGTCACGTTCAGATCCCATCCTCATCATCAGAAACTGTTTAAAAATGATGAAAGAGGGCCATTCAGATAATGCAAAAAACTTGAAGACCTCATGAAGTGGACAGTCTCCTTTTGGATAAGTGCAAAATGGGGCAGAAGGATAAAAACATTTATACATTAAAGAAAAAAGAACAAGAATGAAACAAATAGAAAATATTTTGTTGGCTGGGATAATGGTTAACCTTGTTTGGGTTGAGGGGGCCCATGGTTGTTTTGGTGTTTGGGGATTAACTGACAGAATATACTGCATTTCTGGTCAAGCAAAAAATTTACAGGGACATAAAAGTTATCTATGTTTTAGTTTGCTGACATGGCACCCCAGGAAGGAGCTGCCCCTTCTTGGACCTAGAAAGTTATTTCAACACCATGCATTCAGATGGTACAAGAAATTTGGCCAAAGTCACTAAAATGGAAGCTATTAAAGTAGGAATTGAAACCTAGTCTACCTATAGTCACTTCAAACATTTTGCAGTTTCATAAAGTCAACCTTGAGAGATTTGCTGTTTTTAAGATGCTGTAAATTGTGAACAATTTTCATATGAGCAAATGGATGGTTTTATAATTATGAGACAATTGACGTTGACAGTTCTACCTATAACACTCATATGCAAATATATCTGCACAAGCATCAATAACAAATTGTCAATGCCTTTGCTCTAGCCAGGTGCAGTGGAGATAGAAAAACTAGAGGTTATTATTTGTTCTGAGAAATCAGCACCTGCCCAGAGAATTCACACTGCATTATTTGCTGTTGAAAAAAGAGAGAGCACATGCTACCACATTTAGAAGTGTCATTTGCTGACATCATTTTTACATAATTAATTGCCAGAACTCTGTCCTAAAGCAGTTGAAGACAAAAGCTATTTCTTTAATCCTGCCATATGGACGACTTGCTAAATTAACATTTTCTTTATGCATTCATCCAAAATGAAAGATTTAATCATCTTTGCTTTCTTATGCTGAGTTTATGTGTTCATATTCTGCAGTAGATAGTCAATCAGACAAGTTTGATTGGAAAATTGATTCCATGGAAGGGCTTTCTCAGTACAAATTGTACTATATAACTCGGGGAGACAGAAAATAAAGCATTTTCAAAATTCTGAGCAAATTATAAGATTCTTATTTTAACACAAAATATCTTAATTTGCTAACTAAATAATTATTCATGCATTAGCAGTACTAATTGACTATTTCAAAACTGCCATTGGAGAAGAGATTTCTTGGTCTAATTTTTAGTTCTGGTTTTCCTTTATGAAGAAAAATATCCAGCTGACAAAAACATCTGGGGAATATTTTTGGAGGATAAATCAAGGACAACCAGTGAAATGACCAAAAAGTGATTTATAATTATTTGATATCCTAGGAAGAATAACAAAAATAAGTGGCAAAATCTTCTCCACACAGTATTATTACAACCTGTAAAATTCATGTATTTTGTTTTCCTCAGCATTCTCTCATCACTTACTAGCTTTTATAAAGTAAAATATTATTTATTCAACATTCCTTTACCGATACTGTATGACAATGATAAACTAGAGAGATTGACTTCCTTAATCATATGCTGAATCATACAAAATAGATTAAACTAGTCAGACTTACATAATTTACGCACATTTTTGTGCAAGTCCTGGTAGTTCAACTCTATAACAGATAGTATATTTCTAGGGTTGACTTTTAAACGTGTTCCTATTCTACTGTTAATGACCAATGCATGTCAGCTTCCTGAATTGCCATTTCTTTTTTGAGTTTCATCTTTCTAGCCTACTTTCTACATTCCTTGCTCTTAAGCAGTTAGGATTAATTATAACATACTAAAATTATATCTAATAGTCTGGTAAAATTACTTTTATATATTTGTGTAATATACTTGCTGATATAATTACTTTGTGGGCTAAAGCTGAAGGGGGAGTACTTCTAACAAAGGTAAAACAAATAGGTCAGATATAAACTAGTTGTATTAAAATGGAAAAATAGGGTAAATTGATATGTACTTTTATTATTATTAACTTTAGTATTTCAAGGCATGATTTTTATTTTCACTATGTTTTTTTTAAATACGTTGCTGACATTTAAATCTAGCTGTTTGTTTCTTAAAGCTTATATAATAACTAAACTGGTTGTATCTGTGAGAGTGGGGAAGAACAATTGAAGGGGTTCTTAGAAACAAGGATATATATTTATATGCAATCTTCCCATGGTTAGATTTATTACAAAAATAAATGTCATTTTCTCCAACTCTTTGGCCAGATTAGAACTGGAGGCTATAGTAACAGCATTTTGAAAGTGATGTATATACACAAGTTAAATTTTTCAGAAAGAAGATTTTTTGGTTGAGTGTGTTCTTTTGATGATTATAAAATGCACTAACAAAGTGAGAAGCTGCTGTCTTTGTACAGATGAAGTGTCACGCCTCTTAGCAGCCTCATCTGCTGAAATCAGTTGCTCATTTTCCAAAGGGTATTAGCCATGTGGATCAGTTAACTTCTGAGCTCTGACATGTGCTCAGGTTGAAAATTAGTTCTAAGTATAAATTTTAAGTTTTGGCTTTGATGTTTGAGTATCCTTATTTTTTCAGTCTTGGCTATATCAAATCACCTTTCTACATGTAAATATTATGCACGTGCTGGTAGAAGCATCACTGAAGAACGTAGTGGACAGAGTACAAGGATCAATAGCCAAATGCTCATAGGCTCATCCTAGTAGAGGATTTATGATTTCAGTATTCTTTCCCAAAGCAGTAGTTCTCAACCCCTTCAAGAATGTGATTCCTTTGAGAATATGGAAGTTATAGAATAGTACTGTCTAATAGAAATATGTGAGTCACAGATGAGTATTAAATATTCTAGCATTCACATTAACAAAATATAGGTACAATTAAATACTCTATGTATAACTTTTTATTTATATAGGTATATATAACTATACAGTATATGTACAACATATATAAAACATTATCATTTCAAAATTTAATCTATTTAAAATAATTTATGAGATATTAATGTTTTCTTCCATATAAGTTCTTCAAAATCTGATATTCAACATAATACTACAAGTCCTGTCAGAACTATTAGGCAAGAAGAAGAAATAAAAGACATCTAAATCAGGACAGCCTTAACATATATGTTGCCATATTTCTCTCTGTATTTTTTACTTTTCTTGTCTGTTTCTCTTATTTACCAGGTTATTTATTCTCAACCTGACTGATGTGATCTGTTTGAGGTATATTGAAAAGTTCTTTCTGTTTCAAATAACTAACACATTTTATTATCAACTAATTTTTACAATAAAAACAGCATATTGAAAATTATCTTTCAGTAATATTGCTTTCACCTTAGATGACATAATATTTATAGTCTTGGAAATTATAAATTATTGAGAGGCTGTGGTATATACAGCTTGTATTAGTCTGATAGGGCTTCCATAGCAAGATACCATAGAATGAGTGGCTTAAAGGCCGGTAATGTATTTTCTCACAGTTCTGGAGGTCAGAAGTCCAAGATCAAGGAGCCATCAAGGTCAGTTAATTTTGGGTTCAAGGTGAGGCCTTTTTCCTTGGCCTATAGATAGCCACCTACTCACTGTGTCTTCCCATGATTTTTTCTCTGTTCACAAGTAGAGAGAACATGCTCTAGTGTTTTTCCCTCTTATTTTAATGGTCACCTGTCCTAATGATTAGGATCCCACCCTTATGACCTCTTTTAATCTTAATTACCTCCTTAAAAGTCTTATTTCCAACTATAGTCATACTGAGAGTCAGGGCTTCACCATATGCACTTTGAAGGGACACAATTCAGTCCATAGCCCATCCCTAAATCAATTATTTGGAGTTACAGCCAATTTGGCTATGCTCACAGTTATGGGCTAACACACATGAGCATCACTTCGCAATGCGAGGAGAGGGGAAGCTGGAACTACCCTATCCATTGTTAGAAAAAGGAGCAAACCCTGGCTGCTGTTGCTCCAGTGGTTAGTGCATTGCCCCACACACTGAAGAGTTGCAGGTTTGATTCCCAGTCAAGGGCATGTACCTGGGTTGCAGTTTTGATCCTTGGCCCCAGGTAGGGTATCTGCAGGAGGCAACCAATCTATGTGTCTCTCTCACATTGATGTTTCTCTTTCTCTCTCTTCTCCCTCCTCTCCTTCCCTTTCACTCTCTCTAAAATTCAATGGAAAAAATATCCTCCTATGAAGATTATCAACAACAAAAACCTGCTTGAAAAGGAAACTATATATTTTATTTGCTTCAATATTCTTAGTGCTAAATGAAGTTCTAAGCCCTACAATGAGCTAACTTTATGGTCCATATTGATCTACACTGGTCTGTATCAGCCTCAATATTATTTTATTTATGTTAGTATACTAATTGCAGCAAATTCTCAGTTTCTTGTTATCATACCTTAACAAAAAAGCTTATTTATTTCTATTGATTTCAGAGAGGAAGGGAAGAAAGGGAGAGGGAGAGACAGAAACATCGATGAGAGAGAATCATTGATCGGCTGCCTTCTGCACACCCCTCACTGGGGATCGAGCCAGCAACCCGGACATGTGCCCTTGACCAGAAACAAACCCGGGATCCTTCAGTCCGAAGGCCCATACTCTATCCACTGAGCCAAACAAGCTATGGCAACAAAAGAGCTTCTTAGTTACATTTCTATTGGTAACTTTACTCAGATCGCAGATACCGGGAATATTTCTCTCTCAAGTCTCTTAACAAAATGTAACGTGGAAAAGGCTACACACATTCTCTTGGCTTTTGGCAACTTGTGGAGGAACTCTTGTCAATTACCAACAGTTTTTATGACAATTTATTCTTTGGTCAGTTTCTCTAAATGTTCCTTACACTGCTAGGAGCTCAAACACATATACACACATACATATAAACAGAATTGACTTTCAAGGAGTTTGTTGTTTTAGACTTCAACTTCAAAAGAGTGACTTGACACACATATTTTATATATTTATATGGCCTTCATTTCACATTACAAAGAACAGTGAAGTAGGGTCAGGTCCTCACCTGACATCAGAATCTTTTGTCTCTAAAGCTTTGCCATCTGGTTCATAGCAAATAAAGTACATAAAACCATCATTCAATTTTATTACATCTAGTAGCAATAGCTCTAATTTAGGTGTTTTTGTTTTGAGGGATTGTGGAAAAAAGTAACAAGAATTTTCACCGGAGGTTAGATTTGTTTTATAGCTTGGGTTGTATGAAATAATGGTATTTAAGATTCTAGAACTCCACTAAAAATCCATAGAACTTCAAAAGTGCACATTATTTTATACTCGTTAGACAGTAAGGTATAGGCTCAAACCAATGCTATTTCACTAAATAGTGGTGGTTAAAGACGTAACTCCTCAAAATAATTGTCTTAGCTGTGGATTTCACTTTCAGTTTGGAACTGACCCAAGGCAAAATGATGAAGTCTGTCTTCAGAGATACCCTCCACAGTCCAGGCTTCTCATCCCAGCTCTGTTATCTAATCCCCAAAAGCCATCCCCTGGCAAAGATTCACAGCTTGACTGATGATCCTCAGTTCCCTAGTCACTGATATTTCTTCAACTCTTTTCCATTATATCTCTATATATTGACTATAAAAAATTAGCGTTCACCTCCCCTCTACAACATCATACATTTATTTAAGCAGAGTGATTACAAAAATTAATGTGATAATAATAAACATTTGAAAAAACATGTTGGGGACATTTATTCATCTACTCTTCATCACCCACATTCCATGGGTGATTTTCTGTTCTTGCTGAGGTGTGGGTAGATACATGATTTCATTAGCCACCATGGTGTATGGGGGTCAAGCATTGCAACCTAACTGGAAAAAGAAAAGAGCTTCAGAATGGGGCAACCTGGTGTACTGATAAAACATGTGGATCTCAAAATCGGTTGGAATGAAAACTGCCAATTGGTAAAAATATATATAATGCTCTGGAAATAATTTAATTTTCAGATTCAGAAAATGGAAAAAAATTAAGACATCCTTTATAAGGGTGACTCTGAGTATTAAGCAGAAAAATGTATCAGAAGTCCTTCAGTCCATATTAACTAACACTACTAGTATAATTATTATAAGTACAATCATTTAAAAATAGGCATGTGGGGCAAAAACCAGAAATTTCTGGAGTGCACACTGTAGGTCAGATATTCTATTGAGCAATTTGTAAATGTAGTATTGTTACATCACACTTATTAGCCTTTATATGCATACTAGAGGCACGGTGCACAAAATCTGTGCATGGGGGGGGGGAGCCCCTCAGCCTGGCCTGCACCCTCTTGCAGTCCACGATCCCTTGCTCCTTACTGCCTGCCTGCTTGCTGTTCCTTACCACTTGGCCCGCTGCTCCTCAGCGCTGCCACAGAGACGGGAGAGGGTCCCACAACCACTGCTGCGCTCGCCAGCTGTGAGTCTGGTTTCTGGCGTAGCAGCGCTCCCCCTGTGGAAGCACACTGACCACCAGGGGCAGCTCCTGTGCCGAGCATCTGCCCCCTGGTGGTCAGTGCGCATCATAGCGACCGGTCGTTCTGGTCATTCTGCTGTAACGGTCACTTAGGCTTTTATTATATAGATTATTTTCTATCTGTTCTATTATTGTTAATTAAAACTACCTCATAGTTAAATAAAAACATAAATAAATACAAAAACAGCTAAATATTTGTCAGGAGAAATCATTAAATACATTTACTCTTAGAAGTACTTTTTTAAAAAAATTTAAACTATGCTAGACAGAGGCATGGGGAAACATGAAGTTAAATGGACCTGAAGAACAAGGTAAGGAGGGAGCCAAACTTCTGATATGGGAAGAAGAAGAAGAGCCACCTGTGGTGAGGTTCACGCACTATACAGAGGATCAGCACTAAATTAATTTTGAGTCTGTACCTCCTGCTGATGCAGCATCTGTGAATAACACATCCTCAAACTGTCCTTTAACTTTGGAAGTCCAAAAACAGAGAGTCAGATTTTACATACTTTGTGTGGGAATAAAGTTGAAAGGACAGACTTCAATCTCTAATCAACATGGAATTAAACATATCAGGGACAAATACCCCACTAGGTGGGGAAGTGATAAAATTACGTAATTTTATCTCCAGGACAATAATAAGTAGCAGATATTATTAACCTAATTGCACAAGTCAACAACAAGCCAAGCTTTCTCCACTTTAAGCATCATGCTCATGCCACATATGTAGTTTAGGTGGAAGATAGATGTGTCTAAATGTTTCCTTGGTGTACTCGAGATTATTCCTGCAACACTGTAATTGTTTTTCTTTAAAGAGGTAATAGAGGCTGAGACTTTGGAAATAAGAGAGGGTGGGACAAAAAGAAAGATTTTAACATTCAGTAGGATAATGTTATGAAGTCATATTTTAAAAGACATTTCTGTCACAGAAAGACAAATGCTGCATGGTGTCAGTGATATATGAAATGTAAAATAGTCAGTGATAGAAGCATAGGTTAGAATGATGGTTTCCAGGGGCTGGGTGAGGGTGGGGTGATAAGAAGATGCTGGTCAAAGTGTACAAGTTTCAGCTCTGCACGCTAAACAAGCTCTGGAGATCGAATGCATAGCATGGTGACTACAGTTAACAATACTGCATGGTACACTTGAAGTTTGCTAAGAGAGCAGATAAACCTTCAACATTCTCACCAGAAAAATAAATAAAATGATAACGATTTGATGAAAATGATAATTACCTTGATTGTGGTCATCATTTCACAATGCATACATATATTAAAATACCAAATTGTTCACCTTAAATACATACAAGTTTTATACCTCAAAAAATTATACCTCAAAAAATCTGGAAAAAAACGAACACCACACCCATTGTTCCAAATACATGGATATTTTCATTCGATACTTAAGTATTATAAAGGTATACAAAACAAAGGGAAAATACTAGGAGAGGAGACTACATAAAAGAAAAACAAAATTTAAAAGAGCAAAAGGTAGAAATCAGACCTGAAAAAAGAAACAAAAACTGAATCCTGAGACAACTATTTGACAGCAACAAATTACCCAATTTGCCCTGTAGAATCCTGAAAGTTAGTAGTAATTGCTGACATCAGGATGTCCTGAATGATTCAGGGATAAAGATGACAATGAAGCCATGTGCTTGTTACATGATTTTAAGAAGAAAAGCACTGCCTAAATACCTCTTCTCCCACTTTGAACAGAGAGTGATTCTATATCTTAGTCATTTTGGATTGCTTTGAAAAACACCATACTGGGTGCCTTATAAACAACATAACTTTATTTCTTACAGCCCTGGAGGCTTGAAAGTCCAAGACCAAGGCACCAGCACATTCGGTATGGTGAGCGCCAACTTTGTGATTCCTAGATGGCCATGTTTTCGATTTGTCCTCACCTGGTGAAAGGGATAGGGGAAATCTTTGGGATCTCTTTCTTTGGACACTAATCCCATTCATGAGGGCTCTAACCTCAGAACCTAGTCACTTACCAAAGGACCCATTTCCTAATACATCACACTGAGGATTAGGAGTCAACATACGACTTCTGGGAGGACATAAACTGCCGGAAACGCATCATTGTCTCACTAATAGAAAGATGTGGGCAGGAAACCCGGAAGGCTGGTCAACAACCTTAACTGCTCTAATCGCTCACTGTTTAGTTGAGACATTGTTAGCTGAAGCAGCCTCCACCTCTGTGTGTCTTATGTAGATTTCTGTTATTGGAATTTCCTGCCTAAAGGCTATGGGTGTATCCCATAGTCTCAATAAAAGGGATAGATAGCAAGGCCAGAATTGGGTGTAGTCCTCCCACTAGAGGTGCACTCCCGCCTGGCCCCCAATATTCCCAAATTAATACTTTTCTAGTCTCTCTCATTTGTGTGCGGCCTTCTCCAGAACCCGAACCCTGAACCTGAACCCTGAACCACGGGGGACGTGAAAGGGGTTCCCACATTAAACCTTCATTCTACAGCACTCTCCCTCTTTGTTCCTAGTATAAGACCAGAGAACTGTGAAATGGAGACTATATTAATCAAGAAAATAAGGCCCATTTGAAAGTGAAGAATTAAATAAAAGTGTTTATATTAAACATTGTGATGCTCAGGCACATTTTCCCCCAAATCACATATTGTTGGAATTCAAGTGGGAGGTTGAAGGATTCTTTTCTGGAGAATCTGACTAGGTCAAGAGGAAAGACATTATATACCAAGTAGAGGCTGGGTGCACAAAATTTGTGCACTGGGGGTGGTGTTGGGGGTGTCCCTCAACCCGGCCTGCACCCTCTTGTAGTCCAGGACCCCTTTCTCCTTATAGCCTGCCTACTCGCTGCTCCTTACCACTCGGCTTGCTGCTCCTTCCTTAGCACTGACGCTGTGCATGCCAGCCATGAGCCCGGCTTCTGGCTGAGTGGCACGCCCCCTGTGGGAGCACACTGACCACCAGGGGGCAGCTCCTGCATTGAGCATCTGCCCTCTGGTGATCAGTGCACATCATAGCAACAGGTTGTTCTGGTCATTCCACCCTAACAGTTGCTTAGACTTTTATTATGTAGACTAGAGGCCCGGTGCACGAAATTCATGCATGGGGGGGGGGTGTCCCAAAGCCCAGCCTGCACCCTCTCCAATCTGGGACCCCATTTAGGCCTGGACAGTCGGACATTCCTCTCACAATCCATGACTGCTGGCTCCCAACTGCTTGCCTGCCTGCCTTCCTGATTGCCCCTAACAACTTCTGCTTGCCAGCCTGATCACCCCCTAACCACTCCCCTGCCATCCTGATTGATGCCTAACTGCTCCCCTGCCAGCCTGTTTTTCCCTAACTGCCCTCCCCTGCAGGCCTGGGTCACCCCCAACTGCCCTCCCCTGCAGGCCAGGTCCCCCCAACTGCTCTCCCCTGCAGGCCTGGGTCCCTCCCAACTGCCTTTCCCTGCATGCCTGATCACCCCCAACTTCCCTCCTCTACCGGCTTGGTCAGCCCTAACTGCCCTCCCCTGCAAGCTTGATCGCCCCCAACTGCCCTCCCTTGCAGGACTGGTCCCTCCCAACTGCCCTCCCCTGCTGGCCTGATCGCCCACAACTGCTCTCCCTTGCAGGCCTGGTCCCTCCCAACTGCCCTCCCTTGCTGGCCATCTTGTGGCGGCCATCTTGTGTCCACATGGGGGCAGGATCTTTGACCACATGGGGGCAGCCATCTTGTGTGTTGGAGTGATGGTCAATCTGCATATTACTCTTTTATTAGATAGGATAGAGGCCTGGTGCACGGGTGGGGGCCAGCTGGTTTGCCCTGAAAGGTGTCCCGGATCAGGGTGGGGGTTCCCTTGGGGCGTGGGGTGGCCTGGGCGAGGGGCCTGTGGTGGTTTGCAGGCCGGCCATGCCCCCTGGTGACCCAAGTGGAGGCCCTGGTATCTGGAGTTTATTTATCTTCTACAATTGAAACTTTGTAGCCTGGAGCGGAGCTAAGCCTTGTGCTTGCTCCGTGGTGGCAGCCATTTCTATTGGGATTTATGTATCTTCTATAATTGAAACTTTGTAGCCTTGAGTGGAGGCCTAGGCTGGCAAGGGCAGGCGGAAAGCTTGGCTTCCTCCATCACCGGGGAAACCCAAGCCTCCCTCCTGCTCTCTGTGGCCATAGCCATCTTGGTTGGGTTTATTTGCATATCTGCTCCTGATTGGCTGGTGGGCGTGGTTTGTGGGTATAGCAGAGTGATGGTTAATTTGCATATTACTCTTTTATTAGATAGGATATTGGAATTCCTCTAACAAAACCACCGTTAGCTTACTAGCCTCACCCATATGCATAAAACTTTGATTAGTTTTTCAGACTCATTGATATGTATGAGCAGATAGCCAATCACCTGAGGAAACCTCTAACAGGAAAAATAAAGATAGTAGGGGAATGTAGGGAGATGGTAAAATAATAACAACTTGCAGTTATAAATGAGTACCTTCTGGAATCTCATATACAGCATGGTGACTATAGTTAACAGTCCTGTATTATATATTTGAAAGTTGCTAAGAATTTAGATCTTAAATATTTTCACCAAGAATTAAAAGAAGAAAAGGTCATTATCTAAGGTAATGTAGGTGTTAAGCAATACCTACACCTTAAACTTATACAATGTGATAGAACAATTATACCTCAATAAAGCTTGAGAGAAATAAAATAGATGGCTACCAGGAACTGAATGGCAGGCTATAGATTGCCAAGCCCTGTTTTAGTCTATTCAATGTTTTCTCTTTAATGTCAAATGGTAATGGCCAATGTAGAAAAAAATATCAGGCAAGCCAGTCCTTCAGGCAAGGGAAATTATCACTTAGAATGGTTAGAATCATTTGAGAAAGATTATATGTGCTTGAAATCTGCACTCAGTATGATATATTTTAGATTCTAATTAATTGTACTTTCTGTAATTCTAAGTTCCTGAAATTATTAGATAGAAATAGTGTATTATCGATAAAGGTTTTCCATGCTGTCATTTGAGGGAATAAAACATTTGGAAGCAATATTAATTGAAAAAGAATGCTGTTTATTATAATTAAATAAGTCCACCAGAAATTCATAACATTTCCTTTTAATGTATTTTATCTGAACCTGAAATTTCTACTTTGAATATGTGACTATATCTGTACTGTGTGAATAGGGAGTGGAAAAAAAAAAAGATAAGAAGCAAAAAAGAAATCACTTGCTTGAATAACAGTAGCTTACATCAATTCTAAGATATTGTAACATCAACTATTCTGGCAAGACTCCACTGGTGGTGTTTATTTTTCATTAAACTTTGATTCTTGACAGAATAGCTTACCAGCAGTAAAAATAAAAAAGATAAAAATAAGTAAAATGAAATACAGAAAAAAAAATAACCGTGACCCATCCTAGGTAGAACCACTCCTGCCAGAAAGATTAAAAATGTATTTTTAAATCTGGTTTTCTTTCTAGTACTGAATAGTTGCTATCAAAATAAGTCTAAGTACAATATAGAAATATAGAATACATGAATTTTAGTTTTGGAGTGAACATCTTTTATATTGGTATCATTGTCTGATTAATTTGAATTTCATGAAATTTGAATGAAGATAATAGTAATATCAATAAAATATTTAAAGATTAATCTTGGCTGGTTAGCTCAGTTGGTTGGAGCTTCTCTCTCATCTACGTCTCTCTCTCTTCTCTCTCTCTCCCCCTCTCCCCCTCCCTCCTTTCCTCTCTCTCTAAAATCAATAAAAAACATATCCTAGGGTGACGATTAAAAATATTTAAAGATTAAAACAAAAGAAAAAGTAAACATCAAAATAATATTGATTGGTATTAATAGGTGACATTGATATAAAATAATTTGATTATGAACTTTTTCACATCAATTGTACACATCTGTGTAGTTAAATGTTGATAAAAACAGATGGTGTATTGAGTAAAACTGCTTACTACATAAAACATGTGATATGGAGTGCAGGGGTTGAAAGAATTCTTCTGAGACAGATCAAGATCCCAATATAAAGCAGAAATAAGTGACTTTTTTCTGAAATAAAGCATACTGAAACACACCCTTTTTGTGGTGGTCAATCTCCCCCAATTAAGATTTGAAGTGTTAGCTCCAATTCAGGCTATTCACATTCAGGCCACATAATCTGTTACAGGTTTCCTTCTACACTGTGAAGGAGATGAAGAAGAAAAAAAAAAATCAAGGTGCAATAAAAAAGTAAAAAAAAAAAGGAGAAATAAAATAAAAATGATGGAAAGGAAATTCCACCTATCCCCCTATCACCCCTTTTTTCTCTTAGAAGTGTGAGAACAAGATATGGAAGTTTCTAAAAATGGTAGGAAATATCTTTGCTGATTTTGACTGATTATTATATTTCCAAGATTTTACTGGATACATTCGGGTGCTATGCGAAGAGGCATAGCAATGACACCAATTAAAAGTTTATATAGGTTTTTAAGCCTCACTATCAGGAGTTTGTTCATGTATTCCAAGAAAAAGACATGAAACAAGTTTTGTATTTGCCTAAGGTAGATAATAGACATGCAGATAATCTCATAGATATAGGAAAAGTAATGAGCTGAGATGGTCCAGGCAATTATTTTCCACGGGATGAGGATGTCGGTACTTTTCGCAGTTTAGACTCTGAAATCTTTTTGTCCTCGCACAGACTAAGAAGAAAAAAACATGACATCTCATTGGCACCGGGGACTCTTTTGTTCCATGATGGATGTGTTCCTTCCAGGAAGAGGAGGACGCTATTGGGCCTCATTCATTAAGTTGATGTAATGGTGGCATGAACTATCATCCACAGAGATTTTCAATTGAATGTTATCCCACCAATCACTTTCTTACAGCCTAATGGAGTGTCCCTGACAACAGAGTCTGATAAATTGCCCGGTGCCAATTAAAAAAGACACTTTCCCTGTCAGTCATTTAGCTGCAATATTCTCCTTCACTAGATTAGGTTCCATAAAAATGACAGAAGTGATGAAAGTTTATTTGTGAAATTTTTCGCTTTAATTTTTGAAGGTATGTAGGCTTCTGGGTTTCCACACTGGATCCAAAGTCAGGAAGGGCACTTATTGATGTAATTAGAAAACCATTCTAAGCAGATATTATTGTAAAAGAAGGATGTAAACTTGTAGAGTAAAAGTAAAATAATTGTGAAGAGAAAATATACCTATCCATTTACCAAATATGTATTGATAACTTTCAAACACCAAATGGTCCTCCTTTCTTATCAAATGAGTAGGCAGCATAAACCCTAAAGTTGCCCTCTACCCCATACTTTTGGCCTTTCCCAACTCATCTCAAATTGTTGGCTTTACAGAACTGCTCTGTTGCCTACAGAAACATTTTCTACCTTAGGAAGCAGATTTCACTTATAATGTAATGTCTCTTAACATACATCAACCTCTGCTTTTTGATAGGTTTGTTGCCAAACTACTGGATAGCAGATGTTAAGGGTCTATATTTACCCCCATTAAAATATCTTTTAGGATTTTTCAGCATCCAATACAGAAGATGCAGTATTTTAGCGAACTTTTGCAATGGGAATTTTTTTATGAACATTTCCTGCTCTCTTGCCTGAGAAGTCTCATACCACACTGGTTAAGAGCTTTGTGTCAGCCTATTAGCATTTGAATCTCCACTATTCACAAACCACATGATCTTGAGCAAGTCATTTTACTTACTCTCTGCTTGTTTAACCAAAAAAGTATTCACATTTTTTTACTCCTCTAAATATCTCTAATACCTAGTCCATGGTCGGGTATAGCAAATGATTTTTTTCATTTATAAATACACAATTTTATTTGCTATGATTTATAGCAAATTATTTTTAAACTAGAGGCCCAGTGCATGAAATTTGTGCATGGTGTGTGTGTGGGGGGGTGTCCCTCAGCCCAGCTTGTACCCTCTCCAATCTGGGACCCCTCGAGGGATGTTTGACTGCCCGTTTAGGCCCGATCCTAAACGGACAGTCAGACATCCCTCTCACAATCCAGGACTGCTGGCTCCCAACTGCTTGCCCGCCTGCCTTCCTGATTGCCCCTAACCGCTTCTGCCTACCAGCCTGATCACCACCTAACCACTCCCCTGCCAGCCTGATTGATGCCTAACTGCTCCCCTGCCAGCATGTTTGCCCCTAACTGCCCTCCCCTGCAGGCCTGGTCCCCCCCAACTGCTCTCCCCTGCAGGCCTGTGTCCCCCCCCCCCCAACTGTCCTTCCCTGCAGGCCTGGTCGCCCCCAACTTCCCTCCTCTGTCGGCCTGGTCACCCCTAACTGCCCACCCCTGCAGGCTTGATCACCCCCAACTGCCCTCCCTTGCAGGCCTGGCCCCTCCCAACTGCCCTCCCCTGCTGGTCATCTTGTGGCAGCCATCTTGTGTCCACATGGGGGCAGACATCTTGTGTGTTGGAGTGATGGTCAATTTGCATATTACTCTTTTATTAGATAGGATGTTGTTTCAAGAG
This sequence comes from Plecotus auritus, assembly GCF_963455305.1. NCBI lineage: Eukaryota > Metazoa > Chordata > Mammalia > Chiroptera > Vespertilionidae > Plecotus > Plecotus auritus. The sequence goes on along the minus strand of NC_137776.1, from coordinate 129,979,723 downwards.
AGATGTTAATTTTGTACTTGAAGTGAATATAAAAACAATGCCTAACATACACCGAGTGCTAAAAGAGTGCTTTTATAAAACATACACAGCCTAATGGAGTGTCCCTCTTTTAGCACTCAGTGTATGTTAGGCATTGTTTTTATATTCACTTCAAGTACAAAATTAACATGTCTCTTGAAACAATATTTAAAAATAATTTGCTATAAATCATAGCAAATAAAATTGTGTATTTATAAATGAAAAAAATCATTTGCTATACCCAGCCATGGACTAGGTATTAGAGATATTTAGAATAAAAAAAGGGGAATATTGTTCAAGAGTTTAAGTATTGCTAGTGAGGTGCATGAATACATAGCATGAAGGAGGTTAATCATAAAAATATTAACAGGTGCTAATGTTGTAGGGTGAAAATTCATAATTATATTGTTTGCTCTTTAAAGCTAACTATCTCTAGCTCACTTAAAATTTTTAGAGAGAAATATGGGTCTCTAAAATTTACCACTTTCTGTAGATCCTACTATCCTGGGTCAATGGTATATTTGCCCAAGTAATTTAATTAAAGGATATACTTGGTTGAACCATTATTTATCTTTTCTCAAAGGACAAAGTACAGTCAGGCACTGTGCTTTCTTCTTCAGCTATTTAATTTTGGGACCTCATTTCAAACCCTGTTTGGGACACTTATTTTCATCTTGACAGCGAGGGCTTGTTCCCTGGCTACTTTTTAGAATTTTCTCTTTAATCACTCATTTGAGAAATTTGTGGGGTTTTTAAAAATATACTTTTATTGATCTCAGAGAGGAAGTCAGAGGGAGATAGAGATTTTGGAAATATCAGTGGTGAGAGAGAATCATTGATCTGATGCCTCCTGCACGCCCCACACTGGGTATCAAACCCACAACCTGGCCACATGCCCTGAACAGGAATTGAACTGTGATCTCTTTGCTCATAAGTCTATGTTCAACCACTGAGCCATGCCAGCCAGTCTTGAGCAATTTGTTTATGAAGCAACTTGATATGCTTACTTTGTATTTATTCTATTGGGGTTTATTGACTTCCTTGTGTTTGTTAAATTTACAAAAAAAAATCTACTATTTTACATATTCTTTGCCCCTTCACACTCTTTTTTTTTTTCTACTATAATTACACATACAGGGTGGGGCAAATTTATATTTAGATTTTTGAGTACCTGACACAGATTTTATTCTTGTATTATTAGTTACTAGAGACCCAGTGCACGAAATTGGTGCACGGGGGGTGGGGGGGGGCTGTCCCTCAGCCCAGCCTGCACCCTCTCCAATCTGGGACCCCTCGAGGGATGTCCAACTGCCCGTTCAGGCCCAAACCTACCAGGATCGGGCCTAAACAGGCAGTCAGACATCCCTCTCACAATCCAGGACTGCTGGCTCCCAATTGCTCGCCTGCCTGTCTTCCTGATTGCCCCTATCCGCTTCTGCCTGCCAGCCTGATCAACCCTTAACCACTCCCCTGCCAGCCTGATTGATGCCTAACTGCTCCCCTGCAGGCCTGGTCACCCCCAACTGCCCTCCCCTGCAGGCTTGATCGCCCCCAACTGCCATCCCTTGCAGACCTGGTCCCTCCCAACTGCCCTCCCCTGCTGGCCTGATCACCTACAACTGCCCTCCCTTGCAGACCTGGTCCCTCCCAACTGCCCTCCCCTGCTGTCCATCTTGTGTCCACATGGGGGCAGCCATCTTTGACCACATGGGGGCAGCCATCTTGTGTGTTGGAGTGATGGTCAATTTGCATATTACTCTTTTATTAGATAGGATTATTGTATTATTTTCCATATGAACAACAGTAATCCTAATTTTGCCCCAGCCTGTATATTGTAGATCACTGATGGTTCTCTCATTTACTTCAATTTCTTTTCTTTCTTTTTCCGTATTTTAGTTGAATATTTTTTTGCTGAGTCTTCATGTTCACTAATCTTTTCTATAGTGTCTGATATTCTATTAATTTTTCAATACAAACACTGCATTTTTTATCTCTAGAGGTTTAATTGGATTATCTCTAAATTATTCTTTTCTTTATTTAGCATACTTAATCTTCCTTATAATTAATGAACATATGGAGAAGTAATAGACTTATAACTACTGTTCAATATCTTTGTCTACTAATTGTATTAGGTGTGTAATTTTGCAGTCTATTTCCAAGGATTTAATCTTATCCTTATTATAAGTCAAATTTCCTTACTTCTTTGCATAACTGGTAATTTTTATTGGATACCAGACATTGTGTATTTTAGCTCATTGTTTGAGTTTTAAAAAATGCATTATTCATTATTATCTCCATTCATGTAGTTGAGTAGTATTCTGGGACACACTTAGGTTACTTGGAAACAATTTCTTTCTCTTGAGTTTAGCATTTAAGCTTAGTTAGGAGGGATCAGAGCAACTTGTGGTCTGGGGCAAATCTTGTCCCACTAAATAAGGTTTACCCTTCAGATCATCTCCCAGTGTTATGTGTATTGTGAGACTTCTCCAGTGTGGTTGGTGGGAACACAAATTCACAGCCCTGTGTGGGCTCTAGGAATTGTTCCCGATGCCTATTTTTTGCAGATTCACTTACTGTCTCAGTTAGTTTCCTCATACATATGTGCTAACCAGTACTCATTTGAATGTCAAAGGTAACCTTCCTCAGAACTCAGGAATTCCCTTTTCCAATATTTTTTTGGGGATTATTACAATATTCTGCCTTGTGAACACTAGCCACATTAGTCTCCCTGGGCTCCAAGTTTGTTCTGTGTAACTTAGAGGAACTTCAATGCTTTGCCTCTATCTTCTTATGATGCAACCTGGAAACTCTCTTTAGGAAGAAAGTGAGGCAATTGTTGGGCTCCCTTTATCCCCTTTTCTTAGGGATCACTGTCATACATTGCCTATAGTTCAAGTTATGAAAAAAAAAAAAAAAAAGAAACAGGTTCCTTTATACTTAGCCCAGTTTTCTCACTTTTTTAGAGCAGAGGTGTGTATGTGGGGTAAGGGGGAGGGGAGGGGAATTCCAACGTCTATTAATTTGTCTTGGCTGGAAATTGAAATTCTTTGTTCTCTAAAGGTACTCTGTGTATTTTGATGGGAGAAAATAGAGAAATACAAAAGCTATGTATCTAACATCCTTCTTCTCTTACCACAAAATGAATAGCTTTTGTGTACCTGTGTAATCTGTACACATTTCTCATACTTGCCACACTATAAACCACTGCAAAGTTCGAAGTTTGGCGTACTTTTCTCCTTCCACAGTGAATAATAGCATGCATGTTTACACATCCTCCCATGAACTATCTAGATCAGCCGTGGGCAAACTACGGCCCGCGGGCCGGATCCGGCCCGTTTGGCTGTTCTATCCGGCCCGTGGAGCCGAAAGAGCGGAGGGTTCTCTTGCTCTCCCCTCCGTTCCTTTACTTTGAATTTATATTAGTTCACACAAACACTCCATCCATGCTTTTGTTCCGGCCCTCCGGTCCAGTTTAAGAACCCACTGTGGCCCTTGAGTCAAAAAGTTTGCATCCTTACTTTCTTGTTATGCCTAATTTATGAGGTTATTCCTGCCAGTAGAGTATTTCTAATTTCAAAATGTGTGCTTCAGCATAATGCTGTTCAGAAATTACCCAGATCTTGGTATTGTTTTCTACACTTTACACATATTCTTTGAAACATATTCTTTATTCATTTCTTTTTCACTTTTTGGTGTTATTATTGGTTTGAGAACCATTATTCATTTGATAACCATTAAACATTCTTTTATGTAACAGCAAATGATACTTTATGGTCTCTCTCTTTTACCTTTGCTTTTAATTAAGAATGCTACATAACTTTGTAATTTTAACCATCCCTGGGGAGATTAGAGAATCTTCTAGAGAGCACCATCAATTTTTGATGTATAAAGTAAAAAATAATAACCATAATCAGTGTAAATTTCCAGTATAGTTCACCTTTGCCTGTGTATAGTTAACTTGAAGGCCATATCTATTAGAAATTTACAAGTAGAGCTTCTAATTCATACTAGCAAAGTTTTGTCACAATTCAAATTGCTAAATGAGAAAAATATTTTCAGTAGTGTCTTTCCTTTTTTGATCTGGTTTCACTTCATAAAATAACATTCTAGAGATTACTAAATCCATAATGTGCTTTAAAGCATTTAGATGGCTAAAATAAACTAAATATAAAAATTATTTCATATTTTTTCTATTACATAAGATTATTTATCTAAACAAGCCAACAACGTAATAATATTCACATGCAGGGCATGCACACTGAAACAATTCCAATTATGTGTTCAATAAGATTTAACAAAAGCTGTTTACACTGTGTATCAATGCCCAATTTCCTACATTTTTTTAAGAAACACAGTTCAATCCTCCGCTTTTAGTAAATCACTTTAAAATATTTAAACATGTGAGTATACAACATAAATATCATAACAAAAGAACTAATTAAAAACAAGGATTCTTAGCTTAAATTATATATATATATATATATATATATTTCTATTAAATCTGAAAATTTTTCTAAATGCTTGCACACACACACACACACACACACACACACACATCTTGAATTGGACCTGGAAACTACATTTAAGTGATTAGAAAGGAATATTTAAATAGTAAATTGATGATCTTCCATTGTCATAGAGAATGGAAACCATTAAAAGCTACCTGCAGGGCAGTAACTGCATTAAATCACAGTCTTGGGGAATGTTTACCAATTTTGAATTTACTGAAGCACTTCTCTCTAAGGTATATAGTAATTTACTTTTCCTTGATTTATACAATCATATAAAACAGAAAAAAAAATACAGAAGGAAAAAACTTAAAACCTAAATAACATATTCACATTAAAGGGTCAAAGGATTTATATCCATTCTTATTTTTGTATTTAGGCAAATGTAAGTAACATTTATTCTTTTTTTCTCAATATGTGCTGGACACACCCCCAAGTACTTGGAATACACCAGTTGTTAAATAATTTCTGCTTCCTTGGACCATTTAGTCCATTGAAGGATGGAAGGCAGTACATAAATAAAAAGTAAATTAAAATGATATTTTCAGAGATAATAAAAGGCTCCAAACTAGATTTACAAAATATATAAATTATGTATATATTTATATACTTGTTATGTATCTCCAGTAGTATCTTAATTCAGCACTTTTTGACAAATTCTTAAATCAAAAGATTTTATATAAGCTATTAAAATGCATTAACTACATATTCAATTAAATTTATATACATATATATATATATATATATATACACACACACACATATATATATCCTTTTTCTCACAATATAGTTTACTATGAAAGGAAAGCAAACTGTGTCAGAATAGTGTAATATTTTTCATCAAATTATTTTCTAAAGATTCAGAAAAAATAAGTTTGCTAAAGTGTATCATCTTCATGGAGGAGAGTCTTTATGGACTGACAAGCAATTCTTGCAAATATTAATACTGATATGAATGAGTACAGGTGGAAGTCACTGAATAAATTATTTCATATTAGATATGCAGGGTAAACCTTAAGCTCTCCATTTTGTAGAATAATCCCCACATTTGGTCATTGCGCTAAGAATAGGGGCTGGGTTTACTAACCATTAATGTGAAGAGCCCTTTTCCCCTCCAGCCTATGTTCTGAATTATTGTATTTGAATCACTTAATTTACCTGTTTAGAATGTGTTATTAATGAGGTAAAGTCACAGGATCAACACTGTTTTATTTAGTTAGGTTTACTTAGAGAGAGAAGAAAAACCAAAAAACTGGCCATAGATTGTACCATGCCCAGAGAATGTTCCAAGCATACTGGTATTAACTATCATCAAGGGAGGAATATATAAGGCAAATTGTCTATAACACTGGACAGACTCCTATAAGAAAGAGTACATCCTTCTGCTGTAGGTAGAGTATCAATTTCCTGCAAGAGGGAAAATGTATTTTCTAGCATTTCTGTAAAGAACATCTTTAATTTTGCCAGTGCAGGGAAAACAAGTTTCCACTGAAGCATATTATACTTAAGAATTCTACTCTCCCTTTAGGTAGACATATTTCTGCTAAACCACCTAGGAAAATGTGACACCAGGCTATTTTCTCATTAGATCAGTAGCAAACCACTGATATTTAATTTCCCAAACTCAGAAAGAGTCAATATCCCTATTAGCTACTAAAATATGCTTTTAAACTTTACTCCTTCACATACCAAGTAAATAGGCTTTTAAGTATACATAAATTCATGGATTTTTATATTTATATACATATTTGTTTTGTTATCTATATTACAGGGTATCCCTTTGTACTTTTCACACTTTAATATAATCTGTACTTTTTTTTCTTACATCTCTAGAGGGTTTCATTACTAGCCAAATTAATTTACAGAGATCTGCTTATCCTATCTAATAAAAGAGTAATATGCAAATTAACCATCACTCTGCTACACCCACAAGTCATGCCCACCAGCCACACCCACCAGCCAATCAGGAGTGGATATGCAAATAAACCCAACCAAGATGGCTATGGCCACAGAGAGCAGGAGGGAGGCTTGGGTTTCCCTGGCAATGGAGGAAGCCAAGCTTTCAGCACACCCTGGCCGGCCCAGGCCTCGCTTAAGGCTACAAAGTTTCAATTATAGAAGATACATAAATCCAAAAAAAATGGCTGCCGCCACAGAGCTAGCAGAAGGCTTGGCTCCGCTCCAGGCTACAAAGTTTCAACTGTAGAAGATAAATAAACCCCAGATACCAGGGCCTCTGCTTGGGTCGCCGGGGGCGTGGCCGGCCTGCAAACCACCACAGGCCCCTCACCCAGGCTGCCCCACACCCCAAGGGAACCCCCACCCTGATCCGGGACACCCTTCAGGGCAAACCAACTGTCCCCCACCCGTGCACCAGGCCTCTATACTATCTAATAAAAGAGTAATATGCAGATTGACCATCACTCCAACACACAAGATGGCTGCCCCCATGTGGTCAAAGATCCTGCCCCCATGTGGACACAAGATGGCTGCCACAAGATGGCCAGCAGGGGAGGTCAGTTGGGAGGGACCAGGCCTGCAGGGGAGGGAAGTTAGGGGAAAACAGGCTGGCAGGGGAGCAGTTAGGCATCAATCAGGCTGGCAGAGGAGTGGTTAGGGGGTGATCAGGCTGGCAGGCAGACGCGGCAGGGGAGTGGTTAGGGGGTGATCAGGCTGGCAGGCAGAAGGCCACCGGGATTGGGCTTAAACGGGCAGTCAGACATCCCTCGAGGAGTCCCAGATTGGAGAGGGTGCAGGCTGGGCTGAGGGACACCCCACCCCATGCACGAATTTCGTGCACCGGGCCTCTAGTATATATATAATTACCTCAAAAGTCAACATTTCATTTTTTAATAAAATAGATACTATTTTTATTATTATTTTAATTTTATTTTCAGTTGCAGTGACATTCAATAAGATTTTATATGGAGTTTCAGATGTATAGCATAGTGGTTAAAGAGTTTTATATTTATAAAGTAATCTCCCCAATAATTCAAGTACCCAGTTGGCAACATACATGGTTATTAAAATACTAGTAACCCTGTCCACGAATCCATGCGCCAGTAGCTCGCCAGTAGCTCACTGCTGCCCTCCAGTAGCTCTCTGCCCACTGCCCCACCCTCCTGTAGATCCCCCCTCCCCCCCCCCATAGCTTGCTGCCCTGCCCCCTCCTGTAGCTCTCTGTCGCCTGCTTGTAGCTTGCTGCCCACCCTCCTGCTGATCCATGATCAGGTCGTTACGCAGTTGGTCGTTAGGCTTCGCGGCATTATGACCATTTGCATATTACATCTTTATTATATAGGATTACTGACTATATTCCCTATGCTGAACTTTATATTCCAATTACTATTTTGTAAGTACAAGTGTGTACTTTTTAATCCCTTCACCTTTTTCACCCAGTCCCCCATTTCCTGCCCCTCTGCCAACCATCAGTTTATGCATCTATGAGTCTGTTTCTGTTTTATTTTGTCCATTAGATTCTGCATATAAGTAAATCATATGGTATTTGTCTTTCTCTGTCTGACTTATTTCATGAGCATACTACCATCTAGGTCCATCCATATTGTCGCAAAAGATTTCATTCTTTGTTATGGCTGAGTGGTATTCCATTGTACTTATATAGCACTGCTTTTTATCCACACGTCTATTGATCATTTGGGTTGCTTACATATCTTGGCTATTGTAAATAATGCTGCAATGAACATAGGTGTGCATATATGTTTTTGAATTAGTGTTTTGTATTTCTTTGGATATATACTCAAAAGTGGAATCCCTGGGTCATATTTAATATTTAATTGATTTTTAGAAAGAAAGGAAGGGGTATGGGGAGAGAACAGAGAAACATATATGTAAATAATGACCACCTGACCCCCACCTGGGATCAAGCCTGAAACCCAGGCATGTGCCCTGATGGAGAATTGAACTGGCAATCTTGGGACTACACCCAACCACCTGGGCGACACCAGCAAGGGCTTATTTTTAATTTTTTTTTTTTGAGGAACCTCCATACTGTTTTCCACAGTGTCATCACCAATCTGCATTCCAGCCAACAGTACATGAGGGTTCAGTTTTCTCCACATCTTCGCCACACTTACTATTTGTTGATTTACTGATGATAGCCATTCTAACAGGTGTGAGGTGATAACTCATTGTGCTTTTAATTTGCATTTCTCTGATGATTAATGATGTTGAGCATCTTTCCATGTGTCTATTAACCATCTGTATGTCCACTTTGGAGAAGTGTCTATTTAGGTCCTTTGCCCATTTTTGTTTGATAGGGGAGTCATACATGTGTGGGAGCAGGGGTATGTGGAATATCTCTGTATCTTCCACTCAATTTTGCTCTGAAATTAAAACTCCTCTAAAGAAATAGCCTTTATTTTATACTCCTGCTCCCATACATGCAGGTCCTCCCCTATTACCAGGACCCATATTAGTTATACATTTGTTACAATTGATAAATACACATTGACACAATATTATCACCCAGAGTCCATAATTTACAGTAGGGTTTACTCTTGGCATTGTATATTCTATGGGGATATAACATACTAGAGGCCTGGTGCACGAATTTGTGCACAGGTGGGGTCCCTTGGCCTGGCCAGCGATCGGGGCCAATTGGGGCCATCTTGCCTAGTCCCGATCAGGGCCAGCTGGCTGGGGAGTGATCGCAGGAGGGCTCTAGGGCATGTCCGGCCCTCTTGCCCAGTCCTGATTGGCCGGACCCCAGCAGCAAGCTAACCTACCGGTTAGAGCATCTGCCCCTGGTGGTCAGTGTGCAACTGGTTGAGCGGTCAGACACTTAGCATATTAATGCTTTTATTATATAGAATATCCACCATTACAGTATCGTATAGCATTGTTTCTCTGCCCTAAATAGCCTCATTGCTCTACCTGTTCATCCCTTTCTTCTCGTTAATCTATGGCAAGCACTGATCATTTCACTCTCTCCAGAGTTTTGCCTCTTTCAGAATGACATATTACTTTTGTAAGAAAGTACTTCAACTGTCCTCCAAAGCAAATGCATTATTTTTCATTCCCACCAGCAATAAATGTGAACTCCTGTTGCTCCATATCTTTGCCAACATTTGGTATTGTCCTTGTTCTGGATTTTGTCCATTCTGCTAGGTGTGGTGTGGTATCTCATTGTTGTTTAATTTACATTTCCCTGGTGACATATTTTGTGGAGCATCTTTTCATATACTAATTTTCTATCTGTACATCTTTGGTGAGGTTTTGAAAATGTCTTTAGTTCACTTTTTAATCTGGTTGTTCATATTACTGTTTAATTTTAAAAGTTATTTTGCATATTTTTCACATTTTACCTTTTCCAAAGCAAAATTGATTAAATAAGATAATGGAGAAGGTGTTTATAATTTTTAAAGTGTTATATGAATGAATTCAATAAATTGTATAGAAATGTAGATTAACAAAAGATAATTCAGGGGTGATTATGTTCTTTAAAAATTATTAGTATTATAAAGCACAATATATTATAGGGTTCCAATAAATGATGATCACCTAGATTGTTTTTTGGAGAATTATGTTATTTCCAAAATCTAATATGCTCTTTTTTAAAGACAAACTTCCATTATATAAACTGATGTGGAAACTTATTTTTTACATAAAATGATATAGGGACTTATCTTTATTCTTATATGATTTTTTTTTTCATCATAGCAGTCTGGAGAGTTACCTTGAATTATTTTGGTATATATTTTAAAGCTTTGTATAATGAAAATTCTTTCATAATCTATTAAACATACCTAGGTTGCAGGTTCCATCCCAGGCCCAGGTCTGCAGGTCTGGCCTTGTGCTCCAGGCAACCAATTGATGTGTTTCTCTCACATAGATGTTTCTCTCTCTCTATCTCTATCTCCATCTCTATCTCTATGTCTCTCTCTCCTCCCTTCCTCCCATCCACACTCTCTAAAAAATAATACTATTATATTAAATTGAATTTTCTGAGTAACTAAAGGGAATGATTAGTTCTAAAGATGCTAGTGCATGTATCATAGATGGTGGCTTTGTACATGATCTTAATTAAGTCAAATTCTTAGTGTCAAAAAGTTTGGTCATTTTTCTCCCTGATATTTTAATGATCTACCCTTACATCATGGGCTGGACTGAATTTTCAGTTGATCTACTTCTGTTGTTAACTTTGCCAAAATCACTGACTCAGCCATTTTTCATTCCAGTGCTTATGATCACATTTTCAGTTTTAAAGAACTTAAACTTTCCCAGCTCTGAGGCTGTAGGGAAGCACTATAGCTGTCTCTAGTCATAACCTAATTCCTCCTGTTCAGGACAGGGTCTGTTACCTGTTTTAGACCTTGTCTTTTCATAGGGGCCTGTAGGTATTTCCTATTTGGGTGCTATTTCTGACACTTTTTCCCCCCTTTCAGGGTATGATTTTAAATGAAAGTGATGCTTTTTCAAACTTGCCTGCTAAGTGGTGCCTGGCATGCACATGCCTAGTGCCATCCACTTTGTGGTTTATGACATTTCTGGGAAAAAATAAAATTTATAATTTGTACAGTTCTTAACTTAGCCTTTTTCCAGTGTTTTTTACTTGAGGCACAATATGATCATTAGAGATGGCAAATACTACAGGGAAGGCAATTAATATTTATTGAAAATCTAATTTGTGCTAGGTGTTATATAAAGTATTTATATACATTATCACATTTAAATTCTAAGTGAGGCCTTTTAGTTAAGCACATGTTTTCCCATTTTATAGGGCGAGGAAATAAAGGCTCTTAAGTTTCTCATAGGCAATATGGTGAATAAATGCTGGAGCTTGTTTTAATCCAGGTTTATTTGATTCCCTTATAATAAGCTCTGTTGCCTATCTTCATCTATAGAAAATCTTATGATTTTCTAATGGACTTAATTATAATTGACATATAGTAAATTGGTTATATTTAAAGTGTACAAGTTGATAAGTCTTAACATGTATGACCTTAAAATCATATATATTTTAAAGGCATGTCCATTCCCCCTCCAAAAGTCCAATAGGCCTGAAGTGGTAACTTATTGTGGTATTCATGTGCATTTCCTTAATGAGTAATTCTGTTGAGAATCTTTTCGTGTGCTTATTTCCATCCATCCCTGTATCTTCTTTGGTAAAGAGTCTGTCTGATTCTTTTGCTCAGTTATTTATTGGGTTGCTTCTTTTCTTATTATTGAATTGAAGATTGTCTAGGCTTTTGGGCTATAAGACCTTTTAAAGACATATGATTTTTTTAAAAAATATATTTTATTGATTTTTTACAGAGAGGAAGGGAGAGGGATAGAGAGTTAGAAACATCGATGAGAGAGAAACATCGATCAGCTGCCTCCCGCACACCTCCTACTGGGGATGTGCCCGCAACCAAGGTACATGCCCTTGACCGGAATCGAACCTGGGACCTGTCAGTCCGCAGGCTGATGCTCTATCTGCTGAGCCAAACCGGTTTCGGCGACATATGATTTTTAAATATTTCCTCCTAATCTATGGCTTGATTTTCATTACCTCACCAGTGTCTTTTAAATAGAAGTGTTTTAATTTGGATAAAGGTGAATTTACTGTTTGATCTATTAGTCTATCTTCACACCAATAACAAATTGTCTGGATTAATATTGCCTTATAAATGTCTTAAAATGAAGTAGTAATTGTCTCTCAACTTTGTTCTTCCTTTCAAATTTGTTTTGAAATGTGAAGTGATGATCATGGTGAGTCTGAAGAGCTACTGTAGGAAATGAGTCACATTGAGGAACCTAGTACAAATTAGACTGTTTTGTTTTATTTGTGGAAATTCTTTAAAAGTTCAAATCTAACTAAATTATCCTGTAGTTTCAAATATTGGAGAATTAAAATTCTATGAAATTGAAATGTATTTATTTAGAGGAAAGCACCCAAATCTAAAATCTCCTTTAGCTTTCCCAAAGTGACTTGATCTTACCTAAATTCTCAGTCAGCTCAAGAAAACCATATGACTCGGAGTTTATATTTAGGTTAAGTGATCTCACAGTCATACTAGGCAAGCCACCCATGCAAGGTTGACATTTTAAACAAATAAACAAAGGAGTCAGAAACGAAAGCATTCCATGTCAGACAAATTACATTTGAGCCAAGAAGTGTTTATGAAGTTTACACGGACTCTTTCTGGTTCCCGGTCTTCTGAAACATATTGTTCAAGGGTCTGCCACATAAATTAAGTGAATCCTGGTGAAGTGTTTCTAAAGAACTAATGTACACTTTAAAGGAGGCTAAAGGAAGCACAGGAGAATTTAATTCTTAGGTCTTGTGGAGAAGTATCAGATGCATAATTATTATTAAATAGTCAAAATGTCTACTCCAAATGAGGAAAAACAATAAAGTAATGACCCAGTTCATAATACTTTGGTTTTGAGAATACAGTCAAACCCTTGGGTGCACATTTTCTTTATGTTGCCTGAGACTAGAGCCATGTGATTACAATTTAGAATAAAATGAATCATAAGTTGAAACCTCTTCATTTCAATTTGAAAACAGCCTCCTTAATATTACTTTAATGAAAAATATATTATGAGTAATTTATTATGTTGTAGCTGAGTAGCTATGATCATTCCTTGCTTTTAGTAATTAGCCATAGGGAAATTTTTGTTCTCTCATAAAATATTCCAAGTACCAATGTCTTTGCCATATTATTTTGGGGCCATAGTAATCTAAAATAATTTTTTATGGGGATCAGAATTCCAGAGGAGATAATTGGACTAAAATTTTATTGGATCTTCTAGTGCCCTCATTGTTCATTAATTTAGATTTATTTTTTCCTGAAAAATATATGGAAAGGTTTGGCTGGTTTGGCTCAGTGGATAGAGCATCGGCCTGCAGACTGAAGGGTCCCAGGTTCGATTCTAGTCAGGGGCACATGCCAAGGATGTGGACTCAATCCCCAGTAGGGGGCATGCAGGAGGCAGCCGATCAGTGATTCTCTCATCATTGATGTTTCTATCTCCCTCTCTCTTCCTCTCTGAAATTAATAAAAATATATTAAAATAATATATATGGAAAGACTATGAACTATTTTCTTTTAATCATCACCCAAAGACATGCTTAGAGAGATGGAGGGAGGGAGGGAGAGAGAGAGAGAGAGAGAGAGAAAGAGAGAGAGAGAGAGAGAGAGAGATCAAATAAGTTGCCTTCCATATGCACCCAGACAGGGGATCGAACATGCAACCTGGATGTGTTCCCTGACTAGGAATTGAACTGGAAACCTTTTGGTGCACAGGAGAACATTCCAACCAACCGAGTTACTCCAGCCGGCTAAAGTATTTTTTTAAATATCTGTTCCATATTTTATTTAGAAATGTTAATTTAGGGAGCCAGTATGTCTATTTTACATTTATTGTATATAACCCACATATCAGTTATACTGTTATCCTTTTAATGCTGAATTGGAAACATGAAAAATCAAAGAATTGTGATTCAATTTCAAATGACCAGATTAATTGTTTTAGGTGTGATTCAAACTTTGCTAAGATGCCTGGAAATATTCATTGCTTCTGACCTCTCTCTCCTCTTCCCATTGAAAAATATATATATATATATATTTTAGGAAAATACTAGCATACTTTAAAATGACACTGCTGTGTACCTTAATATTCCTCTCTGAAATTACAGGAACTTGTGAGCTTTATGTGAGGACTCTTATAATGCTGAAATAAAACCTGCTAACAGAAATAGCTATGATTGCCAACCTTTGATACTGTTTATAATTTTGTGCCAAACTGGTCACTATAGCAATATCTTGGCAAGTCCAGAGATATGGCAGCATCCCGATAACTACTCAATATAATTATCAGTCTATTGACTTTCATTGGAAAAGGCTGGTGACTCCAGGTCAGGTTTAAGAGAAAAATATCCTGCCTAGCTGGTTTGGCTCAGTGAATAGAGTCGGCCTGTGGACTGAAGGGTCCTGGGTTGGATTCCCAGAATTGTGGGCTCGATCCCCAGTAATGGGTGTGCAGGAAGCAGCCGACCAATGATTCTCTCTCATCATTGATGTTTCTATCTCTCTCTCCCTTTCCCTTCCTCTCTGAAATCAATACAAATATTTAAAAAAACGAGAAAAATATCCTAGGAGGAAATTTATAGAATCCATTTGAGCTGAGCAACAGGACAATCACAATCATAAACATACTTATTCTAACCAACTTGATTATTTACACCCATAAATACGTAACAGTTATGCTCAAATGTTAAATGGCACATACAAAATATATTCAGATACGTGTTTTTAAAAATGTATGGCCAAGAAAGTAAATGAGTAAGTATATTCCCATACATAGGCCACACATTATTTTTATATAAATCCAAGCATTTACATCTAAGATCATCCGGATTTTGCAATTGGTGAAAAAAATGCCTTGAGCAAATTACAGACTTCTCAATTTGCTGCAGTGTAAGCAGTTTTCCAGTGAACATGCCCTTAGGCACTGAGGATCTGGCATATAAATGTGAGAACACTGACATGTTCTTATCAACCCAGAGCAGTACAACAAGCTCAAGTCTCACCTTTCTCTAATAAAACATTTTGTTGATTTGTTATAGTCGGTGACACTAGTTTTGAAACAATGACAGTAGCAATGAACAAGAATGCATCTGATTTTGAATTAGCTCACCAATTATAAGCCACTATTTTAAAGGATAATTACTTAGAATTTTTAAATGTATATCTAATTGAAAGAGATGTTGCTATATTTGGAAGAAAATGGTCCTTTGAAATAATCTATTTCACCTTGAATTACCAAATTAAGAATATAGTACAACAGAATACTCAAACTAATAAAACCAACATGTTACTTTTTGTGTTCCTTCAATAAATTAAGTTGCATTTTCCAAGGCATTCTAATTATAAAATCCATGTTTCAGTTATTCAAGTCAAGTGTGAATAAATAGAGCTGCTTTAAGTCTGATTTACCAGCTTTATTAATTCTAGACCTCGTGTCTCCTTTCTTTGGTTTCCTCTATTGATTCTGGGAAAAGAGAATGGTATTGGATTAGAATGAAAGTGTATACTCCAGCCAATTTTGATATTTCATTTGCAAGTGACTTCATGTACTGTCCTTCTCCTTTGAACTCATAATGGAAATGTGTCAGTGTATTCTCATTATAGCAGCAAGGTAAGGGAGCCCAGGCCCCTGGGGCCAGAAGGACTACAGTTTGTAAATTCAGAATGGGAAAGCTATACTCCCAGTAGTTGGCAAGGAGTGTGCTGCAAACCTATTTTCTCTCTTCATCAACTAAACCAACCAAGAATATAAAAACAGATGCCACACAAGAGTTCTAATATTGAGACAGACAGAATGAGAATATAAATACATATTAATGACTGCCTTGAAATTTTCTGCTCATTGAGAATTATGTTAACTAAAATAATTTAAAAAATGAAAAACAAAAATCTTTGTTTGTATAGGCATCCCAACTTAGAGTCATTGCTATTTCTGAACTAAGGATTAAGAATTTTGTTACTTGTATTTTGTTATTATTTTTTTGATGTTGTTTATCCTCGCTGGAGGATATTTTTCTATTGATTTTTAGGGAGAGTGGAAGAGAGAGGGAAAGACAGAGAGAAACAGCCATATGAGAGAAACACATTGATTGGTTGCCTCCTGCATGAACCCCGACCAGGTCTCAGGCAGGGAGGAGCCTGCCCTTGACCAGAATGGAACCTGGGACCCTTTGGTCCACAGGCTGGCCAATGCTGTATCCACTGAGCCAAACCAGCTAAGGCTGTTAAGTGTATTTTGAATAGCAAAGGCTGGCATGGATTTCAACAAACATTAGATATATTGCTCCAAACATTTCCCTCTAAGTTCACATAAAAATATATTTGGAAAACATTTACCTCTACAAAGCTGACAAGAGATGAATATATCTGAACAGCACCACAATTCAGTATAGTGGGTGACCAAGTTTGATAATTATATGCATCTAAAGGAAATGTACATGCTAAATTTAATTCAGTTACAAAGTTCCAGCTTAATTTGTAATTCATGCATATGTCACATATAGATGTAAAGGAGGTTAGTGTCTTTAAAGTGAGATGAAAATTCAAACTCTCAAAAAACATACTATTTTATTATAGCTTTGCTTTAAAAGAAAGACTTGAAAAACATGTATAAGATAAATAATTAACATAGTCACATGTCTATGGTAAATAATGTATACATGTCATTTATCAAATACACATCTTTAGAATGTAATGATTTTAGTGGATTGCAAAGTGTTTTTCTGAAAGATATGTCCAAATCCTAACCCCAGATATCTGTGAGTGTGAATTTGCTGAATATTGAAATGAGGTCATCCTGGCTTTAGGGCTGGCCCTACATCCAATAATGAATGTCCTTACTGGTAAAAAGAAAAGAGAGAGAGAAACTGGAGATACAGAGGCAGGAGGAAGAAAGCCATTGAAAACAAAGGTAGAGATTAGAATGATACAACTGCAAGCCAAGGAACATCCAAGGCTCCAGGAAGCTAAGAGTGAGACACTGAACAGATTCTCCCTCAGTCCTCCAGAAGGAAGCAACCTGATTTCAGATTCCTGGCCTCCAGACCATGAGAGGATAAATGTGTGCTGTGTAACCACCACGTTTGTGCTAATTTGCCACTCCAGACATGGGAATCTATTACAGCAATCTAGGATATAGAACCAAATGAAAGATACCTGATCACAATTTTAATTAGTGACATTTCAAGTATCAAGGATAACTGTATATTACAATCCAAATAATCCAACAAGAACTATCTCCTAAAGTCTGCATGTGTACATTGACTTCTGAGTTGATTACAGAGAATGTTTCCTGAGAATTTCCAAAGCTGCAATGTAGTACTAGTATTTCAGAAAACACACACACACACACACACACACACACACCAGATATCAGGTAAAGGGGGAAAGGATTAACACAAGTCTACATACATTCAATGTTCAGAAAGCAAGTTGATAATTTAACAGTTGGTGTTATAATTCTGCCTTTGTTCCTTTAAGAGAAAGAACTTCTTTCAAAGAAGACTTCTCAGTACTTTCAAGTAATATAGACTCTGCCCTTTGACCAGACTTTTCTTTTTATTCACCCACATTTCTCAATCTTGAGCCTAAAAACCCTTGCTTAAACATAGATTCCTGAGTTCTTTCCCCAAAGATTATCATTCAGGAGGCCTGGGGAAATGTGATTTTGTTGCGTTTTTAGCAATCCTGGGAATAATTGTGACAAAAGATAGTTCTGGGTAACTGGAAGTGCACTGCTTAGAAATATTTGTTCTCTCCTTACTCCAGCACAAAACATCTCTTGACCCTTCTTAATACAGATTCTCCAATTCTTTCTCCCAACCCACCACATTAGCATCTGAGGTTTGTAAGATCTGATGTTGTTATGATTAGACAATTTCACAAGACAGTGGCTTAGAATCTGACCTTGCTTGACTGATGCATGCAGTGGCCTCAATATGAGAAAACAGGGACTTAAAAATAATGAAAATCCATTAAGTATCATATATGACAGGATATGAGTTTTAGTACACAGCAACATAAACTTCTGGTAAAAAAATTCAAGTTTTGTTCACAAGTACCTTTGAGGTCAATGTTCATCCTAGTGTCTTTCTCAGCATCTGCAGATTAGCTCAGCCTGCTGCTTGAACAGTTGCTAATGAATGAAGATCATCCCAGCCTGCCCCCCTGCTGCTGCTCATTTGCCCATTAGCATCTGCTTAAGCAGCAGGCTGGGGGAAGCTCTGGTGCCCAATCAATGTAGCTGATGAGGACTGGGGTAGGGAGGCCTCTGTTGCCAACCTATCCAAAGCATAAATCAACTCCAATCTTGGCAAAGGTTATTAATCTTAGAAAAAAATGAATTATATATCACAGTCTAGGGATGAAGTAAAGCTATCCTTGACATTTATGGGAAACAGGATAAAGCTAAAACATTATTTGTATGCTAACTTTAGCAAATCCATTGAGTTACAGTTTCCATACATGAAAAGTTATTTACAATAAGGTCTTTCTTGTTCAACCATTACCTGATGGTAGGTATATGTCCCCAAATAACAAAACACACCTAGAAAGAAAAGCACTCTTAAGATTTTTCTGCAATGAGTTACCTTATCATTTTTTGTCTAAAGCACCTAATCATCTCCTTATCAAACGTACCAGAGGAAAACTCATTCCACTACCTCTGTCCAAATGGACATTTGTTATTAATGTAATTTGCAAAAATAAATGACATGTTAAACATCTATATATATAAAAGCCTAAGCGACCTTTACGACCAAACAACTGGAATGACCAGTCGCTATGATGCTCACTGACCACCAGGGAGCAGATGCTCAACGCAGGAGTTGCCCCCTGGTGGTCAGCGTGCTCCCACAGCCAACCTCCCGCGGTCCCTCCCTCCAGCCAGCTGGGTGGTCAGTGCGCTCCCACAGCCAACCTACCACGGTCCCTCCCCCTGACCGGTCCCTGCCCCTGGCTAAGGCTCCAGACACCAGAGAATCTGGGTCCGGGAAACCTGTAGGAGGAGAGTGACGCTGATACTGATCCAGACAGAGCAGCAGCTTGGAGGGGGCAGAAGGGGCTAGGCAGCAGCCTAACTACAAAGACGTAAAGTAAGCACCACTGCCATCTTACCTCTGCCACCACACCTCCCTGCTCACCCTTCTGCCCCATCAGCCACTTCTAGCTTGGCCCCGTGCCCATCCGGGCTCCCAACTGCTGATTGGCTAGAGCTCCTACGGTGGTGTGCCACCACCAGCTGAAGTCAGCTACCTATCAAGTTTGGGGGCGGAGCCCCGAGAAAATGTGTAGCTGAGGTAGGAGAGACGACCTGTCTGTGTGTCAGCCACTCTGCCCTAGGGAGAGTGAGGCGGCCTGAGTGCACCGGGCCTCTAGTAGATAATAAGAGAAGATGGCTAGAAACCAAAAAGTAAAGCACACTCCATTCTAAAGATGGTCACTAGCTTTACTCCACAGGATGGTCAACTTTAAATACTCTAAACAGAGGCAGAATGCCTGTCAAAGAGAGGGTTATCTGTGGCAATGTAGTTGGAAATGGAGGGCTGGCACCAATAAGGAAAAGGTTAAGGTGCACTTTCACCAATATAAATGAATAGGGTATATGTTACACAATAATATGAAATATTAAACATTAATACAGTGTTTGAAATCTCTTGCACATAGAAAAGTGCTAAGTGTAAGAAGGTTAGTCTTTGGATGAGATGATGTTAATGCTATCTGGTGTGAGAGATTTCTAAATGGCACAACAAGTACCATTCAAAGGATCCACTGAGGGCTGAGTGTTAAGTACCTTACATATAAAAGGCACTTATAGAAAAATCACCCCACACTTTCTACAGCCGTTGTAGACCAAGAAAAGTGCTTGGAATTCACTCTTGGGTGCATTTGAGAAATAATAAACCAGATTCCTCACTCAAAAAACATTTACAGGCTGTTAGGAAGATGTCATCCATACAGAAAAAATAAAACAACTACACAATTATATAGAAAAACTGTGCTACAATTAGAGAAACAAAGAACAGTTTTATTTATAACATCATTGTAAATAAAATCATCTTTCAGCACCACACTAAACTCTTTCAAAGATGGATGTTTTTTAACATACTTTTACTTACATTATATTCCCTCTACAATATCATAATTTACTTAAAAAATGTTGCTTCCAGAATAAAATTCTTATAATTGAACATGAATCTCTAACATATTTAATTGCCAATTCTGTAATTTTATTGCTGTTAATAGCAAAGTAATAAAATCAATAATATACCTCTGTAATAATATAAAGTGGATAACCTCTTATCTTGTCATCAATCTAATAAAGTGACAACATTCCCAAAGCAACCGGGATTTGGAGAATTATAGCATCTGGACATTAATGCTTACATTTATTCAACTGCCTGCCAGAAAATTAGTACAAACTAGCACTAACATTTCTAAGTGACTTTGGGAATAACTTAAACATATAAAAAGTTGAAATAAAATATCAAATAAAAATATGGGAGCACACCAAGCACGGTTTTTATAATACTGCAATTTCTTTGCATTAATTAAAATCCAATCTGAGACGAGAATAAAAGTAAGTCCAGCAATTTCCAGAAATACATATAACATCCATACACATGAAAAGACCCACCTCAATAACAAAATATTGTTTCAAACATTCAGAAGTGTATTAATACTTTCAAAAGGATTTTTAAAAACTACATAACAAACTAATAAGAAATTCAGGAAAGGGGTCTAGGTTAGAGCAAGATCAAAGGTAAAGTTTAAATTTCTATTAATTTTAAAAAATATTTTATTCATGTATTTGTTGTGTAGTGAGAAACATAAAGTGTAGAGCATTGAAAGAAAACACCCATTAATCTAATCAAACATCCAATCACTAAAACAGAAAGTCAATCTATCATATATAGCAATATCAAAATTAATTATACACATTTGCCCAGAATCTGGATGTTCTAAACCAAAATACCTGAAACTGGTGCTTTAACTACCTCACCCTGTGATTCTGAGGCACGCCAATGTGTGGAACCTAGGATCTACCCAAACCAGAAACAGGGCAGCTGGGCCTGTGCTGCTGAGGCCATTGCTGGATTCAGGCACATGTAAACCATTACCTATGAATTACCTCATAGACCCAAGATGGACCCAGCTTTCTCCTTATTTAGCTTCCAAGTCCCAGAATCAGCTATTCCTCATGTGAGTGCCTCCATAAGAAAATCGTTACCGGGTCCTTACATTGATAGCTGGCCAGGGTTGATGATTACTATCTACTATCTATAACAGGCCACATTTGAAAGCAGTGAGGTTCTAGGTAGGCTAGACTAGAGAGCGCAATATAGTCTGGGGGCATTCCTTCCTGGGACATCAGGCTTTCCCATGAAGGTGGAACTTATAAGTCTCTCTATATATTGTTTTGGTCAGAAATATGCTGAGTGAGGAGCTGTCCACATGAGAATTAGCCAGCAACAGGTTTCCCCTGACGTCAGCCCTTTCCCTCTAGTCAGTGTGTTTAAAAACTCTGGAATGCTCCTTGCCTCACCAATGCACTCTGTAGACCCTGGGGTCAGTTATTCCTTTTCTTGGCCAGTTCTAGCATCAGTTCTCTCAGGAACTATCTGCTACAAAGCCCAGGAAGTCCCTGAGTCCTAGAAATCCATGTTCCTGTTTCCCGTGTTCCCATAAATGAAGAGTTTCTGTATCTAGCTAACCCCAAGTTCTCCCTGGACTAAAAAGTATTTTCTACTTGGCTTTAATTTCAAAGATCATCTCCTAATACCCAGCAAAAATATCCAAACTCATTCTTGATGTACCCCTTACAATGCAGACATCTGTTCCTTGATACTCATCCACAATACAATGGGTCTAGAGGAATTTTCAATAGCATTTTAATCAGCCTCCACATGCTCTGTGTTGTGGAAATTCAGAAATTCTTTTAATTACATGAAGAAAGGAACTTAGACTTTTAAAATTGTATTTATTCATCAATTTACATATTAAGTGAAGGAAAGTAAATGAGCTCGCCTGAAGGTCAGAGCTCAATGTGACAAATTAGGGGTGCCATTCTTTCAGTCAAGATCTTAGTTTATATAATCCCTATGTTATGGGTTGAATTGTGTCCTATCAAAATTCATATGTTGAAATCTTAAACCCTTGTACCTAAGAAATAGCAACTTATTAGGAAATAGGGTCATTGCTTATGTAACTAGTTACAATGAGGCCATACATATTGGGCCCCTAATCCAATATGACTAGTGTCTATAAAAAGGGAAATTTGAACACAGTCATGTACACTGAACACCATGTCAAGAATGAAAGTGGAGACTAGGGTGATTCAGCAGAAATTAATGAACTCCAAATCTTCCAGCAGATCCTCAGAGTATGTAAGTGAGGCAGGGGAAGATTCTCCCTGGAAGCCAATAAATGTTTTCCTGGGGCTTCTTGGCACCACAGTGGGCAATTCCTTTCTAAACCATAATTCATCTCACATATGATTTTTAAGCGGTATTTCCACTGCCTTTTTAGCAATCCTGGAAAGACAGTAGGAAATGCATTCTTATCTTTGCTTTTCCATATGGTTCTCAGTAAAGTTAATTAATTTCTGTTAGAAATGGTATTTATTTGCAGGGAGAGATTTTTAACCATTGACATTTTTTCAAGAGTTGAAGGAATTCTTTAAACAATGGGTTTATTTAATTTTGTAACAAGGAAACATGCAAAAGTAAGGTAAAAAGAGAGAGCACACGCTACCTTTGCCTCCAGCTTAGCATGGCAGGCAGCATATATGGGAGCAATCTATTAAATCATAAATCTTCTTATCTGACCATCATGGAACAAGTAATAGAAGCCATCATATCTACTGTTTTCATCCTACTGAGTTTGTGAATACCGGTATGACATTCAACTAACAAAATTTTATTATTTCATTTAGGAAAAATGTTAAACATGTCTTCAGATTATAATTGTTTCAATATTCTTTACAAACAATGGTGGTGTTACCCCAGTGAAAGTATGCATCACATGAAAGGTAAACACACAGGCTTATGTGCCTATTAGAAATGAACCTAGATCTGTCAAGTGTTGATAGGTCTACTATGAACTCAACTCAGCTAATGATAGCTATGGAAGACAGGTGTATTTGCTCTGTCTGCTACTGTCATGGCAGGATTCTTTGATAAGTTACTTTGAGTTATTATCTGTCTATTTGAGAAAAGACAAGTGGATTATGTACCATGTCAGAGTCTTGTCGTTTACATAGGTGTAAAGTATGACAATTGCTAATTTAAAATGTCTGAGAGCTTGAGACAGATATAATCTTTCTTTCTATAAACTTTCCTCATGTAATTTTGAAGAGAGACATGAGTCACATCCTTCATGAATCTTACATATTTTTAAGTGGGATGAACTCCAAAGTTTACTTGATGTGGAGACATACATCTTGAATATGATCTTTTGAGGTTTAAGTAGAGTAGTGATACATTTCTTGAATTTTTAAAGACTGTAATGTGGAAATCCTCAAAATAGAATCTAGCAGTGCATTCCTATGAACATCTTATCTAGAGCCAAAATTTATTTCAGGTTTATTTTCTTTAATTTTTGATGTCTATTGTATTTTAATCTTGAGTTTAAACCAATTTAATATAAAATTGTCTGGCTGGCATTCAAATTTGAAGAACTTATACTTTCCAAACTTGGGCTTTTTCCAAAACTAATTTTATAATCACAGGATCAGAAAGTTTAAGAGGACTTTCAAATTTAAACTAGCTCATCTTGTTTAGTCTCTTAACATAATTTTTTTGCAACATCCCTCATGGACACTCATTTTTACTGAAATGCTGCTTATTGTGGCAATCGAACCTACTTTGGACAGTGCTAATATTTTAAAAATTCCAGTTTAAATGCTCGTCCTCCAATTGCCAAGTAGTCCCTCCAGTTCTACACATTTGATCAAAGAAAAATAATTTTATACATTTTTCTTTATGACAGCTCTTTAAATATATGCATTCATTTATTAATAAACATACAATGAATACATACTATGCCCGGTAGGCAGAATTAGTTGAATAATATATGTTCTCTACATGCAGGTACTTATGTTCTACAGGAAGGAAATATGTATGATAATGTTTTAAGTGTTCAATTTATGTAAATCTCCCCATAGGAATACAATAATCTCTCATTATTTTGCTAGACAAGTAGTATACAAACTCTTGATCTTGCATGTCTAGTGCTATTTTAATATGCACCCTCATAATTTGCTATTAAAAGATGAAATTTATAAATCATGCAAAAACATGTATTACAAAACAAAAAATAAACAGATATGGAAATGTTTATATTTCCAAACCCTAAATGATCACCTTGCTAAGTTAGAAAATGACATTTCCTAAACTTCATGATATTGAAGGTATCAATTTAACTAGTTTTGTCATTATTCTAACAGATTTGCATGGCAGCACTGAGGTGGAGGGCATGCTTCCTCCCTCTTCTGCTGGCAACTGTCATTGTGGAAGTGTCTGGTTTCCTGTGGTGGCATCTTGGTCATGACTATTAACTGGTTACAGTGATTTTATGAACATCCTGGTTTTCATAGAAGTACCTTTCTTAATTGCTTGGTTCTACCGCATAGCTTTTGGAGTTCCTTCCTGAAAGATTAACCTAAAGTCAGATTCTTCAGACTTCTGAATAATTTTATAAGCTACTTAGTACCTAATAGGATATCCTTTTAAGTAAAAACCAGCTGGAACATATTTTATTCCCTGTTACTTAACCCCTAAACAATACATTGATATATTATTTTTCCCAGAGAAAATGCATCTTAAACTCATCAAGCCATGAAATTGAGAAAATATTTTAAGAAGTATTTTATTTAACCATTATTTATAGAGCACTTGCCAGGTATGTGATACTGTTGTTGACACTGGAATGTATCTATGGACAAAACTAATAAAAATTCCTGGATTTTAAATTCTAGTAAGGATTTCATTTTATATGACTTCACATATTTACAAGCAAGTTTACTTAATCACATTATTATGAAATTATAAGACTATTTTAATTGTCCACCAAATAGTTCCTCCAAATATCTCTTAGCTTTTACTATAGTGAAATTCACTCTTACTCTTTAGTCCTGTTTTGAAACTCATTTAACCTTCTAAAATTAATTTTTAAGAGAAAATGTAACTTCTATAAGAAATAAGAAAAATACTTTTAAAATTTAACAGTTGTTAAGGTACTCACAAATGACATTTTAGGTTAATAAAATTACATTTTAGATTAAGATAATATACAATCTATATATATAAAAGCCAAGAAACCAGAATGCCAGAAAGACCAGTTGCTTTGATGCGCACTGCGATCCCAATTGGCCCGCCCCTTCCCAAGGGGGGGAAGGGCCAGCTGGCCAACTCTCTGTGGCCCCTTCCCCCCAGCCAGCCCGGCCCCGATCAGCCCCAATCAGGGCAGGCTGGCCAGACCCACCCGTGCACGAATTCATGCACTGGGCCTCTAGTACACTATAAAACACCTGAAATACATTCTGACTAAAAAGTGCTTCAATCCATAAATAATGTATTGGAAATCTAAGATTTATCAAACACATATAAAATGACCAGCTAATTCTGGTGCTCATTTCCTTGACTTTATCAACTATACGTATTTGCAAAATACTTCCTTCTAACTGCATGCCATTTTTAATGAGGGGTAAGAAAAAAATTAAAGATTAAATGATGCATAAAAATGTATTGCATGATTGTAAAAACATCAAGAGTTAAAAAACATTTTCCTCTTGGAAAATGGCATAGTCAAACATGAATCAGTTCCCAGCTTCTGGGATTTAGAAAATTTAGTTTTAAAAGATATGAACTATGAGGAAAATATGTAACCAAATGTTTAAGATCTTCCAAGAATATAATCCTTTTTAGATATATGGGCCATAGATTGGAAGTGAAGCTTACACATTCATCAGACTCCAAGATTAAGTTTCTATGTAATTTTGAATCAAGTTACATGGATCAGTTCCAAGAAGACTTTTGTTCTGAACTCTACTTTTCTGTTTAATCATTTGTAGATTTTCTGCTGGCCAATACGTAATTGAAATCATGGTTGTTCTTATCCAAAGTACAGAGATTAGAAGTGTGTCTCTGGGGAAAAGCAGCCTTGCCATACAATCTAAAACTATTAAAATTTCAGGGTTTAACCAATCCCCTCATCAGTTGGGGCTTGTGTCTTACATACAAGTCTTTTCACAAATAGTCTGATGATAGATGAGATGGCAGCATATATAAATCTCTTTAATTGTTATGTGAGACAATATTATTTTTTTTTTCAGATGAGCTTAATGTTTTAATGAGATAGTTTATTAACTGCCATGTAAAAAATAACTTCTATTCTAGAAAGCCTTGGAACTTATAGGTGGCTTGAATAAGAAACTTCAGTATTTTGATTCTTACTGAAAAACAATCCCATCCACTATTTAAATTGCTTTTTCCCAGTTGTATTGATTACTTTTCAATATCTATTTAGATAGTCTTAATTCTGGTATTTATTAGAAATGCATGAAACTGTGCTTCTGCATTTATATTTCAAAATTTCATGATTTCTAATTAGGTAAATAGTAGATAAAATATGGTTTATGTCAGTATTTCACTGGAAATAAACTGTTTCCTAATTGCTAAGAAATGTTCAGCAAATATTTAGTAATATCCCTTTGTTCATATCCACAAAAAAAATATAATTTTACCAAATACAATAATACATGCCAGGTTTCATGAGTAGAATAGAATATTAAAGGTTATATTGTAAATTGTCCTGAAAATTATGATAATGTTGATCATATTTAAAAGGAAAAGATCATAGGTTACATTCTAAGTAAGATTTCACTAATAGATTTCAATGTTAGGCAACAAAATATGCTGAAAATATAGATAATTATACCTGGACTCTAAAGGCCTCAAAATTAAATTATTAAAATTTATATTTTAGCCAGGTTTTAATATTCACATTTCAAAAGTAAATCATAAAAACTGAAACATTGAAAACAGCATTACCATTTCTCATGAATACTACCAATATTTGACTTTACTACACACAACTGAGCTTATTTTTTGTTTAATTCCTATAAAGAAGTTGTTCTCTTAAGATATCCAAACAACTGTCAACTTTGATATTCTCCTATTCTGTTTAGTAAATACTTTTATTAGGTAAACTATATTAAAAACATATTACTTTATCTTCTTCTGTATCACCAATAAGTCAACTTTCTAATTGAGACTATTTTTTATAAAAATTATTTCACTTTTTTCCTTTATTATTATCACTTCTTCAAAATTACCATTATATGATATGATAAGAAAGTGATAAAAATAATGCTAAAATACAAAGATGCATCAATGACTTTTCAGTGAACACATATTAAATAGACTTTTTAGTAAAGTTGAAGCAGTGTCACTGACATTTCATGACATTAGAAAAGTACTGCATATATGGAATAAATATTATGCTTTTTTTTTTTTTGCAGGACTTATCTTTCACATGAGGCCTTAAGTGTCTTGAGCATTTGCCTTCCTTGTGATGAATCTTCATAGTCTCTTTAAGCCTCATTTTTTGTAGGATGAAATTACAGAATTATTTGTCTCAGCTAATAATAAGCATTAAATCCTGGGTAGGTAACTCAGTTGTTTAGAGACAGCATCGTCCCTATATGTCAAGGTTGCACGTTTGATCTTGGCCAGCTCACATGGAAAAATAAACAAATTAATGCATAAATAAGTGGAACAACAAAAAATTGATCTCTCTCTCTCTCTTTAAAAATAAAAATAAAAAATAAGCATTTAGCTATGGTTAAATGTTTGTGTCCTTTCAATATTCATATGTTGATACTTAATGCTCTGTGTGACAGTATTAGGAGAGGGTTCTTTGGGAAGTGATTACATCATGAGGGCAGGGCCTTCACAAATGGCATTAGTGCGCTTATAAAAGGAATCCCACAGCAGTTCTACTCTGGTCATAGCATCTTAATATCTCTTGTCTCTCCCTCCTGATGTGTGGTCAAAGATGTTTCTTAGAGTACCTCATCCTGACTGCCTAGTACCCTAATATGACTGCCAGGATTTCCCACCCTCATAAGCTTTTAAGTAGATCCAATTGCCTAATCCCTTTTTTCACAAACTCCAGCTAAAAATGAATCAACTAATCTTAATGTGTGTGTGTGTGTGTGTGTGTGTGTATCAGTTTCCAAAACTGATACAGCAATCCATCTTATATAACCTCTCTCTCCCCCTTCCCCCATCAACCCCCATCTCCCTTGGAATTTTTATTTATGAAATTCTGTAGATATGGTAGGTTGAGTATAATCTTTACCTCTAGTTCCAAATCACTTAAAAGCATAGAAAATATAAATTAGATCAATGGTATGGAAAACAAGAAGAGACCATAAGCTAACTAGAATTTATGAGAAGTCTCTGTAAAGGATAATTTGATGGACTCACACTAACAAGATCAAACTAAATCACAAATAAGAACACACATATAAGAAAAGGAAACTCTGGGTTCACAGTAAAAAAAAAATGACAAATAAAGGGAAGGTGATGGAAAAATTATTAGGATAATTTACTAAGAAACTACATTTTTAGAAACTTGGCCACTTTGTTCTTCATATTATTTTGAAGGATTCAAGAACGCCAATAATCAAAATCATCAACTGTGCTCTAAGAGAAAGTGAACTGCCAGTCTGAAGGAAGGCTCCTAGGGGGTAGGTATAAAACTTTGGGATCAATTTTATGCCTACCCCCTCACTAAGGAGCTGGACAAAATGACCAGAGCTAAGGAGAGGAATGCTGGAAATGATAGCAGAAAGGAGGCACACTGAAGAACTTTGCCCTGTAGCATAACACAGACGGTTTCCTCAGTTTATAAACTAAGAGCTACAAATTGCCAGTCAATACATTTCATACATGATAAAAATTCCCTGATAATACTGAATGTGTAAGAATAAAATGTTTTGACCCATGACATTGGCCAAAGTAGTAAATATCTATAGCAAAATCACATGTTAACTGCACATTATTGGATAAAAATGTTCCTAAACTGATTCAGCAAATCATCTTCTGGGCATATAGTCAAGAAAAATATTTTCATGTGTTCCTAAAATGGCATGCACATGATTGTTAATTGCATTATTGCAAAAATAATTGTAAAATACACTTAAAATAGGTCAATAAAATAATGGTTGGATAATGTGACATTTCCATGAATCCATTAAAAGTACTAAAGCAGAAGTATATACACAAAGATAGAAAATATTCCATCATTAGTAAAATAAAATGGTATCATAATAATATCACTTAAGATATTTCAATTTTTATTAATATATGTAGTCTCTTACATAGTTTATGAGAATACATTCAGAAATTATTTTCATTAACGTTGAATATAAAGTGAAGAAACTTGCATTATTTTAGGACTTTGAAAAGGAGGCACTATTTAATTATCTAAATCAGATTTTGATTTGCAACAAACATCCTGATGTACATAATTATTTCTGTTTTAAGGTGCAATGGTTTCATAACATAGAAGTGGTTGTTCCTGAACCTATTTTGAATATTTCACATTTGCTTTGTATCAGACACTGTCATAGGTCCTCAGAAGCAGCAACAAACAAATCACACCTCATGTATCTTACAAAGTAATGTGGGGAAAAGTCCTGAAAGGAGATATAGTCCAGGCTGACAATACTCTTGGCCTAATCCCATTGATGAATTTGGTTCAAAAAAATTGGGAATGCCTGGCTCAGCTCTCACACTGCCAATTTTTCACATGCTACTCCCATCTTTGGGATAGTACTCTCTGGTCAGTATGTAGTAAGCCTAGTTTACTAGGCCAACCAACCTCCTGTTTAGGGAAATACTTCTATTTCAAGGCATGGTACACATAAAAGTCCACTTGGATAAATGTAGCTACATCTGTTATAAAAGGAACATTTCTATATCCATCTGTCTTCTTACTCTTTATATTCTTCACTTGGTTCTAAACATAGGTGAGGAACCCAGCCAGTGTTGCTCAATGTTTGAGCATTGACCTATAAACCAGGAGGTCATGGTTCGATTCTTGGTTGGAACACATGCCCAGGTTGCAGGCTCAATCCCCTCTAGGGGCTCACAGGAGACAGGTGATCAATGATTCTCTCTCATCACTGATGTTTCTATCACTCTCTCCCTCTCCCTCCCTCTCTGAAGTCAATACAAACATATTTAAAAATAAATAAATATAGGTGAGGAAAAGAAAGTTGAGTATATTGATCCCATTGAAAAAACTGATTATATATTGCTTTATTGAGTAGATAATGGTTTAAATAATTATTTTGTTTAAACTTTTTTTGAAAATTATTTTATTTTCGGATTGCCTTTTATTTTCAGATTTCTGTAATAGAGTCTAATTAAAATGACAGGTCAATAAACAGAGTATCCTCTCTCCTTCCCTCCCTCCCTTCCTTCCTTCCATAAACATGATCTTGCATTTTCTCTATAAAATGTTTGCAAAATATCACCTGACACTAAAAATTTGCCAGCTGCTTCTCTTTTCACATTTCTAATCCACAAATTACTGCATAATCCTCTGGGCCTGACTGCCCTCTCGACTGTCTAATCAATTCATAGAACCTCATAGAAAACTGATAAAATGACTAAGAACAGAATAGGGGAAAGGTTAAAATGTCCATTTTTTCTTAATTTTCATGAATGGGGGATCTGAAAATAAATGTTGTCAGCCAGCTAGCTTAGCTTACTTACCTAGAAAATATCTTGATTTAAAAAATAGTATTCAGTTTGAATAAGTATAGTTGACAATTGAGTATAGTTGTCACTACTGATTTGTGGAAAATGAATTATGATTGACTAATTTAATTTCTGTAACAAATTGGCAAATGGAATAAAGACAAAATTAAAATTCTTATTAGGGCATAACTAAGATGTTACAAATTAAATCTTTGTAGGAAGAAGAAATTAATTTGAACTCTTTATATTGTAATAAGAAACTTGGGAAATCAATTTATATGAAAGGTCATATTACACACTCTGCAAAACAGCATATTAACTCATAATTACATATGTAGAACATGGCATGTATTCTTTTTGTGATTAAAAGGCAAATACAAACATGCATTTTGTGTGTGTGTGTGTGTGTGTGTGTGTGTTCCTACACATGCAAAACTTTGAATTTTAATTAGGTTACAAGAATTTGTATCTTAGTAAAAAAGTCACAAATAAGAATCTTCTGAAAAATATTCACTGCCACATGTGCTTAAGAATGGTGACATTGTATATTCTAGATATGTACTTAGTAAATTGAATTTTCTCCCCTACAGACTTAATGATAGAATAGACACTTACATGTTTAACAAGGATTTGATAAAAGCTGACTCAATTGTTTTTGTTTCTGTGGGGATTACAGTAGAAAAGTGCAGGCTTTGGGCTCCGGAGAACATTGAAAGGAATCCCAGCTCTGTTCCTTATATCATGTGTGATCTTGTGTTTCAGCTTCCTTATATAATCAATAATGCTAATGATGGCACCAATTTACATATTTTATTCCTCACATTGTTGTGAGAGTTAGAGATAAGCATACAGGATAATTAATTATATGCTGTTCTACAGAGTTTTAATAGATCTGATAGATCTTTTTTGTGATTATTATTGTTTTCTATCCATGAGTATGCTTAGGAAACAAATTTAATGTAACAATAAATGCCAATTGTGTTCAATCCAGTCCATATGACCTGGCAGTGATTTTCTTGACATTAGTCCGAAATGAAGGCTTAATCACTATAGTAAATTGGATATGTAAATTACTGTCTGGTAACAGCCTAAGAATATCCTATATTTTGCCAGAAGAAGGAGGATAGGAATAAGATTAAATAGGAAGTGGAGAATGTAAGAAACAAAGGACTAATTTCTTTTCACTCTTATATCGCCAAGTTCTATATAAAGAAAAGTGATATTGTAAAGGATGTGAAGCCACATAAAACTGAACAATACTCTGCGAAGCCCACTTGTTCCTCACCCTTTCCACAGTCTGACAAACACTTGGCTGTTCGAATGCTGGGTAAATGGTAAGGCATTTACTAGAGAACATGAGCTAATGGATATAGCTTTGATTTGTAAGACAGATGCTACAAATTTAGCAATAGGCCCACTGGACAGATATGCATTAGAAGATTGGCTAACTTACCATGTCTCCTGTGTTTTCTTACATATGACATAAACTGGTTTTAAAAATATTATTTTAGTCTTGGCTGGTTGCTTAGTGGTTAGAGCACTGACCCGTGGACTGAAGGGTCCTGGGTTTGATTTCCATAAAGGACACATACCTCTGTTGCAGGCTTGATCCTCAGCCCCTGTTAGGGCACATGTGGGAGGCAACCAATCAATGTGTCTCTTTCACACTGATGTTTCTCTCTGTCTCTCCCCTCCCTTCCACTCTCTCTGAAAATCATTAGGGGAAAAAAGTATCCTCAGGTGAGGATTAACAAAAAAGCAATGTTATTTTATGCGGGAACAGCACATATTTTTAATATTTATTGGTAATGTCTGAAATATTTATAAGGAAGGCTTAAACATGAGCTAAGGGTTTTACAAATTTATTTAAAGAGCTTAGCTTTTCTCTCTTGTAATGAACGACTGAAATCTATTAAAAGATATATCCCTGCTGATGGCACTGGAGAGCAAAATAAGCCAGTTGGAGAAAGATAAAAATCACATGATCTCACTCATATCTTTCATCAACATAATTTGATAAATAAAAGTAGATCCAGAGACAAATGGCAGGGGAGGTGGGGGGCGTGGTTAGAGAGCAACCAAAGGACTTGTATGCATGCATATTGGCATCACCAATGGACACAGACACTGGGGTGGTGGGGGCTTGCCTGGGGTGGGAATGGTTGGGGAGGGGGTCAATTGGGGAAAAAGGAGACATAAGTAAAACTTAAGATAATTCAAATGAAAGATATATCCCTTTAATCATTTTGAGCCAACAACCCACTCCCAAAGCTCCCCAAGCACAGCTCTCCCGCCACAGCCATCAGGAGACTTGGCAGTCAGTTGCAGGGGAGAGCTTGATCTGTCAGGCCTCCTGGCTCTCTCATCGAAATTACTCCAGAAACTCATGGGGTGATGATGGAAAAATCACTTATCTCCTTCTCTCTCTCTCAGAGTCTTCATTTTAAAATAAGAGAATTGAATTACATGGTCTAAGGTCTCTTTAAAACCTGTCTCTGTGGATGAACACAGATTGCTGAGATATGTTTTGTTCTCTAGGGAAAGTAAAACAGCCCCTGGTTTAAAAAATGCTGGTTTTGTCAATTCCTCTCTGTTGCAGGAATCCACATGGTCTTGTAGTTGTTTTCTGAAAATATACAAACATATTGTCAACCAAAAGTTAATAAAGGAATCCTTTCTATAAATTTGACTTGGGATCCTTTTTCATTTTTTGCCCAAACGATTTTCCTTTGGCTTGTTTTGACACCATGTGTGTTTGACAGAACTGCTCCAGCCATGAAGACAGAAGAGAAACAGTCCAGAGATGGAAGACGCTGACGACGCCTTGCCATACTAGCAGTCAGCAGCTGTGCGTCGCTGCAGGTTGCCCAGGACCAAACCAGAGAGGGTCGGACCTGCATTACCACCATTTGTCCACCATCCAGAACTGAAATACCATTGCTGACATGTACACATAAGGAACTGTTTGACATTGAAATTGGGACTCAAAAGAACTATTGGCCCAGAAAGAAACTCACTACAGACTGATTCATTTGCCTCTCAGCATAACCATTATTGCTTGTCTCATTTTTGGTTCTTATAAGTGTATTTCTAGTATCACATGATCTCACTCATCTGGGGGAAATAATGAACAACATAAACTGATGAACAAAACCAGACCCGGAGACAGGGAAGCATCGATCAGACTGTCAAACCTCAGAGGGAAGGTAGGGGAGGGTGGGGATAAGGGGAAGAGATCAACCAAAGGACTTGTATGCATGCATATAAGCCTAACCAGTGGTCACAGACAACAGGGGTGTGGGGGCATGCGTGGGGAGGGGTTTGGGATAGGAATGGGGGGATGAGGACAAATATATACCTTAATCAATAAAGAAATTTTAAAAAAATGCTGGTTTTGTGAACAAAGCCTGTGTCCAGGATTGAAATATGTCCAGACTAAAATACTTAAATTAAAATGTCTTCAGGATTTCTGATAAACTATACAGCTTGATGTCATTACAATGTTTTCAATAAAATAGTTTTAATAACTGGTGTAATGGTTTAATTTATTTCATCCTTTTGTATGCAAACTAGCACAAAAAGTAAAAATAGACTCCCTAAAGTGTTGAGGATTGTTTATTAAAATTTTAAATTATGCCACAATAGAGATGACATTGTTAAAGAGAAACTATTACTTATAGTTAAAATTTCAATTCTTACTAGCACGCAACAGAATTAGGATCCTCAGAGGAAATGGGGGAAGAGATCAACCAAAGAACTTACATGCATACTAGTATATAAATAACCCATGGACACAGGTAATAGTGGGGTGAAGGCCTGGGGAGGAGAATAGAGTAGGGAGGAGCGGGGTCAATGGGGAAATAAAAGAGGGACATTTCTAATACTGGCAACAATAAAGATAAACTTAAAAAAAAAAACTAGTATTTTGGGTTTATTAGTTGACAATTTTAAAATATTTTATTGATTTTTTATTCTTGAGTAAAATCCAAAAGAATTAAATTCAAAGGAAAATAATATCATTCATCCTAAAAGTTTCAAATTATAATTTCTTGTATTTTCCAGTTCAATTTTAAAATCACTAGATTTTTTAAGGTAGGCAGGATAACTGAATATTTTTATTTTAAAAATGAAGAAACTGAGGTTCACTGTTAGCTAGAAGGTGACAAAGATGTGAGTTATACCAAGTACCCAAGGATGGTGATGCCTTTATATTAAATAAACACTGGAAATCAGTTTTAAAAATAAGAATGAGATTGATTCTCAAAAGTTAATATTTGTGCCTACGTAACCTCCTTTTCTTCTCCTATTTATTTACTGTTCTTCTGCTCTTTTTTTTCTTGTAAACAGATATTTTGGATCAACAATATAATTAATTAACTTATAATCAAGGGAACTAAAGGAGGATGGAGACAGGCCAAAAGAGACAAGTCATTTAAAAGTCTCTCCAAAACATAGTATATTAACTAACACCTTTTCCTTTTGGGCTTTTCTTTTCAGTGCCAAAGTCAGTAGCTGAACTTAGAAGGACCTTTTAGATCATAATTAATATTTTTCCCAAAATATTAAAAAGTTTAAAATGTTTTCATAGGTCAATAAATAAAATTACTTGTCATATTTTTAAAATATTTTGAAATATGCAAGGCTAAATTGTATATATATATATATATATATATATATATATATATATATATTAATTTCAGAGAGGAAGGGAAAGGGAAAAGAGAGAGAAACATCAATGATGACAAAATCATTGATGGGCTGCTTCCTGCACGCCCCCTAGTGGGGATGGAGCCTGCAACCCTGACCAGGATTCCAATGGTGACCTCTGGTTTATAGGTCAACACTCAATCACTGAGAGACATTGGCCAGGCTATACATATATTTTTAAGTTATTTTATTTTGCTAGTTACAAAATGAATACATAGTCATTTTACGGGAAAAAAAGTTAGAACCCTAAGAAGTCAATCATAATCCAAACATAATCAAGTGTCCAGGCATATTTATTTCTATTTTTGTTCTACATACGATTACATAATTATCCAATATACACCCTAACAAGAACAAATTGAAAGAAAGGTTTATGGTTTCCTTGCAAACTCAAGAACATTTATTTCCATCTGTTAAAGGTGCCAAATTAGGATTAACCATTTCCATATTTTGGAATATTCTGATTTCTTCCATTAAAAATATTATCTTGTTTTTAAATTAATTTATTTCTATATATGTTGATATAAAATTACTCAAAAGAAATACAGAACACTGTGAAATTGTAAGATTAACCTATGAAAAATATTTTATTATATTTTAGTAAATTTCAATTAAATTATTACACTGAATTCCATATTTTAGGCAAAAATATGCAAAAAATCTTACAATTGTAAAATTGTTATGTATTGACTTAAATTCCTCAGAATTTGACAAGAGAAAGAAACCCTACTTTCCCCACAGGAACTCCATCTACCATTTTGTATAAACCCGCAACTTTCATTCACCTATGGGGGGAACCAAAGAATAATTAATGTCTATATTCATTGAAGGTGAAAGGCAGAAAACTGGAATTACTAAGCAGAGTAGGGTAGAGTAGAAATGATATAAAAAGAAAAATCTCCCTGGCTGATGAGTCTCAGTGATTAGAGCGTAGGCCTGTGCAGTTGTGGGTTAGACTCCCAGTCAAGGGCAACTACCTGAGTTGCAGGTTTCATCTCCGGCCTCAATTGGGATACATGCTGGAGGCAACAAATCGAAGTGTCCCTCACCTCTCTCCCTCTCTCCCACTTTCCCTCTCTCCCTCTCTCTCTCTCTCTCCCACCCCCACATTCCACTCTCTCTTAAAAAAAAAAAAAAAG
Source organism: Plecotus auritus (assembly GCF_963455305.1). NCBI lineage: Eukaryota > Metazoa > Chordata > Mammalia > Chiroptera > Vespertilionidae > Plecotus > Plecotus auritus. The sequence goes on along the minus strand of NC_137776.1, from coordinate 129,943,043 downwards.
GAAAAAATGGAAAAAATATCCTTTGGTAAGGATTAATGACAACAAAAAAGAAGTGGGCTGAAACCTCCCTTCATTGTCTAAAGAGAGTGGGGAATATTTTCTAATCCCTGACCCAACTGATCACTGCACCATTTTCACCCACATGGAGAAGCATTGTTTTAATGCAAAAAAGGCTAAATTTATGTTATTCTCGTTCTGATGAACTAACATATAATATATAAACGTAGTGAATGTAAATGTATTTTTTAGAACAAAGGAAATACCTTAGAGTTTGTTAACTGCAAAAAATTAATGAAAAAACAGAGAAAACTCTAATTATAAATGGAGAAAAAATGAAGAGTATAAAAGAAAGTTTTTTCATATATCAAAACATAGTTGGAAAGCCTTACTTTTAAGTTACCTTACAAAATAAGTGAACCTTATTATAATTAAGAAAATGTAATTAATAAAATACATAAATATATTTTGCATACTAAAATATTATAAACTAGTTCCTCAAAATGATAGCTCTATATTTAGTAATATCTCATTAGTTTGTATATATGTTAGCTAAATAATTTACCTACTTAAAAGTTCCTGAGTACTTACTTGTAAACATAATCAATTGTAATGCCTAAAATAATTCTAAAAGCAAAATCATATGAAGAGAAGATTATAAACCTGGCCCAAAATCCATAAGAGGAGCTCTTTCCCATACTATTGCAGAACCTCAACCATTAAGAAGTTTGCAAACCCAAGTTCCAAATGAAAAAAAAAATTGTTTATTTGAAGCTAGGTCAGATAAATATGTATTTCAGTTTGCAGAGATACTGGGTTTCCCACATTTGGGCACAATTTCATGTGTTACAGAGAATGAAGGAAAGAAATAGGGAAGCAGAGAGATGTGTCAAAAATGTCTCAAACATTTTTAAGATAAAGATTCCTTTATCTTTCTGTAGGTACAGCTTAATATGCCATTTTACATTTGGATGAATTCCCAGGATGTGAGAATAAAACAGTGAAAAGTTCAAGCATATGTGCTTCCTTAGAACAGAAAAATGAAGGAAATCACCTAATCCAGGCTGTTTTCAATGACTTGATGCTTAATGTTTCTCAAAATTGTTAGTCATTTGTAATGCATTTCTGTATAATGGAGAACTTGCAATTGAATAGATAACTCAGAGTTAAAAATAACACACTGCAGCTCAACTGTATGATTGCTTCTATATTTACAACATTTATTAAGCATTTACTATATGCCCTGAGTGGTTAATGGCACTTTGGTTAGGGCAATGAGCAAAATCAGAGCAATCCTTGAACTTGCATTCTATTGGGCAACTAGTCTTCAGTTCCAGCAGTTGCTGACATACATAGGAACAGTAAGCTGTGGTAAATATTTTGATGCTAAATCAGTAAAACTGGGGCACAACACAGCTTGTCCATGCTAAGGTACAATTTCTAAATCTGTATTTGTCCAAGTTACCTAAACTGACTTGTGTATTGATATGAAATATTAATATCTTGTTTTACAAGAATTTTAATCTTAACTATTTGATGCTTATTTAACTTTAAGACTCTTGGGAAATAACGAAATTTATGTAACTAATTATATTCAGATTTCCTGCTTTCATAGTCATGCTGGATTTTCAGAAATATTAGTCCAGGATCTGAGTAAAATTCTCTTTTTACTCATGATTTTGGTAATTATTGGTACCAAACTGCACAAAGGAAACAAAAGGAAATACAATAATGGTTTAATAAAATTTCTGAATGTGATTATATTTAAATATAGTAGATAAAGAAAAAAATGTTAGCCCTAACCAGTTTGGCTAAGTGGATAGAGCGTCGGCCTGCGGACTCAAGGATCCCAGGTTCGATTCCAATCAAGGGCATGTACCTTGGTTGTGGGCACAGCCCCAGTGGGGGTTGTGCAGGAGGCAGCTGATCAATGTCTCTCTCTCATTGATGTTTCTAACTCTCTATCCCTCTCCCTTCCTCTCTGTAAAAAATCAATAAAACATATTTAAAAATAAATGTTAGAACTACTTTATTTCAGATAACTTATTTTTTTCAATCACAAGAGCTATTCTTAAATGATACCTGTAATTCTGTGGTTCTTAGAGAAGTTATCTCTCTGGAGACATTTAGCATTCCCTGGAAGCTTTTATGATTGTCAAGACAGGGACAAAAGGGGAGATACCACTGGTTTCTAGCGGGCAGAGAGGTGCTGCTATCTCCTACATTACACAGGATATTCCCTTGAATAAAAAATTATCTAATTCAAAATGTCAATAGAGGAGAAATTGAGAAAACCTATACTAAAGTCATGATGTAGCCATCGACCTCGTTGGTATTTAGTCGAAGGAGCAGAAAACCTAACACCCACATAAAAAGCCACACACAGGTAGTTATGAATATTTATTTATTTATAATTGCCAAAATTTGAAAGCCACCAAGATGACCTGTAAGTGAATGGATAAACTGTGGCACAGAAGACAAAGTACTATTACTCAGTGATAAAAAGAAATGAGCTATTGAGCCATGAATACACATGGAAGAAGTGTAATGCATATTATTAAATGAAAGAGGCCTATTAGAAAAGTCTAAAGAGTCTTTAGGGTTTTCTATGTACAATATCATGTCATCTGTGAATCATGACAGTTTTATTTCTTCTTTTCCAAATTGGATGCCTTTTATTTCTTCTTGTCTGATCGCTATGGCTAGCACTTCCAGTACCATGTCGAACATAAGTGGTGAGAGTGGGCATCCCTGTCTTGTTCCTGTTCTTAGGGGAAATAAATTTAGTTTTTGCCCATTGACTATGATGTTGGCTATAGGTTTGTCATTAAGGCTTTTATTATGTTGAGGTATGATCCCTCTACTCCCACTTTGCTGAGAGTTTTTATCAAGAAAGTGTGTTGGATCTTGTCAAATGTTTTTTCTGCATCGATTGATATGATTATGTGATTTTTGTCTCTCAATTTGTTTATGTGATGTATCACATTTATTGATTTGTGGATATTGTACCATCCTTGCATCCCCAGAATAAATCCCACTTGGTCATGGGGTGTGATCTTTCTAATGTTATGCTGGATCTGATTTGCTAGAATTTTGTTAAGGATTTCAGCATCTAGGTTCATCAGGTATACTGGCCTGTAGTTCGCTTTCTTTGTGGTGTCTTTATCTGGTTTTGGAATTAGGGTAATGCTGGCTTCATGGAGAGAACTTGGAAGTGTGCCTTCCTCTTAAATATTTTGGAATAGTATGAGGATGATAGGTTTTAGTTCTTCTTTGAATGTTTGGTAGAACTCCCCTGTAAAGCTGTCTGGACTAGGGCTTTTGTTTGCTGGAAGATTTTTGATTAGTACTTCAATTTCATTAGTAGTTAACTAATAATCAGGAAGTTTATTCTTCCTGATTGAGTTACGAAAGCTTGTACTTTTCTAAGAATATGTCCATTTCATCTAGGTTGTCCAGTTTGAAGGCCAAGAGACATATGAAAACATACTCAAAGTCACTAATCATCCCAGAGATGCAAATCACAACAATGATGTAACATCTCACACCTGTCAGAACGGCTATCATCAACAAATCAACAAATGACAAGTGCTGGCGAGGATGTGGAGAAAAAGAAACACTTGTGCACTGCTGGTGGGAGTGCAAACTGGTGCAGCCACTGTGGAGAACAGTATGGAGTTTCCTCAAAAAATTAAAAATGGAACTCCCATTTGACCCAGTAATCCCAGTTCTTGGAATATATCCCAAGAAATCAGAAACACCAATCAGAAAGGACATATGCACCCCTATGTTCATAGCAGCACAATTTATAATAGCTAAGATTTGGAAACAATATGAGTGCCCTTCAGCAGATGAGTGGATTAAAAAACGGTGGTGCATTTACACAATGGAATACTATGCTGCTATAAAAAAGAAGGAGCGTTTACCATTTGCAATAGCATGGATGGACCTGGAGAGCATTATGCTAAGCGAAATAAGCTAGTTGGAGAAAGATAAATATCACATGATCTCACTCATATGTGGGATATAATGAACAACATAAACTGATGAACAAACATAGATCCAGAGACAAAGTAATACTGAACAGACCGTCCAACCTCAGAGAGAAGGCAGGGGAGGCGTTGGGGGGTAAGCGATCAACCAAAGGACTTGTATGCATGCATATTAGCATAACCAATGGACACAGACACTGGGGTGGTGGGGGCTTGTCCTGGGGGGTGGGAGTGGCCAAAGGGGGGGGGGAGTCAATCGAAGAAAAAGGAGACATATGTAATACTTTAAACAATAAAAAAAAAGAAAATGCTAAAGAGGATGTGATTATGTGATTTTAATTATTTGCCATTGTGGAAAAGTTAAAACTCTGACATTAACAAAGATAAGTGGTTGCTAGGGTTTGGGAGAGGTAGGGATAAATAGGTGGAGTGCGGAAGATTTTTAGGGTAGTTAAGCTATTCTGCATACTATAATGACAGATACATGTCATTATACATTTGTTCAAACCCACAGAATGTACAACACCAAGAATGAACCCTTAGGTAAACTGTGGACCTTGGGTGATTATGATGTATCAATGTAGGTGCATCAATTACAGCAAATGTACAACTCTGGTGGTGGGTGTTGATAACAGGGGAAGTATGCATGTGTAGGAGCAGGGTTAAAATAGGAAATCTCTTCACCTTTCCTTCACTTTTGTTGTGAACCTAAAATTGTTCTAATCAAAAGAGGAAACATAATTCAAGGAAATATCCTAAGCATAAAATAAACTATCCTAATCTGAAGGTTTTTATTTAGGATTTTTCAAGTCTGCTGTAATTATACTTTAATAGTATGTATACTTATTAATGGTATAACATGTTTCACTAAATCTATTTTAAGCCCTAGTACCTGTGTTTGTATGAGCAAGTGTGTCTCTGCGTATGTTTATATATCTACTAGAGGCCCTGTGCACCAATTCGTGCACAGGTGGGGTACCTAGGCCTGGCTGGTGATCGGGGCCACGGGAGGTTGGCCAGGGAAGGGGCTGCAGGAGGTTGGTCAGTGGGCCAGGGTGGAGGGTAGAAGGGGCCAGGGGACGTTGGCTGGGGGAATGCACTGACCACCAGGGGGCAGTTCCTGCTTTGAGTGTCTTCCCCCTGGTAGTCAGTGTGCATCATAGGTCCCAGTCATTCGGTCATTTCGGTTTTTATATATACAGACTAGTGGCCCGGTGCATGAAATTCATGCACATTAAAAGGGGATTAGAGGAAATAATATGGATATTTGCCCTTTCTCTATAATAGAAGTGTCAGAGATGAAAGAAAATTAGTAAAATGTATATGAAAACCTTCCTCCTGTCAGAGTCTGGGGTGCACCACGGGACTCAGAGTCAAGTCCCCGCCCACCCCACCCCCATTGGGCTAGATACAGACCTGGCCAGTCCCACCCTTGTCAAGCCCCGCATGGCAGGGAACGTAGCCTCAGGTCCCCTGGCCCGGCACCAGGATGGGGGGCGTGGCCTGAGGTCCCCCAGATGGGGCGGGGGGCGTGCATTGAGGTCCCCATCAAACCCCTCCAGGTGTGGGACATGGCCTGAGATCCCCTGTCAAACCCCTTGGTTGGGGGACATGGCCTGAGGTCCCCTGTCAAGCCCCACTGGCAGCGGGGGTGCAGCCCCAGATCCCCTGTCAAGCCCCGCTGGGCAGGGGAAGCAGCCTGAGTTCCCCCAACCCAGCACTGGGGGTGCACCTGGAGGTCCCCTGTCAAGCCCTGCTGGGTGGGGAGACGCAACCTGAGGTCCCCAGTCAAGCCCTGCCAGGTTGGGGAGCGCAGCCTGAGGTCCCCTGTCAAGCCCTGCTGGGTGTGGGGTGTGGCCTGAGATCCCCCAGCCTGATGCCAGGGCGGGGGTCCTCTGTCAAAGCCCTGCCTGGTGAGGGGCGTGGCCTGAGGTCCCCTGGCCTGGTGCTGGGGCGGGGGGAGCAGCCTGAGGTCCCCTAGCCCAGCACCAGGATGGGAAGCGCACCTTGAGGTCCCCTGTCAAGCCCCGCAGGGCAGGGGGCATGGCCTCAGGTCCCCTGGCCTGAAGCCAGGGCGGGGGGTGCAGCCTGAGGTCCCCTGTCAAGTCATGCTAGGTGGGGGGAGCAGCCTGAGGTCCCCCGTCAAGCCCCAAGGGGACGGGGGAGGGCATAGCCTCAGGTCCCTGCTGATTGCTCCTTAAGGCTCCTTATGGGAACTTGGCCTCAGCTGTGGGTGCAGCCATCTTTGTGATGGAGTGGTGGTCAATTAGCATATTCCCTCTTTATTAGAGAGGATGTTAAAGCCAAAGGTGAATATATTTTTAGCCAGAACTTTTACTTTAATATAGGAATATTCAAAAATAATTAAATATTGTTGGAAAATGGAGTCACTGATTCCCCATCCAAATTGGCAAGAAATCACTAATTACTTGGGATTGAAACTGTGTTTCTTTTTTCTCTTCCCTCCTTCCTTCTTTCCTCCTTTTCTCCTTTCTGCCATCCCTCTCTCTCTTGCTATCTCCCTCCTTCTTTCCCTCATTCTTTCTTTCAATATTCATGTCTTGAATTACTTAAGTTTTGATTCAGCAGTCTCTTGCAATTACACCTATTTTCACAGAATATTTTTTGATATTTTGTCATATTATCATAATAATATTTTTGTAATACTGCTTTAATATACCAACTTAAAAATAAAGATGCTACATTCACATTATTATTAAACAAAAAGAGTTCTGTTTATATGCATATATGCATAGCCCATGGACACAGACAATAGTGTGGTGAAGGCCTGGGAGGGGTGGTGCAGGGTGTAGGGGGTCAATGGGGAGAAAAGGAGGCATCTGTAATACTTTCAACAATAAAGGTAAATCTTAAAAAAAGAGTTACATTATTCAGAGTCAGGAAGTTTTGAGGCAAATGTGATTAGGTAATATGTTATTTCTATTGTATTATGCTATACATGTATATAAATAAGACAAAATTATATCTCAAATTAAGCACTAATAACACAATCTTGCTGTTTAACAAGGCAATAATTGTATTCTAAGCAAGATAAATTATAAGACAAATTATAATTAACCTGCAGTCCAAATGAAATGCTGTGAAAATACCATTTTGCCTATTATGTTATGAGTAATTTTTATAAACTTCATACAAATGTTGGAAAGCACTGTATTTGCAAAAACAAAAGGATGTCAGCTAGTATGTTTAGGCATGTATTTCTCCACAAAAGAATAATAAGAAAGGAAAAAGAAAGAATTAATAGTTGCATGTGTTATTATTATTACTAGCTTAATTTTCTAAGAATTAGGAAATTTTTAGGTCTTATTTAATGGAATTCTAGTATTAAAGTGATTTTAAGACAATGTAAATATTAGTGTATAGGTCATTAATGTTTGTAAAGTTTTAATACTCTATAGACTCATATGGACTAGCAGTGACTGAGAATCTTAGTGTTCAAAAAAAAAGGAAAAGAAAAATAATAAAAACAAAAATTAAAATAATATAATGGGGAAATGTGGCATTTATAAAATTGAATAGGTAATTTAATGTTGTTTCTAAAAAAAAATACAAAAAAATTGTTTCTAAAAAAACAGACTTGATATTCTTAAGAGGAACACTATAAATCAATATATGAATATAGACTTGAGGCTTAAATATACATTTCTCTAAAAACTCAAATTGTTTTTTTTTTTATAAAGAAAGAGAGTAACACCCGGCCAGTGTGGCTCAGTTGGTTGAGCATGTACCATGCAGCAGGAAGTCACCAGTTTGATTCCCAGTCATGGCACATGCCTGGGTTGCAGGCTCAATCCCCAGTAGGCAGTGTGCAGAAGGCAACTGATCAATGTTTCTCTATCATCAATGTTTCTATCTCTCTCTCCCTCTCCTTTCCTCTCTCTGAAGTCAATTAAAAAAAAATATATTAAAATAAGTGAGTGCAAACGTGATGTTAAAAAGGGAAATATCAATTTCTCAGAAGACAAGAACCTACTGAAAGTCTTTTCTATAAAGAGTGACAGAATGTTGTATTTTGAGAACCACCAGGACAGAGCAGTTATCATTTATCATTGCAACTCTAAGATGTCTAACATTAGTAAGGGACATACAATCAAGCCTTTTTGTTGAATGATTAGATGGATTGGTGCTTGAAGAAATTAATTTTGTGAAAGTGCTGAAATACCAGTGAATAGATTAGGTTCAAGTTTGAGTTTTACTACTAAATTGTTTCCAAGTCTTCTAGGTTACTATACATATTTTGCCTCAATTTCCATTAAAATGTATGTCTTGCATAAGTTATATATTGGGGTTTAAAAAAATGTAGATGCCATTAGGTTGAACAATATGCCTTTACTATTTTTGTCAGTCAAGTATCAGCAAGATAAAGCAATCCTATCTAATAAAAGAGTAATATGCAAATTAATCATCACTCCACTACACCCACAAGCCACGCCCACAAGCCATGCCACCAGCCAATCAGGAGCGAATATGCAAATAAACCCAACCAAGATGGCTACAGCCACAGAGAGCAGGAGGGAGGCTTGGGTTTCCCTGGCAATGGAGGAAGCCAAGCTTTCCGCCTGCCCTTGCCGGCCTAGGCCTCCACTCAAGGCTACAAAGTTTCAATGATAGAAGATACATAAATCCAAACAGAAATGGCGGCAGCCACAGAGCTGGAAAGAGCAGGAGGATAGGGTTGCCCCCAGTGATGGAGGAAGCCAAGCTTTCCACATACCCTGGCCAGCCCAGGCCTCCGCTTAAGGCTACAAAGTTTCAATTATAGAAGATACATAAATCCAAAAAAACAAATGGCTGCTGCCATGGAGCAAGCAGAAGGCTTGGCTCCGCTCCAGGCTACAAAGTTTCAATTGTAGAAGATAAATAAACCCCAGATACAGGGCCTCCACTTGGGTCGCCGGTGGGGCGTGGCTGGCCTGCAAACCACCACAGGCCCCTTGCCCAGGCTGCCTCACACTCCAAGGGAACCCCCACCCTGATCCAGGACACCCTTCAGGGCAAACCAGCTGGCCCCCACCAGTGCACCAGGCCTCTATCCTATCTAATAAAAGAGTAATATGCAGATTGACCATCACTCCAACACACAAGATGGCTGCCCCCATGTGGTCAAAGATCCTGCCCCCATGTGGACACAAGATGGTCACCACAAGATGGCCAGCAGGGGAGGGCAGTTGGGAGGGACCAGGCTTGCAAGAAAGGGCAGTTGGGGGCGATCAAGCCTGCAGGGGAGGGCAGTTGGGGGGGACCAGGCCTGCAGGGGAGGGCAGTTGGGGGGGACCCAGGCCTGCAGGGGAGAGCAGTTGGGGGGAACCAGGTCTGCAGGGGAGGGCAGTTAGGGGTGACCAGGCCTGCAGGGGAGGGCAGTTAGGGGCAAACAGGCTGGCAGGGGAGCAGTTAGGCATTAATCAGGCTGGCAGGGGAGTGGTTAGGGGGTGATCAGGCTGGCATGCAGAAGCGGTTAGGGGCCATCAGGAAGGCAGGCAGGCGAGCAGTTGGGAGCCAGCAGTCCTGGATTGTGAGAGGGCAGTCGGACATCCCTCGAGGGGTCCCAGATTGGAGAGGGTGCAGGCTGGGCTGAGGGACACCCTGCTCCCCCGTGCACCAATTTCGTGCACTGGGCCTCTAGTTAAAAACATAATAAAAAAGGAAACATTTAAATATGATAGATAAGTTCATAGGATTCTTGTAATAGAAAGTAATTCTTTCCAATTAAAGTTCCAGCATGCTATTTTTTAGATATTGACAGTATGATCCCAAAGTTTATATAGAAAGGAAAAGTCCAAAACCAGCTGACATATACAGAAAAATAAAACCTTTATGTATGTATATACATACATGCTTATGTTTATTTTACATATGTTTGTGTATGTGCATACATAAATTTATGTTTATAGTTTATATTATAAGGCAGCACCACAACAAGTGCTAAAGTTAAAACAATGAATAAGATGTGGCTTTTCAGTTGAAGAATTCAAATTTTCGCCTTTGAATACTAGCATGGTATAGAATATTATGGTGATAGATTAATGGCATGCAGGATTTTGTGGGTGGGGCTAAATCACTTTCAGGAACTTCCTGGAGTTATCTATACATCTGCCTCTACCCCAACTAATACCCCTCCCCATCACCACACACAAGCATTGCTAGGGATGGGATTAAGTTTGGCCTCTGAGGTGAAAGAAAAAGTCTATCCCATTTTTAAAAATATTTTTCTTCCAGATAACATTGACTTTAGTAATAAGTATTGACAATATAAAGGAGAAGAAAAACCAACCAAACCAAACTTTTAGCTCTATTCTCTTCCTTGCAATTTAGAACATATGTGTAGGAAGACATGACATGTGAAGAAGCTATGCAGCAATGTACCTAAGCGTACTTAATATAGGAAAGGCCTTGCACTGCTAAGGGCTTACTATGGAAGTGTGAGAATAACGTTTTTTAGAATAACAGGGTGGGAGGAACCATCCATAGAATTATGTAGCTATTTCCTCTCTGGCTTATGCACTTGCACTGTGGCTTTTTCCTGTTTTCCTGACTGGCCATCCATCACATTCTTGGTATAGCACTGATCTGCAGTGTCACCTCATTATGCAACGTTAATGTGACCTGGTGATTTCCAATTTAATATCCTATGGAAATTTGTAACAGGTCTCAGAACAGCATGAGTATGATTTAAGCCTCCTTTACTAAAAAGTATCTGTAATTAGGATTCCTTTATAGCTTAAATCTTTTCTATATTGCCTACATGTCCACAGCAAGCATATTTTGCTTTAAAACCAAAACAATTAGAGAGAAAACACTAATTTGGCCATGTTTATAATTTTTATTATTCTGCAATGTAGGCCTCAAATGATGATTTGGAAGTCATTTTCATATTTTAACCTCTTTGAATAGCCCTACGCTCAAATGGGGATTTACCATATCAGGCTTGCTTGACAACAAAAGGTTTGGATGCCAAGTAAGGAATCTATTTTCCAAAAGAAGCCAAAGCATTGTGTGCTCTACATATATTCATAATTGCCGAGCAGTCTTTCTAAATGACTATTCTAATTCCTCTGCAGATTATGCTTCCCATTTTTAAGAAATTAACTTAATAGTGATGGAGCTCGCTCAAAATTTCTGTTCTCTCGAGCATAAGATTCATAGATTTTTTTTTTGTATAGTTTTGAGGAAATCCCTTGTCTTTTACCCTATCCTGAGAACCAATGTGTTCATTTTCTAATCCATGCTAATCTGTCACTGGGTAATTTTGAAGGAAAGGAGCAGTCAGCACTCCCAAAGTATATTTAAATGATCTAATTTGAATGTGAGATCTCTCTTCTCAGCTTGTTAATCATGGAATAAACACTATTATTTTGAAATATAACACCCAAAAATGTTTTAAGTCTTCTGTTGTTATACATTGGTAGTATCTTCCAAGGAATCACATAAGTACGTGAAACAACAGAAAGACACAGATTGCAACAGGGACAGGCAGGGATACTGTCTCCCCTCTAGGACACAAATCTATATTAAAGAAAAAAAGTTTTGGTCACATCTGGTTGGGTGATGTATGGGCAAGCACCATTGAATGGACTGTTTAAATTTAGAATGTTTCTAAAGAAATGTACATATTTTTCAAATCTGAACATGAAAAGCGGATAAAGTATGTTTTATACTAGGTTAAGAGATAGCAAAGGCTGCTGTGGTAAGTGCTGGTACATAAAATTTCAGTATACATGAAATGTATACCACTTTACACTGTGTAATCTAATTTAGAAACATTATTATCCACTAATTTTGATGGAGTTCAATTTATCTCTTTTTGTGTTTTGTTTTGTTTCACTTGTCTGTGCTATTGGAGTAATATTTAAGAAATCACTGCCAAATCCAAGATTGTGAATATTAGGCCCTAGATTTTCTTCTCAGAGTTTAATAGCTTCAGCTTTTAAATTTAGTTATTTGATTCATTTTGAATTATTTTTCTATATGGCATAAGGTGAGATCCAAACTTCCTTCTTTTGAATGTACATATCTAGTTTTCTAAGACACCTTTTTTGAATAGGCTTTTCTTTTCCATTATATGTCTTGGCACCACTGTGAAAATTTAATTTAGCACAGAATTGCAAGTTTATTCCTAAGCATTCAATTCTATTCCATTGGACAATATGTCTAACCAATCTTCACCAAAACACATTCTAATGACACTGTCAAAATCAAAGACAAGGAGAATCCTAACAGCAGCAAAGAAAACAGATTATAACTTACAAAAAAACCTCTGTTAGGCTTTCAGCAGATTTCTCAGCAGAAACCTTATAGGCCAGGAGACAGTGGAGTAATATATTCAAAGTGCTAAAAGAAAAAAAGTAATAAGAGTATTATAACCACAAAATTATCCTCCAGAAATAAAGGAAAATTAATACTTTCCCAGAAAAAAACACACAAAACTAAGAGTGTTTCATCTCCACTAGACCTGCATTACAAGAAATCCTGAAAATGTCTAATCACTATATTATACACTGGAAACTGATATAACAATATAAGATTACATACCAACTATACTTAAATAAAACAGTTACAAAAAAGAAGCTAAATAGTAACATGAAAACAGAAAAATATTCAAAACACTGGTAAATATAAATATACAGTCAGATTTAGAAAACTAATTCTGTAATGTGATGGTATGCCAAATAATTATACTTAAAAGAGCCCTAAAAAAACTATACTATAAATTGTTAATGAAAACACACTATAAAAAAATATAAATGTGACATCAAAAATACAAAATGAGGAAGTAAAAAAGGTAGAGTTGTCCTGTTCTTAAGTAGAGAGAGATTGTAATTATTGGTACAAACTCTATGCAATAAAATATTCCATATTAATGTCACTGGAAATTTACTAACTTCAGAATTATTTGTATATGGTTTGACCTATGTCATGAATTAATCTTAAATAATTCTGCCCACCACTAAGGTGTAGTATATACTAGTTTTGTCTATTGAATGAATTGCTTAAGACAATGGGCCAATGGGGACCATATCAGAGGAGACAACTACTAGCAGCCTAGGAATCTGAATCAAGTACATTTTGCTTTTAGTTTCTCAAGTTGCATTTGCTTAAAGAAACTATATCATAAATTCTGTGGGGAATGCTTGTTTCTGATTCACTGACTTTTTTTTCCTTGTCTCTCTAATTCACATAGCTGCTTTCATACAAGTACAAAATAAATATATATTAACAATAAATACCTTAATGAAATATTAAATTATATAATGACCCTTCCCCTCAGCATAGCAGTGTGGTAACTACAGCAAATGAATAATAAGTAATTAAATGTACTTAGAGTTGTATCAAAAGCGAACCCTACTTTTCTGTCTTTTTTTTTTTTTTTGATCATTTATATGCCATCTAAGCCTTCTCTGTCATGAAAGAACATATATTTTCACAGTATTTGGCTTCTAATTCCTTTTTATTCTCCAAATTATCAGTGGTGGCAATTTTTCCAGCTTTATTGATATACTAGTGACCCAGTGCATGAAATTTGTGCACATTAAAAGGGGATTAATTAGAGGAAATAATTTAATATTGCTATTTGCCCTTTCTCTATAATAGAAGTGTCAGAGATGAAAGAAAATTAGTAAAATGTATATGAAAACCTTCCTCCTGTCAGAGTCTGGAGCTCACCACAGGACCCAGAATCAAGTCCCCGCTCACCCACATGTGCCTCAAAATCGAGTGAGACCCAGACCCGGCCGACCCCGGCCCCATTGGGCTAGATCCAGACCTGGCCAGTCCCACCCTTGTCAAGCCCTGCCAGGCAGGGGGTGTAGCCTCAGGTCCCCTGGCCCAGCACCAGGATGGGGGGCGTGGCCTGAGGTCCCCCAGCCCAGACCAGGGCAGGGGATATACCTTGAGGTCCTCCGTCAAGCCCTGCCAGGTGGGGGACATGGCCTGAGATCCCCTGTCAAGCCCCGTTGGTGAGGGGCATGGCCTGAGGTCCCCCATCAAGCCCCGCCAGGAGGGGGGGCCTAGCATCAGGTCCCCCGGCCCAGCACCGGGAGGGGGGTGCAGCCTCAGGTCCCCATCAAGCCCCACTGGCAGGGGGGTGTGACTCAGGTCCCCCGTCAAGCCCCCCTGGGCAGGGGGTGCAGCCTGAGTTCCCCCAACCCAGCACTGGGGGTGCACCTTGAGGTCCCCCGTCAAGCCCCCTGGGTGGGGAGCATGGCCTGAGGTCCCCTGTCAAACCCAGCCAGGCCGGGGGGCACAGCCTCAGGTCCACTGGCCTGGTGCTGGGCCGGGAGGTGCGGCCTGAGGTCCCATCAAGCCCGCCAGGCAGGGGGTGTGGTCTGAGGTCCCCTGGCCTGGTGCTGGGGTGGGGGACGCAGCCTGAGGTCCCCTGTCAAGCCCCACCTGGTGGGGTGTGCAGCCTGAGGTCCCCCAGCCTGGCACTGGGATGTGGGGAGCAGCCTGAGGTCCCTAGCCCAGCACCAGGACAGGAAGCACACCTTGAGGTCCCCTGTCAAGCCCTACCGGGTGTGGGGTGTGGCCTGAGGTCCCCTGTCAAGCCCCATGGGGGCAGGGGAGGGTGTAGCCTCAGGTCCCTACTGATTGCTCGTTAAGGCTCCTTATGGGAACATGGCCTCAGCTGTGGGTGCAGCCATCTTTGTGACGGAGTGATGGTCAATTAGCATATTCCCTCTTTATTAGATAGGATTTAACATATAAGTCAAAGTTCAAAATATACCTGTTCTTTTGATTCACTTAGGTATTACAAAATGATTACCACCAGGGTACTAGCTAACACCTCCATCATGTCACATAATTACCATTTCTTTTTTGTATTGGGAACATTTAAGACTTACTCTTAGCAACGTTCAAGTACATAATGCAGTATTAACTGATTCACAGTACTGTGCATAGATGGCTAGAACTTATTCTCTAAATGGAAGTTTGCACCATTTGACCAACATCTTTTCATTTCCCCCACCTCTCTCATTCACTGGAATCACCATTCTACATTCTCTTTCTATGAGTTTGACCTTTTTAGATTCCACTTATTAGTGACACCATACAGTATCTTCCATACACTCTCTGACATTTTACTTAGCATAAGTAAATGCAGCCATTCTCATGGCAGAATATTTAGATAGATGATAGATGACAGATAGATAGAGAGATAGATAGATAGATAGATGATAGATAGATAGATAGATAGATAGATAGATAGATAGATAGATAGATGATAGAGTATCTTCTCTATCCATTCACTGATTTATAGACACTTAGGTTGTTTCATCTTGGCTATTGTGAATAATGCTGAAATAAACATGGGGGTGCAGCTATCTCTTCAAGATCCTGATTTTATTTATTTGATAAGTGCCCAGAAGTGGGATTGCTGTGTCATATGGTAGTCTGGTTTTAATGTTTTGAGGCTTTTCCATACTGTTTTCCATAGTAGCTGTACAAATTCACACTATCAGCAACAGTGTTTAAACATTCCTTTTCCTACTTTCCAGCAACCTTTGTCTTATTAATGATAACCATTCTAACAGGTGTGAGGTGTATCTCATTGTGGTTTTCATTTATATTTCCTTGTTGTTGTGAAATATTGAACATCTTTTCATGTACCTTTTAGCTATTTGTATATCTGCTTTGGAAAAAAATATCCATTGAGTTTCTCCAACCATTTTTAAATCAGATTGTTTGATTTCTATCATAGTTTTATGAGTTATTTATGTATTTTGGATTTTATCTCCTACCAAATATATGGTTTGAAAGTAATTTATATCATTCTGCAGGTGTCTTTTCCTTTTTTATTGTTTATTTTGCTGTACAGAAGCTTTTTAGGTTTAATGCAGTTCCACTTATTGATTTTTGCTTTTTGGTGTCATCTAAAAAAGTGTTGCCAAGAAGAATGTCAAGAAGTCCCCCCGAACCCCCTATGTTTTCTTCTAGAAGTTTTATAGATTCAGGTCTTATGTTTAAGTCTTTAACCCATTTCAAATGAACACTTCTCTTCACTTGCAAATAGCCATCACAGGAAAAGGTGCAACCTAGTATGTCTTTAAGAACTAGGCACATATTGCTCCTGAATACCCCTCGAAGATTCTCCCATTGTTTTGTACTTTGATTTTTAAAAAAATGGTGTTGAGAAGAAAACATGAAGTTGAATCATAAGTGCCTTGTGTAGAAATACTTGAATGCTTTTTATTCTTTAAACACAAAACCTCCCAACTCTCCTGGGGAGATGTGGTGCCATATTATAAGGGACATGAAACCAAGATGTAAAACAAGGGCCTTACAACCAGGCACTTCACAAAAGATTCATCTTTGTACTTCATGAATGATTTACTGCTCTGTATTTCATCATGCATAGGCCTTTGATCAAAAGTTATTATGGCTCTATAAAAATCAGGATTTTTATTACTGGCTTTTTATTACAGGGTTTTTATTAATGGCTCATACTTATGTCCTCCCCCTTTACTGTGTTTCTTTTTCTCTTTTTAGTTTTTTTTTTTTTTTTTTTCTGCATTGGTGTTAAATAGCCATACAGCATAATGGTGAAATGGTGAGCGACATTAACCTTATGGTCTTATCCATAGGAATTGAAGTCCTTGCTCCAACTACTATTTCTCTAAATTGTCTGGATTCAGAAAATAGATGGAGAGGGCTGTATAAATATGTTCCATTCTCCCACATATTTATAGTTGAAAAATAGAAAAAATAATTTTAGACAGACAAATATCAATATCTAACAAACTGTTTTGTCACAAATATATATATATGTACACAAATATATAGTTTAGTATGAGATAAGATGCAAGTTTTGGTATGATAAGGATGATACTAATTTTCTATATTTAAATTGGTTATATGTTGACTCCTATAACAAATGAAAAGGAAATGTTGAATAGGGAGTTGGATACACTGGTCTTTGAGAAGTGAAGTCTGGGTTGGAAGTGTAAATCATAAAGTTGCTAAATGGTAGCGATCACATCAAAAAGAATGTTGAACAAGCAACTTTAATCCACACAGAGCAGAGATAGAATTGCTCAGAGGTAACTGTGTGAGAAAGCATTTCCAGATAGAAGGCTGGCATACTGGTGGAATTCTATTTAGTAATTACTGAAGGCTAGAACTCAATGTATCTTTTGCATTAAATGGCAAACAGAGTGTGTTAGATATTGGTAGTTTCCTATTTAAAATTATTTTCCCATTCTTCACTATGATATGTGAGAGATGAAAATATGCAACTTATTTTATTTTTTATATATTTGAGACATATTTGACATAACATTGTACTAGTTTAAGATGTATAACAATGATTTGATTTGATGCATATATTGAAAAATGATTAGAGAATACATTTAGTTTATATATCTATCACCTCACATAGGTAATGTTTTTCTTGTATTGAGAACTTTTATGATCTACTCTCTTAGTAACTCTTAAATACACAGTACAATATTGTTAATTATAGTCATTTTCAATATTGTGGTAAATAGACAGATATAGCATTTTTTTTCTAAATCCTCAATCCTGAGGATATTCATTTTTAGAAAGAGTGGAAGGGAGGGAGGAGGGGGGGGAGAGAGAGAGAGAGAGAGAGAGAGAAAGAGAGAACCACCTATGTGAGAGAGACACATCAATTGGTTGCCTCCCGCATGTGCCCCAACACAGGCTGGACCAGGGACCAAGCCTGCAATTGAAATATCTACCCTTGACTGTGAATTAACCTTGGACCCTTCAGTCCACCAGCTGAGGCTCTAACCACTGGGAAAACTGACTAGGGCAGATATGGTATTTTTACTGTAAAGTTTATTGCCCAATCACTGGACATATTTCAACCCAGGATACTTGCTGTCTTCAATACACTATTCTTTCTAAGAAGTGACATCCATGTGTCTGACTCAACTACCACCTTTGTCTTAAAGATTTTCAAAATTAGTATTCTCTAGCCAAGACCTTGATTTTGAGATTCCTGTATTATTTCTTAGGGCTTACTGTCATTGTTATTTCAAGCTAGTTGGCTTGAAATATTTATATCCACATATTTATACCTATATACTAAGCTATCTCCCATTTTCTACATCTTTCCTCCATTTTCCTGTTCCTCTAATAAGCATATACATTTTTTATTTAATTTTCTATAGAAGTAAATGATACCACCATAGTCAATGTTTTAAAGATGAACATAGCATAATTATCCATGATTCAGTCATCTCTTTTCATAAATTACCAGCAGCCAATTGGTTACCAATATTCTATAATCTGCTCATAAATAAACTTTGAATCTGTTATATCTTTTCCAAAATCATTTTCACTATCCTAGCCCATGAACTTCCAAATATTTAAAATAGATTTTAGGGGAGAAAATATGGCGGCGGAATAGATAGACGTGTTCCGAGCCTTGTCCTGGAGCAGGAAGAAAGAACAGCTGAGGGTCACACGAGGAGTGTTTGTTGGCAAGTTAAGGGACAGCTAAACTCCAGAAGAAGGTGGGGGACTGCTAGACGGGGTTCCCTGACCTGGCAGCCCCCGCTGCGGCTGGATCCCCTCCCGGAGCTACGGGCTCCGACGAGGAGTTTGCGCCATCTTGAACGGGAAAGTGGAGCTTATCGGAAGCCTGAGAATCCATAACTGTGGCATCCACAGAACAGCTGCGAGCCCCAGAACACCAGTCCCCAATTGGCGCAAACACACAGATTCAGAGGAGCTCTACACTCCACCATGGAAAGGTCAGATTTCGCCTGGGATAAGGTGAGGTCTCTGGTCCCAGAAAGGTCAGATTTCACCTGGGATAAGGTGAGGTCTCTGGTCCCGGCGGGAGAGAGGAACACGCATATTGCAGGAGCTGGAGGATCAGGGAAGTCTGTGCTTAGAAAAATCCGTGGCTGTTGGGGCTGGCGTGATCTGTGAATGTGGAAGGGGGTCCTCAGAGCTGTTAACAGAAGGGCTCTCTAAAAAGCAACCCATTTTGATCTGACGTGCAGGGACACCCTAAGAATTTCAAAGGTGTGCCGGCTGCCTAGACTTGCGCGCAGCCCCTGAGTTCACACACTTGGGCTTTTTCCTCTTCAAATCCTTGTTTCTGATTACTAAGCCCAATACATAGGATCACCCAGTTGGGGACACCCTAGGAGAATGCAGGGGAAAGTTGTTTTTCTGGAACCTGGGGATTGGAGCAGGGAGTGACCATCGGAGAGCCAGCTCTGAGGCAGCCCACTCCCACAAACCGGTAGTGAGTTCCACAGGGAAAGAAGGCTCTAACACTGCCTAGAGAGGCCACAGATAGACCCGGAAGTCAATCCAGAAACACTGCCACCCAGGGGCTAAATCACAAATTGACTCTTGTGTAATCAAAAATAAAGGAATACGAGAAATTAAGACAAACCGCCTGCTTAAAATCAGGACTGGCTTACAACACTGAAGAGCAGTGGAACGCAGGGAACTGCAATACTGTCCGGACTGAGAAACAGGCGTGCCAAACAGAACAACAGAGGAAGTGAATGACCTTCACTACTCCACATTTTATTTTTATTTTTTATTTTTGTATTTTCATTTTTTGCATCGTTTACTCAAGAAACTATTTTTTTCATTTTTGCTCACTTGATTTTACCTTTTTAATTATTACATTTTATTTTCAATCCATGTTATTACTACTGCTATTTTATTTTATTTTTTTTAAAAAGTGTCATTTTATTTTCTCTTCATTTTATTTTGGGATTAGTGTTCTACATTCTATTTTCATCTTTCCTTTAGCATCGTTTTACTCTATCTCAACTCTACCTTTATGCCATCACTCTCTTCCTAACCTTTCCATTTTCGGTGTCCTGTTTATCTTACCCTTTTCCTGCTTTAGATTTTCCCTATTCTTTCTGTTTACCCCTTGTTAAAATTTCACCCTACTTACATATCTAATCTCCAATCCCCTGCTCCAAGTCCATACACACCTCTCCCTTAGCTGTCTTAACTATCCAGAAAATTGTTTTTCTCTCTGTCCTTTTGTTGTTGTTCACTTCAATGTTGATTATACCAAATTTTTATGCTTCTTTGTGAGATTGTTTTACTTATTCTTCTTTTGTTTGTTTATTTTTTTTGTTTGTTTTGTACTTCAGTTTTGCCTTGCTTCACTCAATATTAGTGGGTGTTGTAGTTTGTATTAATCCCCAGGTACATGTTGCTGGCATTTGCTGGGATTAGTGATTGTTCTATTGGAGTTTTATCCCCATATATATATAGTTTGTTCCCCTTTATCTCTTAGTCTCTTTCTTGTCCTTCTTACTATTTTTTCCTTTTCCCAATTTCATTTTGACACTCCTTTTTTTTTTCCTTTCTTTCTTTTTCCTCTTCTTCTTTCTCTCCTATCCCCTAATTTGTCTTTCTCTGATGGTCACCTTTATTGGAGGTTATTAATGTCGTGAATACATTTCTGTTCAGTGCCTTGTGTGTTGTACCTGGTAGTGCTATATTTTGTGCCTTTAAATCAATGCAGGAGAGAGAGAACTACATAACCAGACATCCAGAGAAGAGAGACCATGTGGAGACAAAGAAACAGCCCGCATATGAAAGAAAAGCAGGCATCACCAGAAAAGGAAGTAAACGAAATGGAGGCAAGCAACCTTCCAGAGAAAGAATTCAGAGAAATGGTCATAAGGTGGCTGAAAAGAATGGAAGACAAATTCAACAATATGAGCAAGAACCAAGAGGAAATGAAGAAGAACCAAGAAGAAATGAAAAATGACATCGCTGCTGTAAAGAACTCAATAGAAAGCATCAAGAGTAGACTAGAAGAAGCAGAGGACTGCATCAGTGAGCTAGAAGACAAGATGGGAAAAAATACCCAAGTAGAGCAACTTCTAGAAAAAAAAAATTAAAAGGCAGGAGGAGAGCCTAAGGGAACTTTGGGACAACACGAAACAAAACAACATCTGCATAATAGGGGTTCCAGAAGGAAAGGAAGCTGAGCAAGGAATAGAAAACCTGTTTGAAGAAATAATGACAGAAAATTTCCCTGATATAGAGAAGAAAAACCCACACAAATCCAAGAAGCTCACAGAGTCCCAAGCAAAATGAACCCCAAAAGACCAACGCCAAGGCACATTATAATTAAATTGGCAAACACCAACGACAAAGAATCTTAAAAGCGGCAAGAGAGAGACAGAAAGTTACATACAAAGGAACCCCCATCAGGCTAGCAACTGATTTCTCAACAGAAACTCATCAGGCCAGAAGGGAATGGAATGAAATATACAAAGTCATGCAAAGGAAGGGTCTGAATCCAAGAATACTGTACCCAGCAAGGCTATGAATCAAAATTGAAGGTGAAATCAGGAGCTTCACAGACAAAAAAGGACTAAGGGAATTTATTACCACCAAACCAGCAATGCAAGGAATGCTAAAGGGTCTGCTGTAAAAAAAAAAAAAAAAAAAAAGAAAGAAATAGGAAGCGAAGAAGGAACAGAGGGGTAAAGAATAAAAATGGCGACAAATAAGTACCTATCAATAATAACTTTAAATGTAAATGGATTAAATGCCTCAAACAAAAGACATATGGTAACGGATTGGATAAGAAAACAAGACCCATATATCTGCTGTCTACAAAAAACTCACCTCAGAAAAAAAGACGCACACAGACTGAGGATGAAGGGATGGAAAAAGGTTTTCCAGGCAAATGGAACAGAAAAAAAAGCTGGGGTAGCAATACTTATATCTGACAAATTAGATCTCAAAGTGAAGGACATAACAAGAGATAAGGAAGGCCACTTCATAATACTAAAGGGAGCAATCCAACAAGAAGAAATAACTCTGGTAAACATATATGCACCCAATACAGGAGCACCCAAATACATAAAAAAACTCCTGGAGGATATCAAGGGAGAGATTGACAGCAATACAATCATAGTAGGAGACTTTAATACCCCACTATCACCATTGGACAAATCCTCTAAACAAAACATCAGCTAAGAAACATCAATCCTAAATGACTCACTAGACCAGATGGAATTAATTGACATCTTCAGAACATTTCACCCCAAAGCCACAGAATATACATTCTTCTCAAGCGCACATGGGTCATTTTCAAAGATAGACCATATGTTGGGACATAGGCAAAGTCTCTTCAAATTCAAGAAGATAGAAATCATATCAAGCATCTTCTCAGACCACAGTGGCATAAAACTGGAAATCAACTACAATAAAAACAACCCAAAGAAATCAAACACATGGAGACTAAACAGCATGCTATTAAACCATGACTGGGTTACCAGAGAGATCAAGGAAGAAATAAAAAACATCATGGCAACAAATGACAATGAAAACACTACAATCCAAAATCTATGGGACACAGCGAAAGCAGTCTTGAGAGGGAAGTTCATAGCTCTACAAGCCTACTGCAAAAAACAAGAAACAATGGATAATAAATTACCTAACCCTACAACTCAAAGAGTTAGAAAAAGAGCAACAAGAAAAGCCCAGTGTAAGCAGAAGGAAGGAAATAATAAAGATCAGGGCAGAGATAAACAACATAGAGACCAAAGAAACAATACAAAAGATCAATAAAACCAAGAACTGGTTCTTTGAAAGGATAAACAAGATTGATAAACCTCTAACCAGGTTCACCAAGAAGCAAAGAGAGAGGACCCAAATAAACAAAATCAGAAATGAAAGAGGTGAAATAACAACAGATCCTGCCGAAATACAAAGGATTGTTAAAAAATACTATGAACAACTCTATTCCAAGAAACTGGACAACCTGGAGGAAATAGACATATTCCTAGAAAAATATAACCTTCCAAAACTCAATCAGGAAGAATCTAAACAGCTCAATATGCTAGTAATTATGGAAAAATTGAAGCAGTCATCAAAGAGCTTCCGGCAAACAAAAGCCCGGGGCCAGACGGCTTCACAGGAAAGTTTTACCAAACATTCAAGGAAGAACTAAAACGTATCCTCCTCAGACTATTCCAAAAAATTCAAGAGGAAGGAACACTTCCAAGCTCCTTCTATGAAGCCAGCATCACTCTAATACCAAAACCAGATAAAGACAACACAATGAAGGAGAATTACAGGCCAATATCCCTCATGAACGTAGATACCAAAATCCTCAACAAAATTCTAGCAAATCGGATCCAGCAGTACATCAGAAACATCATACACCATGACCAAGTAGGGTTTGTCCCAGGAATGCAAGGATGGTACAATATCCGCAAATCAATAAAAGTGATACATCCCATAAACAAATTGAGAGATAAAAATCACATAGTCATATCAATTGATGCAGAAAAAGCATTTGACAAAATCCAACACCCTTTCTTGATAAAACCTCTCAACAAGGTGGGAATAGAAGGATCATACCTCAACATAATAAAAGCCATATATCACAAACCCACAGCTAACATCATACTCAATGGGCAAAAACTAAAACCATTTCCACCAAGAACAGGAACAAGACAGAGATGCCCACTCTCACCACTCCTGTTTGACATAGTACTGGAAGTATTAGCCATTGCAATTAGACAAGAAGAAGAAATAAAAGGCATCCAAATTGGAAAAGAAGAAGTAAAGGTCCTTATTTGAAGATGACATGATGTTGCACATAAAAAACCCGAAAGACTCCATCAAAAAACTAACAGACTTAATAAATGAATTCGGCAATGTACCAGGATATAAAATTAACGCCAAGAAATCTATGGCATTTCTATACACCAATAGTGAACTTACAGAAAGAGAGACTAAAAAAGCAATCCCATTTACCATCGCACCCAAAAAATTAAGATACTTAAGAATAAACCTAACCAAGGAGGTAAAAGACCTATATGCGGAAAACTACAGGATACTGAAAAAAGAGATAGAGGAAGATGTAAACAGATGGAAGAACATACCATGTTCATGGACTGGTAGAATCAACATCATAAAAATGTCCATACTACCCAAAGCAATCTAT
This sequence comes from Plecotus auritus, assembly GCF_963455305.1. Taxonomy (NCBI): domain Eukaryota; kingdom Metazoa; phylum Chordata; class Mammalia; order Chiroptera; family Vespertilionidae; genus Plecotus; species Plecotus auritus. Next base: position 129,919,112 of record NC_137776.1, on the reverse strand, counting down.
AGATTCAATGCACTCCCCATTAAAATACCAACGACATATTTCACAGACCTAGAAAGAACTCTCCAAAAATTCATCTGGAATAAAAAAAGACCCTGAATAGCCACAGCAATCCTGAGAAAGAAGAATAATATAGGAGGGATCTCAATACCAGATTTCAAGCTGTATTACAAAGCCACTGTCCTCAAAACAGCCTGGTACTGGCACAAGAACAGACATACAGATCAATGGAATAGAATAGAGAATCCAGATATCGACCCAAACCACTATGCGCAATTAATATTTGACAAAGGAGGCATGAACATACAATGGAGTCAAGACAGTCTCTTCAATAAATGGTGTTGGGAAAATTGGACAGATACATGCAAAAACATGAAACTAGATCACAAACTTACACCATACACAAAAATAAACTCAAAATGGATACAGGACTTAAACATAAGACGGGAAACCATAAAAATACTAGAGGAATCCACAGGCAGCAAAATCTCAGACATATGCCGAAAGAACTTCTTCACTGATACTGCCCCTAGGGCAATGGAAGCCAAAGAGAAAATAAACAAATGGGACTACATCAAAATAAAAAGCTTTTGCACAGCAAAAGAAACCATCAACAAAACAACAAGAAATCCCACTGTATGGGAGAACATATTTGCAAATGTTATCACTGATAAAGGTTTAATCTCCAACATCTACAGGCAGCTTATACAACTTAATAAAAGGAAGATAAATGATCCAATAAAAAAATGGGCAACGGACCTAAATAGAATCTTTTCGAAACAAGACAGAAGGAAGGCCAAGAGACACATGAAAACATGCTCAAAGTCACTAATTATCCGAGAGATGCAAATCAAAACGACAATGCAATACCATCTCACACCTGTCAGAATGGCTATCATCAACAAATCAACAAACGACAAGTGTTGGCGAGGATGCGGAGAAAAAGGAACCCTCGTGCACTGCTGGTGGGAATGCAGACTGGTGCAGCCACCGTGGAGTTCAGTATGGAGTTTCTTCAAAAAACTGAAAATGGAACTCCCATTTGACCAAGTAATCCCACTCCTAGGAATATATCCTAAGAAACTAGAAACACCAATCAGAAAGGATATATGCACCCCTATGTTCATAGCAGCACAATTTACAATAGCTAAGATTTGGAAACAGCCTAGGTGCCCGTCAGCAGATGACTGGATCAGAAAACTATGGTACATCTACACAATGGAATACTATGCTGCCATAAAAAGAAGGAACTATTACCATTTGTAGGCACCTGGATGGAATTAGAGAACATTATGCTAAGTGAAATAAGCCAGTCAATGAAAGAAAAATACCACATGATCTCACTCATTTGTGGATAATGAAAAACATTATAAACTGATGAACAAAAAGATAGATTCAGAGGCAGTAAAGCATCAAACAGACTGTCAAATTACAGCTGGAAGGTTAGGGAGAGGTGGGGGAAATAGGAGATCAACTGAAGGACTTATATGCATGCATATAAGAGTAACCAACAGATGCAAAACATTGGGGGGTGAGGGCATGTATGGGAGTGGGGTGGGGGGGCTATGGTAAGATATGTACACATATAATACCTTAATAAAAAAATAGATTTTAATAGATACTCTGCATATATATATATATATATATATATATATATATATATACACATTTATGTATCTGTATCTCCTAATTCCTAACTTTAGCTGCACCCAATCATGTATTGCTTTAAAATTCATATTTTTCTGTTAACTCTAAATCTTCAAATATTCATCACTTTGCCCCCTTTACCTATTTTAAATGTACTCTCTGCATAAAAATAAATTATTCAAGTACTTTTTTTCTTATTGCATACTTCTTGTCTCTTTTCTCTCTGAACTTTAGGTTCTACACTCATCCAGGAAACTTAAGCCTAGAAAAAATGCCTCTGAATGTGGGAGGGTTGTAGAAGAGCAGGCATTCTGCTCTTCTGGAATCAGACATTCTGTTCTTTTTCATGTCCATGTGTTAAGGTGAAGAAACGGGACTAAGGCAGGTGAGTAATTTTCACCATAAGCTCTATTTTTAATGGAGTCACAGACAATGTCAAACTTCTTAAGTTCCAGATTCCAGATTTACTAATATATTGACAAAAATATTCCATAATTATGTTAAATAATACATTTTAATGACACCCTGCACTTTTATCCCATTCCTAGGTGAATGAGGAAAAATCATAGGAGCAGGTATATTACATTTTCATGCATTCAACTGATTATAAGGATTCTTTAATATTAATTAAATGAGACTTATCAGAATAGGAGTAAACATACTATTTCCTATTAAGGGGAATTATTATTCTCTGTTATTTTGTTTAGAATAAAGTGCACTGCTAAGCTAAAAGTTAAATTTTCTACTCCTGACTAAAATCTCTATTCCTGACTAAATGTGTTAAATGAACCATGTTTTCATTTGCCCTGATATCTGTGGCTATCGTTGCACTCTCAAATCAGAATGCATTGTGTAAGTACACATTATACTAAAAACAGGTGTCATTTCAAGGAACAGAAGGCAATGTCATCTGAAGAAATGGTCTTGCTGTGCTGGTGTGAAAAATATTACACCTTCCATTCCATAAAGTCAAAGAAAACCATGGTATTATGAAAATATAAAACAGTCAGCACTTGATATTAAGGTATATATTTATTAGCTGTTGGGGTAACATTAAATTAAGATATCTGTGAAATACTTAGGGCTACAGTTTAGTCTTTGATATACTTTTATCAATTGGGTATCCAGAAAAAATATATTTCATTTGGCCTATTATTCTTATTATACTGAAAGTCTATTTAATGTGTGTATTCATTCAGTCAACTATACAAACATAAATTTTAAACACTAATAAAAACAAGAACTATGAGCACACAGATAAAAGAGAAGAGAAATAATATGCAAGTCTCTTCATATTTCTGTATTGCATTGAAAACTTTCTCTGAGTAATCCATAAAATAACAAGAATCAAGATAAAGAAGATGATTTATACAGCTGTTACAACAGTGCTTCAATAACATTTATTCCTCATTTTACAAAAATTATTATGTAAGTGACACAGAAATATACATTCTGAACTGTCAGTTTTTCTATAGTCTTTCAAATTATGGATATATAATATAAATCAAAAACTTTTCAGAAACTGTTTACTCTTTCTGCCAAATGATAAATTAAGTAGATGCTATTTCACAAATTTCATCTGACAGCTCAAATAGTAATTTAAAACCACCTTAGTCCAGTTGTTTTGCTTCTTAACTTAGCAATGCTTTGCATATTATCATCTTAAAAAGTTAAGTATAATGAAGAAAGACTTCTAATTATTAAACACTTAGCATTACTTGTTATATGTCAAGTTTAATAGGTGTTATAGGATATTTCTGAATTTAAACACACTTTTCTGAATACAAATATGAACTAACATTAGATGGATTAAAATAATAACTATTTGAAAATCACATTTCTAATTACTAAAATGAATTTTAGTAAGTCAAATGTTATTAGAATTATATTTTATAAGAAATTATAAAATGCAGTTTAAATATAATTGATCAATGTTCAAGCTAGTAATTGTCTAGAATTTTTAAATTCTTTTTAAAATCTATCCCCCTTACTCTCTTGAGAGGCTACAGTGAAGTCAGCATGAAGTTATTATTATATATTTGGTGCTGCTGAATTGTTCATTAGTATACTTGTTTTGAAATTTGTGCTTAAATGCCCTCTCAAACTCCATTTAACCATAGATCTTGTGTTAATATTCATCCCTTTCTCTTGACACCTAATCTAGTCTCTGTTGGCTCTAATGCTAGGCAAGCACTTTTTGTTTGAACAGATGGCAATTACCTGGATTGATGGTAGGGGTTTTGTGAATTAAACAACCTAATAATGAAAGGAAACATTTCAATTTGCTTGAGGGTCAGGCTTGTGGAAAAGTAGAAATATATAATCCAAAGCAGTTTTAGTGACACACCTTATTTGCTGGTCCAGCAGTAGATATGTGTTGGTCCTTATTCTCTTGTGCCATTTGGTGATTCAGTTCCTCTGAATTCAGCTATTCTATGATGCCTGTCATCCAGCCCAGATGTCTGCTTACACATGAGTTCTGGGTACTGTCTTCTCTATGGATGATATTTATCAGCTGCTCCCACTACCAATTGCTGACTCATCCTCATTTTCTATTCAAACTACTCCTAAACAGTATTTCCTCCATTTAATTTTCCAATTTCCAGTTTCATGAGATAGTACTGTCATTCCAGGTTATTTCATCTCTCTAAAGAGAGATGCCTGTAGCTAAAGAACCCAATCCCATTCCAGTGCTCTATGATCAAATGAGATCAAGCATTCCATTTTTTTCAGAAGGGGTTATGGGGAGCAATTTCCTACGTGTATGTGTTTATCCATCTTTCTTGGTAGTACACATTTCTGGAGACTCCTTTCATTAACATAATTTGGAGAATGCTCCAAACCCAAAGACAAATATAGCGTGCTATTTCTGTGACTGGCCCCACTCTGTCTGACCTGGCCTCTGAAGTGAGATAAAGCTAATTCTCACCATCACATAGTTTACAGAACTTACATCACAAATAAGAAAGCATATTTAACTGCCAATGGGTTGGCATTTTAAAATAGTTAAAGACTTACATGATTCATATTTAAAACTTAGACCTTCTGTTTTATAGAAGCCTCATCATTCTGCAAAGCAACTAGAGATATATGATTTTTATTCTTTGAAGTAAAGAAGAGTTTCAAAACAAAATGTCTTTAAAAATATACCTAAATGCTAAAACAAAGAAAAGATACTAAGCTTATTAAGGAGGAAATTTGCAATATTCAATGAGATGTGGGATTTACATTGGCAAAGGAAAAGTGGAGAGCTAATTCTAGGTATAATCCAAGACATTACAATAGATTTATATTTGTTTTGTTGTTATTGTTGTTGTTTTAGAACAGGAGAGAATATTGGACAGCATTATGAAAGATATATATATATATATATATATATATATAATATTTAATAATATATATATTATTAAATATATAACCTTTAATAATATATATATCTATGTGGGATTTCTGAAAAGAAAACTGGATGAGTAGAAATGTCATAGTGGGTCTTAATACTGGAACAGTTTTGTCTTTATTATTGACAGTATTAACAGATGTTTCTTCCTTTTGTTCCCAACTATCCAGACCCTGCCCCACCCAGGGCCTTCACCATGCTATTGTCTGTTTCCATGGGTTATGCATATATGAATACAAGTAATTTGGTTAATCTCTTCCTGCCCTCACCCCTTTCCCTCTGAGATCTGTCAGTTTGTTCCCTATATCCTTGTCTCTGGATCTATTTTGTTTGTCAGTTTACTTTGTTCATTAGATTTTACATATAAGTGAGACCATGTGATTCTTATCTTTCTCTAACTGGCTTATTTCACTTAGCATAATTAAATGTAAAGAAACTCAATCTAGCTTCACCTGGCTGGGGTTGCTCAGTGGTTGAGCATCGACCTACGAACCAGGAGATCATAGTTTGATTCCTGGTCAGGGCACATGCCTGGGTCCATCCCCAATGGGGGTGGGGTGTGTAGGAGGTAGCTGATTGATGATTCTCTCTCATCATTGATGTTTCTATCTCCCAAAAGAAACTCAGACTAGCTTCTTTGGGAGATGAGAGGTCCTGTGGAGAGAAGGTCCACAGCTTGCAAACTCAATTTGCATGCAAGTTAGGTCATTTTGTTTTGAAGTGGTTTGTTATGCAGCAAAAAATAACTGAAAGCTGGTGTGTGTGTGCATGTTTGTGTGTGTGTATGTACACATGTGTAGGTTCAATCATATCCTTATGTATGTACATAAGTGATTTTTTCCTACTGATCTGCACATCAATTGCATGAATTACAAATTTACCAAATTCAAATAAAATATTTGTCATTATGATTTAGACTCCAACATGTTTTTCCAATAGTGAAGGTCTTAATAAGAGCATTTATGTTTATAATTGCATACCTTTATAGCATAATGAGGTAGCTCTTAGAACTACACCATGCTATCAAGATACATTTGAAACAAATTCTTTAAACTTCATACATAAAACTACAATAAGGTATCACCTTACACCTGTCAGAATGGCTACCATCAACAAATCAACAAATGACAAGTGCTGGTGAGGATGTAGAGAAAAGGGAAAACTAGTTCACTGCTGGTGGGAATGCAGACTGGTATAGCCACTATGGAAAACAATATGGTGCTTCCTCAAAAAATTAACAATGGAACTGAGGTTTAACCCAGTGATCCCACTTCTGGGAATATATCTTAAGAAATCAGAAACACCAATCAGAAAGAATATATGCACCCCTATGTTCATAGCAGCACAATTTACAATAGCTAAGATCTAGAAACAGCCCAAGTGCCTATCAGTAGATGAGTGGATAAAAAACTACACAATGGAATACTACATGGTGGTGGTAAAAAAAAAAAAAAAAAAAAAAAAAAGGAACTCTTACCATCTTACTATTTGCAACAGCATGGATGGACCTCGAGAGTATTATACTAAGTGATATAAGCCAGTCAGAGAAAGATATGATCTCACTCATATGTGGAATCTAATAATCAAAATAGACTGGTGAACAAAATAGATCCAGAGACATAGAAGCATGGAACAGACTGTTGAGAATCTCAGAGGGAAGGTGGGGGTGTGCGGGTGTGTGGGAAGAGATCAACCAAAGAACTTGTAAGCATATATGCATAACCCAAGGACACAGACAATAGTGTGGTGATGGCCTAGGGTAGGGGGCAGGGGTGGGATAGAAGGGGTCAATGAGAAAAAAAGGGGAACATATGTAATAATTTCAACAATAAAGATTAAAAAAATAAAAGAACATACTGATTGTTCCCATAATATAATGCTGAATGCCTGCTTCTTTTTCTGTTTCAATATATGAAAGTCAAAAATGTTCAGCAAAATGATGCCTTATTTCTGAAAACATTTATCAATTTAACAGGGAAATAAAATATTCAACAGATAAATATAAGAATATTTAATATAGTCACCTTGTGAATAAATACTTTCCTTTTTTTCCAAAGATAATTTTAGATACTATGTATAAGATTCTATACATAGGAAATCAGATGTTAAAGGAAACAAAACAAAATGATCTTCACCAAACACATTTAGTGGGAGGTCACCACTATAACAAAACTCAGTATGCAAGTCAATGCCAGTGGCAGAATGAGGTTGAATGCATAAAGCCAAAACAAAACACAAGAGATTAGAAAGGCAGATATAGATATATATTTTTTGTTTGAGAGCTTCATTATTTTTTCTCTGTTTGTAGTTCTGATCTTAATAAGATCTGTGTTGCCTTCAGCTCAGGGTAAAAACAGAGACACTGCATTGTAAGTTATCACCATTCACCTTGGAAAAGTCAGAAACTCTATCAGGGTGCTGATTTTAAACTCTATTAATTAAGCAGATGTATGGTGAGCTCAATCACTAGTGGGAAAGTGAGAAATATATCTGAGATTTGTTGAAGAGTTTTCTGGAAAACTCACTATCCAGTTAATGACATATGTTATCCAATATATTCTGTACTTTTGTCATCATAAATTAGTTTTTTCTCAACTGGATCTGAAATATAGCCTGTTATCAATAACAAATTACTTAAAGGGATGAGTCATTCACTAGTTACTATTACACCTAATTACAAGAAGTATTCTTGGTAGGCTATAAACCCCTACATACATATTCCTACAATGAAGAGGTAATATAACTATTTTATGACATTTTCTATTAATATTAAATTATATTAATATTATTAAACATCTTGATAGTGATGGCAAATATACTAACACAATTGTTGTCATTATTCCTACTACTAACTCCTAGCAAGGGTTTGCATCATTGTTTAGAACCTGGCAGTAAACCTAAGAAGCAGTTATAGTTGATCCTATTATATGGAAGAAGAAACTGAGTCTTAGTAATTGAAATTGTTTTCAATTTCACCTAGGTTGGTGACAGACCCCAATTTGAAACCACAAACATTGACTTGAAATAACTTTTGTTTGATTCTTTCATTAACCTTAATGTTCAATATTCTCTGAATTCAGTGATTCTAGTAGACCATTATTGAAATATGCCTACAAAAGAAACATACATATATTTCACGGTTCAGGAATTGGAACAAAGAGATATCACCACGTAAGTGGAATGTACATATCAACAGAATGCATAATTCAAAATATTTAAATATAATTGATATAGCAAAATATTCCCAAAGTAAAATTTCACTTAAAAAATATCAAAGGAGGCATTCTGAAATTGTTTCCTATAGCTGACAACAAAAGCAAGCATCTTGTGACAATACCCTGAGACTGTGATGTGAAATTTTTGATCACTGCAGGAAAACCTTTATACTAAGTTTAAAGGAATAACTGCGTGAAGAGGTCAATCCCACTGTTTCCATAGCAATCCATTATAATTGTGCCCTACCAAGAGTGCTATCTCTGAGATGGAGAGGTGAAAGATGATGAGGGGTTCATGGATTTTCTACATGGATCATTGTATCACTGGCTTAAAACCACATACTAAGAATCCTTAATTAGCCTCATGCAGTTTAGCAATTAAAATGTATCAATTAGTGTTTATTCACTTATTTAACATATTTATTAAGCAGCTACTCTAATCTAGGCATTATTCTATCTTCAGAGATACAGCAATGAATTGAATGAAGAGAAGATAAAGAGGTGTGATTGGAGTAGCACATTAAAGACAGAAAAAAAGTGAAGCAATTAAGCAATATATATAATATGTACACACACACACACACATATTTTAGAAGGGAGGTCATAAAGATATGCTAAACTTTTGGAGAAGTTAATCCAGTATGAAATCAAGAAAAGCTAAAGGAATCCTACCTTTGACTATGTTGGACTAAAAGGGACATGATTTATCCATCAACGTGAAACAATAAAAAAAAAAAAACTGCAGAAAAAATAAACAGCTGTGCCCTAACCAGTTTGGATCAGTGGATAGAGCGTCAGCCTGCGGACTGAAGGGTCCCAGGTTCAATTCTGGTCAAGGACATGTACCTTGGTTGCAGGCACATCCCTAGTAGGGGGTGTGCAGGAGGCAACTGATGGATGTTTCTCTTTCATCGATGTTTCTAACTCTCTATCCCTCTCCCTTCCTCTGTAAAAAATCAATAAAATATATTTAAAAAAATAAACAGTTGTTTTTAAGACATTGGTGTCATGAAACAAAATACAATGATCCTGAGAGATAGAATGAAAATTAGAAGAACCCTATGATTGCCAAAGTTTAGAGCCTACAGCCTTGAAAGTGATTTCAAAGTACAATGCAGTGAGAGGAAGCCTTGGCAGGTAAAGCAGACTCCTTGAATTAGGGAGGGACATCTGAGAAGCTCTGAACGACAAAGCAGCTAGAGCACTGGACAGAGTGCTGGAAAGGAGAGCTGCACAGAGAGAACTCTGCAGACCTGCAGAAGGTTGCTCTAAAAGTATGGAATAGAATATTGATGCTCATGAGGAAACTACCTGAGTCCCAAGAGAAATTGATACTACTAAAAGGTAAGAGTGAACAGTACATGATATTCACATGATATTGTTTATTTCTATTTCTCTATTTATTTCTACCAACCATACTAGAAAAAACTATTGATTCATAAGATAATGGGCCGTGGACTTAGAAAAAATTAATTAGAATTAGCTCTAGACTCAACATAGCTCTTATCCTGCTTTAAGAACCTGAAAAGCAACATCCTCAAAAGTCAAGGTGATTCCTAGTAATATAAATGTGTCGTAGGACAAAGTTAAAAGATAAGCATGGGAATAAAAAGTATCCCATACCCAACAAGGTAAAATATGTTTCACATCCAATAAAAAGTACCGGGTGTACAAAAATGTAAGACTTATTGCAAGAAAAATTAATCAACAGACACTTGTTCACTGCTGACACAGAGGTTAGAATTAGCAAACAAGGATATTTAAAGAGTTATTAAAACTTGGAAGTATATAAATATAATATAATGTTTATTCAAACATCTAGAGGTGAACAGTACAATATTGGAGAATAAAAAATATACTAGATAGGATGAATAGCAAATTAAATGTTTCAAAATAAAAGATTAATAATTTTGAAATCATAAAAATATAAGCTATTCAAAACAAGAAGATTATATTATCTTTATACATAATAAAAAAATATATAAAAATGTATATATATACATAGACAAAGCATTAGTGAACCATGAGACAATCTCAGTTAAACTAATTGAGCTATAATTGGATTCTCAAATTAGGAGGAGGGAAAGAAAAATTCTTGAAGAAATAATGACTGAAAATTTTACAGATCCAAGAAACTTAAAAAAGCCTAATGCATAAGAATAATTAAGGAACTACAGAAAGGTGTACTATAAACAAATTGCTTAAAACTGGTAATAAGGAGAAAATTTTAAGAACCACCAGAGAAGCCGAAACCGGTTTGGCTCAGTGGATGGAGCGTCGGCCTGCGGACTGAGGGGTCCCAGGTTCGATTCCGGTCAAGGGCACGTGCCTTGGTTGCGGGCACATCCCCAGTGGGGGGTGTGCAGGAGGCAGCTGATCGATGTTTCTCTCTCATCGATGTTTCTAGCTCTCTATCCCTCTCCTCTCTCTTCCTCTCTGTAAAAAATTAATAAAATATATTAAAAAAAAAGAACCACCAGAGAAGAAAGTTATATTTTGTAGAGAGAAGCAAAGATAAAGATTCCAGAAGCACATTTCTGAAATAGTGCAAGCTAGAAGACAGCAGAGCAAAATCTTTAATGCATGAACTATAATGTCAACCTAGAATGGGATGCTCCGGGGAAATATTTATCCAAAGCAATGGTAAAGTAAAGTACTGGACAGATAAAATAACTAAAGGAATTGATTATGAAATGAGCCACATTAAAGAAATGTTGGAAGAAGTCCTTCAGATGCAAGATTAGTGATAACAGATAGATATCTGCACAAGGAATGAAGAGCATTGGAAATGATGACTACATGGATAAATAATAAACACATTTCCTTTTATGTTAAGCACATTTAAAATATATCCTTCTAAAGATGTTTTAAACATCATTTTAGATTTAAAACAAAATCAAGAGAAAGGTACAGTGGTCTCCCATATACACTCTGCTTCCACACATGCATAGTGTCTCCTATTAAGTCATCACTCATCAGAATGGTTCGTTTTTTAACCAAGGATCAACCTACATTGACATATTATTATCATCCCAAGTTCATAGTTTACCTGAAGGTTCAATCTTGATATCAGACATTCTATGGGTTCGGACAAATCTAAAATGACACATAACCATCATTATAATCTTATTCAGAGTATGTTCACTAATGTAAAATTCCTGTGGACTCTAACTATTCATCTTTCCCCTCCCACCTCTGGCAACCACTGATCTTTTTAAAAAAATTTTTCCCAAAAATTTCACAATATAATTGGCACACAACATTGTGAAATTTAATGTATACAATGTGATATAAATTACTCTTAAAAGATAGTTAACTATTTAAATGAAATTAATATAAACATGGAGCAGGTCTTAAGACATATGTAAAAATAAAATGTAGGACTTATATAGCCCAAAGAATAGGATGGGATAAATAAATGCATATTATGTTAAGGCTATTATCACATAAATTTGGGCTGTGGTAATTTAAAGATGTCTATGATAAGCCAAAAAGCAGCCAATAAATAAACATCAAGTGTTCTAGTCAATAAATCAGCAAAGGAGAAAAAAATCAAATTATAACCCAAAAGAAGTCAGGGGGGAAAAAAGAGAAAAAAAAACAACAACAACAGAAGGAAAAATGGTTCAAAAAATAAATAGGACAAATAGAAAACACATAGAAAGTGGTAAATTTAAAGATAATTATGTCAACTTAAGTGAAAATGTAGTAGTATATATTCAAATTAAAAGGCAGATATTGTCAGATTGCATAAAAAGCAAGGCTGAAAACTAAAAAAATGCATTTAAGAAATACACACTTAAGGAACAGATTATTTGTATAATCTTAAATTATCTCCCAAATTATCAGCCAAAATATTTATTAATTACTGTGATGATTTAAAATTTGCAGATATGTCCACAAACTCTTTGATACTTTTCTCTCGGGTAAGTAGAAATTCATTCCCCTCCTCTTGAGTGTATCTGGATTCAGAGAGGCTCATTTCCCATTAATAGAATATGAAAATGGAAAGACAGTAAGTTTACAATAGAGAAACCTGGCAGACCCTACCTTGTCCAAATGATCAAGTATAACATCACCATCTATTTATATAAAATCGTAATATGCAAATAGACCGAACAGCTGAACAACCGAACAACTGGCTGCTATGACATGTGCTGACCACCAGGGGGCATGTGCAGACCATGGTGGGCATCGGCAGCAGGCGGCAGAGTGCGGAACATGGCAAGCGTTGGCCGCAGTGGGATGGTGGAGCTGGTGAGTGGGGGCGCCAGACTAAGGCAGGGCACCAGTCACTGTCACTGGGGCAAGCCTCTGATGGTTACTGAAAATTCTCTGCTCCTGCATATCGCAGTCCCGCCCAGTGCTTGCACCTGCTGCTGGCGCCGGCCCTGATTGCTCCTGGGGGCTTCTTCACCTCCTCCTACTCCTGATTGGCAATCGGGGCAGCTGCCACTAGTTGCACCCACTGATGGTGCTGGCCCTGCTCGCACCCGCTGCTGGAGCTGGCCCAGTCACTCTGCGCTGTCAGTGGGTGTGAGTGTGGGCCTCCAGCAGAGAGGGGACTAGGGGCCACAGTGGGAGGAGCCAGGCGGGGCACAGAGGATGGGCCGAGACCCATCACTGTGCCTACCGCAGCCTTGTGGCCCACAGTTACTTTCAAGGTGCACGAATTCATTCACTGGGACCCTAGTCCTTTATAATAAAACCCTAATATGCAAACCGACCAAATGGTGGAATGACCAGTTGCTATGATGTGCACTGACCACCAGGGGGCAGATGCTCAATGCAGAAGCTGCCCCCTGGTGGTCAGTGTGCTCCCACAGGGGGAATGCTGCTCAGCCAGAAGCTGGGCTCACAGCTGGCAAGTGCAGCAGCTGTGGCGGGAGCCTCTCCTGCCTCTATGGCAGTGCTAAGGAGCAGCGAGCAGGTACGTGGAAAGGAGCAAGGGGTCCTGGATTGTGAGAGGGATGTCTGATAGCTGGCATAGATTGAGCAGGCCTAAGCTGGCAGTCGAACATCCCCCAAGGAGTCCGGGACTGTGAGAGGGCACAGGCAGAGCTGAGGGACCTCCCCCTCCCGCCCCCAGTGCACAAATTCCGTGCACTGGGCCTCTAGTAAATGATAATTGCCCCATATGAGAGAGACACATAATCTCTGTGATATTCTTCCCTAAATGTTTTAATCTCATTATACTCATAAGAAAATGTACCTATGTTCAACAAAATAACTTAGTATTTTAATAAAGTGTTAAAATCATAAAAGAAAAAGAAAGACTGAGAAACTGTTAGATTAGAGGAGACTAAGTTGATTTGACACCTAAAGGCAACATGGTATCCTAAATTATATCCTAGAAGAGAAATAAGAAAAACTGGGGAAATGTGAGTAAATTTCAAAATTCGTATTTTCATATGTGTAATTTAGTTAGAAAGACTGCACCGATTTTAATGTCTTAGGTTTGATAAATTTGCCATGGTAAGTAAATACTAACATTGGGAGAAACTGGGTAAAGACAATATGGGTAGATCTGTACTAGCTTTACTTTTCTTAAAATCCAAATTCCTTTCGAAGTATATCGTTAAAAAGATATTTTTGCAACAGTCATTCAAGAATATTTAAAACAAAATTAACTACTATTTTAGAATGTCCTGATGTTGCCAGAGGAATTAATGGGCCAGAGTTCCCAGACACATATATGAGTGAGGTTCCTGGGGTACAGCTGAAATGAGCACTTTCAGAAGCCCCCACAAAAGAATGAGATGTAGCAAAAGGCTTTATTTGCATCGAGTTACATTCCTCCAGTGGTAAAGCCCCATGCTCCTTAAACCAGACCTGAAAAAGGTCAGCTGGGCTTCCAACAGAGCCAAGGCCAACTTCCAGAGCTTCCATTCCACATTGCAGCTGGGTCCAGTTCAGCATTTAGGCTAATTCAAGTGCAGCAGTCCATTGTGTGGGTCCCACATGACCATGAGCCACGTGGATGAATGCAGGGGAACGTGTCCCCTTCAACAGGAGAGACAATAGCCAGGTGCACCAGAGAGAGAGAGAGAGGGGGAGAGAGAGAGAGAGAGAGAGAGAGAGAGAGAGAGAGAGAGAGAGAGAGAGAGAACGCCTCCTTTGTTCAGAAGGTTATATATTCAGGTTTTGGGCCCTTGCAATGGCCAGGCCTATTCTGGCCACTGACTAGCTCCCCTTTTGATTGATGGGCAAGGGCCTTCCTGTTACTTAGACCTTATGGGACAGGCATCCAAGCTGCCTTTGTCCAGTCTTCCCCCTTAGATCAGCAGGGAGCAGACTTCGAGAGTGTTAAATTAGCAAAGCTGTATAAATGGCATGCCTATATTATGTAGTATTTCCTTTACCCCTTTCCTGTTAATGATAACCAGATTATTACAACGGTATCACTGGGATTCAAAAATCGTCACAGATTTTAAGTGTTTCTTGAAAAATAATCTTAAATTATGAGTTAAGAATATTTCAGTTTGAAGTTGCTTGTATGAGAAATAGCACAGCAGTAAAAAAAAAAAAAAATAGGATACCTTGTGATCTTTGAATAAGGAATATATGTCTTCAAACAATATAGCACCATCATCCCAAGAACTGTAGAAGTTGTAGCATGTAGGGCTGGCAAGCACACCTCTTATTTAAAGGACAGAAACAGAGGGCTTTCTTGTTCTGACTTTTTAAAGGGATCATTCTCTATTCTTTTTTATTCAAATGTGAATCTAAATGTGAATAATACCAAATCTTTACCTTTCCAGGTTCTATTTCAATGCAGCAGGAAAAGAGAAATGGGCCACATTTTTAAAGAAAAATCAAGATGCTGGTAGTGGGAAGTAGGGGTGACCACTTTCTAAATCTTTTTCTCCGCAAGGCCTTCTAAGTTTGAAGCTGTGTATAGCTTAGAAATAAAAGCAATGAGGCACTGTCTAGCAGAATCCCTCTCACTCAGCAAATGCAATGCAACACTACTTCATGTCAAGGCACCATGTTTAATTACCACTGTCGCCAACAGAACAAACTTTATAATAAGCAATTCTGAATTCTTATGAGGCTCTCTCACCAGTTAGCATTGCCAGGTTTTCTGCTGTTTTGTAGTTTACCACTCTGTTGTATTTTCAAAAAGATAGCCTGTGGCAATTAGCATTCCAGTGAAGAGAGAGAGAGATGTGTGCCTCATCGCAACTCATGGTTGACACTGAATAAATATTTTTAGTGCTATATAATCATTTTTCTGTGTTAAAAAAAAAACCTATAACAAAATATTTACAATGGCTCAGTGGGCCCACTTTTCAACCTTGCTACCCTCCTGAGGCACATTCTTAGAAAAGGACCAAGAAAATTTATATTTACACACACACACACACACACACACACACACACACTCCTTATAGATGAGACATATTTGAATAGCCTGCAATAACTGTGGTTACAATGGGCTTAACTCTGCCTTTTGCCCCTGTCCAAGAACCACAGTGTCACATTATTTTGGATACCACACAAATCTAAGCAACTAGAACTATGAGCAAGAAGCTAATTTTTTGTTTGTTTTGTTTTTACATTTTCCCCCACAAATAATTCTGGATCTGTTCTTTGGGGAAATTATATAAATCAGCTGCCATAAGGTAGTTAAAGACATGATAATGATTTCTGCTCAGTGAAATTCTCATTTAGAGCTCCATCATTGAACTTGCACACTGCACAGGCTTCAGTCATGAAAAGATTGGCAGCTCCCTCTGCTGTTTCTCCAGGGGAGGTGCGAGGACTCAAGGCTCACCTCTTTTTATAATTTCCTTTCCTGTGAAGCCAGGCTTTCCAGGCTGTCAATTAATGGCCTTCAAACTGGCAACCTTTCAAATACCAGCTGATTTTCAGCAATATGAAGGCAACTTTAGGATACATGCCTGGAAAACCAATGTACTTCAAAAGATAGCATGATTACTGCTACTAAAGCAAGGCATGTGAATCACACCCTTTCTTTGAAGCTTTCTATTTCTGTGTGTATTTGTCTGGTCTGTTTGTAACAGATGCAGGCTTCTGAAAAGCAGCCCTGCTTGGCAATAAAAAATTGTAGCTTCAGACTGATTTCTTTTACTTTTTTTTTTTTTACCAGAAACATTTACTTTTTTTATGAAGCACAGATTGGTTGGTACTATTCTTCTAGACCTCATTCACATGTGCACAAACTGACTTTTTCATTTATTCATCCTACTAGATACATCTCTCACAATAAGGTCTATATCTCTTTCACCCATGCCTTTGTTATTGCGACTACAGAGAACAGGGGAAGAAACAGGTGCTATCATCTCTCTACATAGAATTTTCCAGAAACTTGTCAGCATTCCTAATTTCCTTTTTATACACTGAGAGGACCTTTTAAATAGCATGGAATAAAAGTTTCATTATATTATAGTGGTTCAACGATTTTAGCTTAAGAGACAAGGATAAAATAACCTTCTTCATCTGTTAAAACATGTAGAGAAGTATAATTGCTTTATTTCTTCTGAAAATGAAATTTAGCACAAGAGTAAATATCTCTCTATTTTAAATATATTCAAATATATAGGAAAATGAAAAAGAGAACTAAATTATCTCATTCTAATATTTGTTCTTACAAATATTACTATTTATAAAAAAAAACAGAGACTTATTTTTGACACAATTATTATAGCCAACTAACATGAGTACTATTACTTTTCAAATGGACTATAATACACCTTTCTTTTTTCCAACAAATAATCTTTCTCTACTTTTACTAAAAAAAGAATGTTCTTTGTATATTTAAATAATTGCTCTGTGTATCATATTGATGGTAATGTGCATCTCCCTTGAAGTCAGATAATTGTTTTCACGGCAATAAGGTTCATTGTAGAGAGATTTGCATGTAGTGACAAATGTGCAAGAAAATGACCCTCCTTCTACCCTCTACTATGGTCAATGAACCATAAGGCAGTGATAAGGATAAAATAATAAAGCAGACCATGGATGCTAAATTTAAATTCTTACAACTCGAGAGAAACACATGTACATAAATAAAGTTCAAATAGTAAGAGTCATACACAGGTGATGTTTGAAGAATTTGAAGCAAATAGCATTTAAGTAAATAGCAATAATTAAAACTCTGAAACAGTATACCATAAGAAAAGAAGTCTGTTTCTACATAACAATGAAGCAATCATGTTAATTAAATAAAAAAATAACCAATTTTATCAGATAAGCAGATTGCAGAAGTTTTCACACTGTTGTTCCTTAAAAGAGAAGCAGAAATTATTCCCTGAGAATTCTTCATGGATTTTAGAGCATAGCACCATGAAGGTAGAATGAATATCACAAGGATACTTACACATCTATTATTTGACCATTTAACTGTTCTTGATTCATTCAATAAAATTAAAAATAGAAAGCCTTTATTGGCATATAATGATAATAAAACATGGAAATGCATAAAGCTACATTGAATGAAATGGACATAAATTACCATAATTTGAATTTTAAGAGAATCTTAGTCATTAGTCAAGGAGTATGAAAAAATTCAAGCTGGTGTGGATTAATTACATGATATGCTTATCAAGACAACTGGTAAGAATCAGTTATGGGGTTCTGTATGAAAATTACCTCCAGTGTCTGCAATATACTCGTTGCTATTCTCTGAAAGTTTATGGAACTAACTCAGCCCCACTGTAATGTGCTGCAGCATTCATTACCTCTGTCACCTCAGGTTATTATAGTATGCACTGGAGCATTTTCTAAAGCCACTTCATATAGCAGCTGAACTGCAATGGAACATTGAAATATTTTCTTGTCAGGCATCTAGCTCCTAACTTGCTGTGTTGAGATCCAATAATTCTGTATTTCCATTTCAACCATGGACTCACACAGTTGCAAACAGGACATGATAGATGTATATTTGTAGCTCCTGAGACTGTGGACAGAAAACTGACTATTATTAGATACCTAATAATGATCTACAAGTTTTGCTGCACAAGCAAACACAAAGTACTGTTCAAATATGACTTCAATCCTGAAATCATTGAGACATATAAGAAATATCTCACACCTATTGTATTTAGACAAACAGCTTTAGTGTATTTTTCTTGCCTAGTTCCCTACAAAGTATCTTTACAACAGAAAAAAAAATACCTTATTTAAGGTATAATACCTACAAAAAAAGTAAAGAGTTTAGTGTTCGACATTGTTGGATATGAAAAATAAAATTCACTTCTGTCTTCTTTCGAAAAGATTCTATTTAGGTCCGTTGCCCATTTTTTTATTGGATCATTTATCTTCCTTTTATTAAGTTGTATAAGCTGCCTGTAGATGTTGGAGATTAAGTCTTTATCAGTGATAACATTTGCAAATATGTTCTCCCATACAGTGGGGTTTCTTGTTGTTTTGTTGATGGTTTCTTTTGCTGTGCAAAAGCTTTTCATTTTGATGTCGTCCCATTTGTTTATTTTCTCTTTGGCTTCCATTGCCCTAGGGGCAGTATCAGTGAAGAAGTTCTTTCGGCATATGTCTGAGATTTTGCTGCCTGTGGATTCCTCTAGTATTTTTATGGTTTCCCGTCTTATGTTTAAGTCCTGTATCCATTTTGAGTTTATTTTTGTGTATGGTGTAAGTTGGTGATCTAGTTTCATTTTTTTGCATGTATCTGTCCAATTTTCCCAACACCATTTATTGAAGAGACTGTCTTGACTCCATTGTATGTTCATGCCTCCTTTGTCAAATATTAATTGTGTATAAAATCTTTACGAAAGAAGACAGAAGGAAGGCCAAGAGACACATGAAAACATGCTCAAAGTCACTAATTATCTGGGAGATGCAAATCAAAACGACAATGCGATACCATCTCACGCCTGTCAGAATGGCTATCATCAACAAATCAACAAACGACAAGTGCTGGCGAGGATGTGGAGAAAAAGGAACCCTCGTGCACTGCTGGTGGGAATGCAGACTGGTGCAGCCACTGTGGAGAACAGTATGGAGTTTCCTCAAAAAACTGAAAATGGAACTCCTATTTGACCCAGTAATCCCACTCCTAGGAATATATCCTAAGAAACTAGAAACACCAATCAGAAAGGATATATGCACCCCTATGTTCATAGCAGCACAATTTACAATAGCTAAGATTTGGAAACAGCCTAGGTGCCCGTCAGCAGATGACTGGATCAGAAAACTATGGTACATCTACACAATGGAATACTATGCTGCCATAAAAAAGAAGGAATTACTACCATTTGTAGGAACCTGGATGGAATTAGAGAACATTATGCTAAGTGAAATAAGCCAGTCAATGAAAGAAAAATATCACATGATCTCACTCATTTGTGGATAATAAAAAACATTATAAACTGATGAACAAAAAGATAGATACAGAGGCAGTGAAGCATCAAACAGACTGTCAAATTACAGTGGGAAGGTTAGGGAGAGATGGGGGAAATAAGAGATCAACCGAAGGACTTATATGCATACATATAAGAATGACCAATGGATGCAAAACATTGGGGGGTGAGGGCATGTATGGGAGTGGGGTGGGGGGGCAATGGTAAGATATGTACATATATAATACCTTAATAAAAAATAAAATAAAATAAAAAAGAAAAAGAGAAAAATAAAATTCACAATTCTTATTAAACATTGCAAAGGATCTTTAGTTGTAATGGATTGTTTTCAGAGCTGCTGCTGTATCTTGTTATAAACATGAGGACAATAGATGCATTCTTATGAGTAGTTTAAATTAAGATTTTTTTCTTTTGTCAATGTTAAACAATAATCAACAGTCTTTTCAGCTGTATTCCCCAGAGAAAACTGAACACTCTGGTACTATGTAAGAGTTGGTAGTTTCATAAAATACCCCCCTTGGAGGAAAGCTTTGTCAAGAAATGTCAATTCAGTCATGTGCTTGGAAAGCCTCTGCTATATATTCTTCTCCATTAGCGGTGTGGCATAAATTGTTGTTTACGGTTCCATGTTTTGCAGATGTTACACTGTAGAGAATGTTAAGGGATAATATACATCTGTGTGTATGGTCTCATGGGAGAACCAAATCCTGATCCAATGAGAATGACAGGTTACATTTCTAAGGAAACTGATCAGAAAGGTTGTCTGAACTCTACAGACACTCTGCATTTCTGTCTTCCAATTGTAAATGATAATGCCATTAATGTTCACTGTGCACATCAATGTGTTCTGCATTGAGTTTTCATCTTTAAATCTTGGTATCCAGATTTTGAACTTCCTCTCTTTTCTGTGTGAAAGTGTGATCACATGAATTACAAATTTTGCACCACTTGACGGAAATGTCTTTTAAGGTTTTATGTTACATTTCCAAAGATCAAAATAACATATCTATATTATACTAAAAAGATAAACATATTGTCAGCTACTCACTGAATTTATTAGTAGGAATAAATGATAGTAATTATCGTATTCACAACTATATTCATGTTTATAATTAAATATAGTTTTATAGATCTAAGGGTAACTTTTGAGACTCTTCCTTCACTATAGTTTAGATGCATTTAAACTTCTTTCTTAGGAAGTATATTTCTACTTAATATGTTTTATCTGTCATATGTTCTATACCTTAGCTCTGCTCAAACAAGCAAGGAAATTTTATCACCCTTGACCAAAATCTCTACTGGTTAGGGTTTTAAACTAAACTACGAATTTGATGGGATTAAATAATTAACCTAATTAATATAGTAACTCACATAATGTGATATTAAAACCAAATGAGTGTTTATCTCTAGATAGAGGGGAAAAGCACTAAAAATTGGTTTGGCTCATGGCCATTTATCATATTGGAGTGAGAATGCAGTGTGGTATAATTGCTGTAGCAATTGGGCAAGCTAAAATAAAGTATAATATGACTGCAGTACTCTGGGGATTTTAAAATATGATCAAATTGAGGTTTTTCTTTCTGAAATGATTGTACTAATAAGTAAACTGCTAATAAAATCAATCAATTCAATATAACTATGGATACTTGGACTGTCAGTTCATAGCTAATTAGCCAATGAAGGGATATTTTAAAGGAGATGGTTTTTTATTCATCCTATTAACCATATGTGTGAAGGAGTAAAACGACACTTGTGTGATTCATCAGCTCCAAGCACATCATCACTGTTTATATCCCTTTTGGAAGAGATTCTTTATTTCTGTTCTCTATTGAATTATTGTTGAAGCTTGAGGTCAGGAGAGCAAACATGTATTAAATATAATTACACTGTACAAATATTAAGTGAGTATGCTCTGCAGATGATTATTATTATTTCACATTTTCTGGACTATCCATTTCTTAAAAGGCATCTTGCATTTAGCTTTCTCCAGACAGTGTCATGTACCTGACCTTAAGCTTTTTTATTGTAGTGTAAGTGCCTGACATTATAATTTTGATTGCCAAGATACATATTTCAAAAAGCATCCATCTTGAATAAGCAACTGCTAGATGTATGACACAGCTACAAGCAAACCAACCTGATAAAGAATTATGCCACCCACACTCATGAAGTTTCCTCTTTAGGAAAGCCCAGGGTAACCTAGATAACTGACTCTTTTAGTGACCTCTCGGCTCACTCTCTAATTTGTGCTTTTATATTACAAACTAGAGGCCAATGAACGAAATTTGTGCAGGAGTAGGCCTTCCTTCCCCCGGCTACAGGCACCGGCTTCCCTCTGGTACCCAGGACCCGGGCTTCCCTCACAGCCCGGCTTCATCCGGAAGGTCGTCCAGAAGGACATCCAGTCTAATTAGCACATTATGCTTTTATTATTATAGATAAGCAAATAAAGAATGAGCCCATTAAGCCCTAGACACCCCACCTTAGGGCTCTAATAAAAGCAGAGTCCCAGGTCCTCTTTCTCTATCTAAGACCTTGCTGAGTGATCCTTGGGCATGCCATGTGCCCTCCAGGGCCTGAGAGTAATAAACTTTGTTACTTCTCTGAGGGTTTTGCTGAAATGCATACTGAAATCTTACTAATAACCACAAGGTCCAGTCCAGCCAAAACACTGCATTCTGGAAAATCTCTGTGGGGTTCGCTACAAGTAACAGGTGCCTGGGCAAGTGTCTCAGGTGTTCCTCACTGATAATATTACTATTAATGACCTAGACTTGAACAGCAAAGTGGGTAAGCTCCTTGACATTGGTCTTGGCAATGAATTTCTGGAATTGACACCAGAAGTAAAGAAAAAAGCAAGTGTAGACAAGTGGAACTACATTAAACTAAAAAACAAAAACAAAAACTTCTGCACAACAAAGGAAACCTCAACAAAATTAAAAGAAAATCTATAAAATGGGATAAAATATTTGCAAGCCATATATTCAATATGAGATTAATATCTAAAATATATAAAGAATTTATAAACTCAATAATAACCCAATTAAAAATGGACAAACTAAATAATCCTGTTTCCAAAGAATGCAAACATGACCAACAGGTACCTGAAATTCAGTTCAACATCACTAATTATCATGAAAACACAAATTAAAAACACAATGAGATATTACTTTACACTTATTAGGATGTCTATGAAAATTTAGACAAACAGTTGCCTGAGGGGAAGGGGGTTGGAGGCTAGGTAAAAAAGATAAAAAGATTAAGCAAAGAAAGAAAAAAAAAGCACAAAAAATAACAACTCATAGACACAGACAACAGTATGGTGATTACCAGAGGGAAAGAGGGTGGGAGGAGGTAGAAGAAGATAATGGGAGGATAAATGGTGATGGAAGGAGATTTGAATTGGGGAGGTGAACACATAATACAATATGCAGATGATGTATTATAGAATAACATATCTGAATAACAAACCTATATAATTAGCCAATGTCACCCCAATAAATTCAATAATATAGAAATGCTGCTCATAAAAATGTGGAAAAAGAGAACACTTGTACACTGTTGGTGGTAATGTAAACTGATATTGGAAAATAATATGGAGATTACTCAAAGAATTGAAAATAAAACTAGCATATGATCTAGCAATTCCATATGTGGTTATATATTCAAAGAAAACAAAATTAGTGTCTTGAAATGATACCTGCACTCTAGCATTATCCACCACAGCCAAGGTATAAAAACTACCGAAGTGCCTATCATCAGTTCAATGGAAAAAGAAAATGTGACACAAATAAATAAACACGCATAGAGAGAGGGACTGCCATTTGCATCAACATGGATGAACCCATAGGACATACTGGTATGCTAAGTGTCAGACAAAAAAAGACAAATACAGTATGGTGCCACTTATATGTGGAAACTGGTTTTAAATTTTTATTAGTAGTGGAGGGGACTAGGGGAAAAACAAATATTCAATACTAGCAGCCCGGTGCATGAAATTCGTGCATGGGGGTGGTCCCTCAGCCCAGCCTGCATCCTCTCCAATCTGGGACCCCTCGAGGGATGTCCAACTGCCCGTTTAGGCCCGATCCTGGTAGGTCAGTCAGACATCCCTCTCACAATCCAGGACTGCTGGCTCCCAACTGCTCGCCTGCCTGCCTTCCTGATTACACCTAACTGTTTCTGCCTGCCAGCCTGATCACCCCCTAACCACTCCCCTGACAGCCTGATTAATGACTAACTGCTCCCTTGCCAGCCTGTCTGCCCCTAACTACCCTCCCCTGCAGGCCTGGTCACCCCTAACTGCCCTCCCTTGTAGACCTGGTCCCTCCAAACTGCCCTCCCCTGCTGGCCATCTTGTGGCAGCCATCTTGTGTCCACATGGGGGCACTCATCTTTGACCACATGGGGGCAGCCATCTTGTGTGTTGGAGTGATGGTCAATTTGAATATTATTCTTTTATTATATAGGATTATATAGGATTAGATAGGATAGAGGCCTGGTACATGGGTGGGGGCCAGCTGGTTTGTCCTGAAGGGTGTCCTGGATCAGGGTGGGAGTTCCCTTGGGGTGTGGGGTGGCCTGGGCGAGGGGCCTGTGGTGGTTTGCAGGCTGGCCATGCCTCCCGGCGACCAAGTGGAGGCCCTGGTATCTGGGATTTATTTATCTTCTATAACTGAAACTTTTTAGCCTTTAGTGGAGCCTCCTGCTTGCTCCATGGCCGCAGCCATTTTTGTTGGGATTTATTTATCTTCCATAATTGAAACTCTGTAGCCTTAAGCAGAAGCCAAGGCAGGCCAGGGCTGCAGAAACTTGGCTTCCTCCATTGCCGGGGGCAACTCAAATCTCCTGCTCTCTCCAGCTCCATGGCTGCCGCCATTTTTGTTGGGATTTATTTATCTTCTATAATTGAAACTTTGTAGCCTTAAACTTTGTAGGCTAGGGCAGGCAGAAAGCTTGGCTTCCTCCATTGCCAAGGAAACCCAAGCCTCCCTGCTCTCTGTGTGGCTGCAGCCATCTTGGTTGGGTTAATTTGCATACTCACTCCTGATTAACTGGTGGGCATGGCTTGTGGGTGTAGCAGAGGTACAGTCAATTTGCATATTACTCTTTTATTAGATAGGATGAGATTAATATCTAAAATGTATAAGGAATTCATAAACTCAGTCCCATGTACTATAATAACCCTTATTCTATGAATCAGAAAACCCATTAGGTATTCTTTCAGTTTCTATGTATAACTATTTCTACAAGTATTAGGAAACTGGATAAAACTCTAAGATTGGTCTCTGGTCTCATAGATTCAGTGTGAGGCAGACTAGTGACAAGACTTATATTACCTGGGCTTCATAAACCCCCATTATGATTGATGGTGCAAGGTGTTATTTTGGTCCTTTAGTACTAGTGTCAGACATGAGACCACTTTTGATTATTCAAAAAAGAATCCTTCTAAAATATCTGTGTGAATCTTTGTGTAAACATGTTTTCTTTTCTTTTTTTTTTTTTTTTTTGCATAAACATCTAAATGCGGATTTGTTCAATACCAGGGTAAAATCAGATTGAACTTTTGAAGAAACTGCCAAGTTGTTTTCCAAATTGGCTACCCTATTTTACATTCCCACTAGCAATGCACAAATGTTCCAATTCCTCCACATTCTTGCCATCACAGTAGAAATTTTAATAAAAATAAAGCTTAAAAATGAAGCTACAATAAAAGTATGATTCAAGTGGATCATTTGCTAGGAACATAATAAAAGATATTCACTGATGGGTAGTTAATCAAATACTCTTTGATTCAAGAAATATATCCAGAGAAAATAAACTTCTTTAAGAATATGACACTTTAGTGAGAATAGTTTCTTGAAGAGTTGAGAACACTGAGAAAACAACAATAGTAAATTAGGAACAAACTACCAAATATAGTATTTTTATATTTATAAAATAATGTGAAATATACAATTAAATTGTTTCCATATAGAAAATAAAGTATCCTATAACTTATATTTAGTAGTTACTAAATATTTGTAAAAAGATCATTTTAAAATATCAAAGCAATTGATTTTGTGTTGTTTGCATTGGATTTTGAAAAACAGGAAGATGTAATTGATTCTGCTTAGTTATTTATTCAAGGAGCCAATGACAAAGTGACATGATTAAAAATTTAGAGAACTTCCTTCTATGATTAGTCTTGCATGAACAATTACATGCAAACATATTTTAGAAGAAGTTGAGAAGACACTAATTTAGTACAACCTGAAGTGGAACCTGCTAAAAAGTGTTACCATTCACAATAGTAAAAATAACTGTACCTGAAAAGAAAAAGGCTTCCTTGGACAAATTTACAAAGATAGTGAAAAATGAAGATGTTTAAAGTCTATCATTTATCATCAAGTACTTTGAGGAGGGAAATATGTAACTCTAGCATGTTGTTAAGCCAGTAGTGTCAATGGTGGACACTTGTCAACTTGGTCATTGTTAATTCCATGAGTTTTTACCATAAAGGAAGCTTAGTATCATGATTTGTCCTACTACACAGCAGTTTCATGCTTTAGCAATGGTGAAGTTTTACTTCAATTTATTAAGCTCAAATCCAAGATTAAAGTCCTTCTGTATTGGAAGAACTATTCCAAAAGCACTATTATTGAGCACTGAATGAAATTTGGAAATAAACATTTGGCATATGCTTGAATATATTTTTTAGTGAATTAAATCTAAAATTATGAGGTTAAAACAGTGCTTATATGTGAAATGTAAATTGTGGCAAAGTAATTTTGAGAAAGACTAATGTTTGAATCAAAAGTAATGTCAAGCTACATAATACATTTTTCATGCTGTCAAAAGTTAAAACGAAGTGCATAATCTCTATTCCCACAAAAATTTGCAGCAAATATATTTTCTAAGTTAAAATTACATCAACAGATTTTTTTCAGACCTCAATGCATGCACAGAGGACATTTTGATATTTCACAATCCATTTAACTGTGTAATTGAAGATCATCCACCTAACCTTCATTTGGAAGTGACTGATTTGGAATGTGATGACGTACTATAAGGCACATATCAAGAGAAGATTTTAATATAATTCTATATATGCCTTTGAAGTGATCAATATACTCACTTAAAGGAATATGCTCATAGACTGATTACAGAATTTAGCAATATCTTTCTATGAGAAAAAAAAAACGTATTTAAAGATGACATATGTAAACTCTGATTACAGATCAGCATTAACAAATGAAATTTTGTGACTGATTTTGCCAATGGAGATCACTTATTTTGAACCCTAATTAAGAAAATATCTCCCCCCAAATTTCCAATCTTGTAGTTAGTAAATATGTATTGTGAAAAATTGTGTGCAATTTCAATTTTTATATACTTTTTCATTTTTGAAAATATCTTTATTGTTGATAGTATTACATATGTCCTCCTTGTACCCCCATTGGCCCTTCTAGCCTGCCACAGCCCCGCCCCCCAGGCCTTCACCACCCTATTTTCTGTGTCCCTGGCTTGTACATATATGCATGTAAATTCTTTGATTGATCTCTTCCCACCCACTTAGCCACCTCTACCTACCCTCTGAGATTTGACAGTCTGTTCATGTTTCTATGTCTCAGGATCTATTTTGTTCATCTATTTATTTTGCTTAGTAGATTCCACATATGAATGAGATCATGTGGTAATTGTCTTTCTCTGATTGACTTATTTGACTTAGCATAATACTTTCCAGTTCCCTCCATGTTGTCCCAAAGGGTAAGAAATCCTTCTTTTTAACTGATCCACAGTATTCCACTGTGTAAGTGTACCACAGCTTTTTTATCCACTAGTCTACTGATGGGTACTTGTGCTGGTTCCAGATCTTAGCTAATGTAAATTGTGCTGCTATGAACATAGGGGTGAATACATTTTTCCCTCCAGCACTTGTCATTTGTTGATTTGTTGATGGTAGCCATTTTGACAGCTGTGAGGTAATACCTCATTGTCATTTTAATTTGCATCTCTCTGATGATCAGAGACTGAGAATTTTAATCATTTGTCTCTTGGCAGCAAAATTTCAGACATCTCTCTTAGCAATATGTTTGTAGATATATCTCCTAGGCCAAAGGAAACTAAGGAGAAAATAAACAAATGGGACTACATCAAAATAAAAAGCTTCTGCACAGCAAAAGAAGCCATTAACAAAATGAAAATGGAGCCCACTCTATGGGAGAACATATTTGGCAATGATACATCTGATAGAGGGTTAATATCCAAAATATATAAAGAATTCACGCAACTTAACAAAAGGAAGACAAACAATCCAATTTTTAAAAATTGGCAAAAGACCTCAATAGAGAGTTATCCATAGGAGACATAAAGATGGCTAATTTTTATATTTTAAAAATGTTAAAATTATGTTTTTTTTTCTCTTTTATTATACAATTAGAGGCCTGGTGCATGAAAATTTGTGCACTGGGGGAGTGGTCCCTCAGCCCGGCCTGCCCCATCCCATAGTCCAGGAGCCCTTAGGGGATGTCTTACTGACAGCTTAGGCCCGCTCCTCAAGGGGAGCGGACCTAAGCTGCAGTCTGGCCTCCCTCTGCAGGAGGCAACTGTGCCAATCAGGGGAAGGCGCCGCCCCCATCACCCCGCCATTGCTGCCGCTGCTGGCCACCATGGCTGCCTGCCCTTGGCCTTCACAGCTGCTGCGGCTTTGTCCAGAAGGATGTCCAGAAGGATGTCTGGAAGGACGTCTGGCTGTCCGGTCTAATTAGTATATTATGCTTTTATTATTATAGATTATTATAGATCATCTACATAATTTTCTTGATTTGCCCTTTAGCCCAGCAAACCTATACTGTTTTTTATCTGGACTTTAAACAAATCTTGCTGATCTCAGATGTACAGTATGCTATATTTTAAGTAAGAAAAAAGAGAAATACAAAAATACATATATATCTGCAATTTTGAACAGAAAAACACATGAAAGGTAGTCAAAAGATTAATGAAACTGCCCCTATATGGCATGGGTAGAAATGGAACAGAAAGAATATAGGGAATTAGGAAAGATAACATTTATTTGAATATATCTTTTTGCACTGTCCTGCCATTTCAAACCATTTTAATGTTTCACATACTTATAAATTAAAACACACAAATAAATATATTAATATATAAATGCAATCTATAAGGAAGAAATAAAAATCTATAAAATTTATCAGACTCAAAAGAGCAAACCATGTTTCAAATGATCACGCTGAAAGGAATAAAAATGAAAGAACCCTCGTAACTTGTGAATAAAGTATTATAATTATATATCCTCATGCTAAAGACCAAAAGAAAAAAATAATTCCAAGCATGCATTAAACTCTAAATAGGTTTATTTTTGCAGAGGCAACAGCAATTCTGAAGCTACTTTTTTATGTTTAAAATTTTAGCAAATAAATGAATATTTTTGGGGTAACAGGACTAGATTTCTTTGTCAGAGTAGAGAATTGCAAATATGAAAACAACAAAAGATAGCAACAACATTGTGACATTGGATTGGGATTGAAGTTGTCACTGTAATCTGATATTTTTCTATGCATTTTTAGATAGTCTGATATAGAAATGGACATAAAAATGATAAATATGTGTCACAAAAATTACACAGAATGGGTAACTTAAAGGGATCATGAGATCCTACGAAGCATAAATATGCAGGGCTTTAATACATGTAAAGGATATGACACAACAGGAAAAATAAAACACTGTCAAGCTTTGTGGTACTCAGTGATTTGCAGGCACAATTACCTATAACCCATTATTAGTTACACAGCAAGAGTTTTATTTCCAAATTATGAATTTATTTCAGCAGAGCTAAGGAAAATCACTTTATTGGGGTCTTTTATGTTCCACAAGTTGCTTAGCCAAATCAGGTTGCCTAACTGAGTTCACTGGATTTAAACTGTCAATTTACATAACCTTAAATTATTCATGGGTGTGCTTATATGTCTATGCATGCAGATGTACAGATATGTGTATGTGAATATACAGTTGTGTTTTATATCCTATCAATGGAAAGGGTTTGGATGTAATGACACCATACATAGCTCCATTTGAATGACTATCAAGCAATCTTTTCTTTTTAGTATTGTTATTTTTCTTGTGTTGTTATTTTAATTGAAGTATGTTTTGTTTTGTTTCCTACTTCCCCTATTTTTCCTAGTTCTTATCATATCCTGTTGGCTGGCTACGATAGTTTCAAATTCATGGTGATATATTTTTTCCTACTTCAACCTGAAGAGTATTATAAATACCGTCAATTAGTATTTAAAATTCTTTACAATGGAGCATCAGCAAGGTTTTTCTCTTCTTTATAGATCCTTTCTCTCATAGCAATCTGTTTTGAATATATATCACTGTCTTACCAGAGACAACCTCATTCTGAGGAGGGAAGAAAAGTAGTGAAGAAGGTGATGAAAGTGGGCTGGGAGAGAACACAAAACCTTTCCTGCCTTTTTTTTTTAACTTCGTATTTCTTAGGAATAGTTTTTATTTCTAAGAAAGCAAGGTGTTTTAGGTGCTAAGCTGGCTGTCAGCAAATAATTATCTAATCTTAGGCACCTCTTCTCTTTAGAATCAGCTTCATTTGCCTCTCCTGACATTTCACCTCTTCTTCCTTGGGCTCTCAAGGGCAGGCTATATATGGTTGCTAGTCTCTGCTAAAGAGTTAGCTGTTAATTAAGATGATAGCTGAAATCTAAGGTGTTAGCTGACAAAGTTTAAGGTATCAGCCCTCCTGGTGAATTTATACTTTAATAAAAAACTTTGAAAAACAAAATCTTCATTTGCCCTTTTCATTGTCAAGACTCAGTCTTTAACATAATATATGTTCCTTTATTCTGAATATTCACAAAGATTTCAGTTGATTAAATTAGGGTGGAAAACTATATTTGTATTTAGATCTGTTCCCAACATCTGCCCCATTCTGCACCTGCTTTATATAGAATGTTATTTATCAACAACATTCTATATAAAGCAGTATATGACAAATAGATCTGTGGGCCACATCACACGGAGCTACTTATAATTAATTTTATTTCTTTCAGCCAATTCTTTCAACCCTCAAAATGGCAAGTTACACAGGCAAAAGAAGGGTCCTTGGAGCATAGTGTTAGAGCGTGGAAATTTTTGAGCATGCTTACTACTACCATTCCAGAGAGGCCATGGACTATGCCCCAGATAGAGTTGTCAGTGCTGACACCAGGCCAGGCCTTGAGATACAGTCTCATGGCCCCTTCCCAGCACGTAGGCCTTCTTTCATAGATCACTGTCAGCTTTCTGAAGAACAGGATGACCCTGTGAATAACATGGTCGTCAATGGCATGATCCTGACGTTGCTTAGGAAAAACTGTTTTGTCTTGGGTTACTTGCTCTGCAAAAACAGGATGTGGTTAATGTGCTTAAAAGTGGTCCTGCACAAAGGGTCGGGGCTGCTCTCTGGACTCCCTGTGTGGAGAAAGGCAGAGCAGTCACCGGCTGGCCGGCTAATAAAGGCTCCCTAAATTTTAATTTGGTCTGGGCTCCAATGGTTGTTCACTCGCTCCACAACAATAGGAGAAAGAAAGGCAAAGAAAACACATCTGGGGAAATACAGGGGTGGGGAAAGGAATGTGCATGCCCCAGAGAAAGAGAGAGAGAGAGAGAGAGAGATAGAGAGAGAGAGAGAGAGAGAGAGAGAGAGAAAGCATGTGAGCTGCCTGAAGGAAGAAAGGAAGAAAGGAAGAAGGTATAGGCTCCTCAAAAGAGAGAACCCAGATGGGTCCCTCATCTTAAGTGGTTTTATCTGGAGGTCCCAAGGGAGGATCTCCATTGAATATTCATCATCTTTCCAGATGTGTCCTCTCAGGGTTGTGGTCTACAATGATTGGTTGGGACCAGAGCAGGAAGTCATTAGTCATCCCGGCTATTGCTGATGTCAGTCATGGCATTGCCTTTCCTGTCCTTGCTGCTTTTCTGGGCCTGGAGATGAAACACAACTAAGGCCTATCTGTTACCTCTAGGGCTTGATGCTTTAGGGAGTGGTCATGCAAGGGTTTATATGGGGTCTTATGAGGATATTCTAGCCCCCCCTGTTCCTTCCCTACCACATGACTATCAACATGCCAGGGGAGGAAAGGCAAGGTGAGGGTCCAAACTGCAACAAACTGCAAGACCGGTGATATGAAAGGTCAGAGGGCCTAAACCACATGACTAGCTATATACTAGGGGAGGAAAGGTCAACCTGGGGGCAAGGTCCCATCCTATAGTTATTTATCTACCTAGTTTACTAGGATAGGACTTTCCTACCTAGTTTACTAGGATAGTACCTAACTGCCTACTGTATCAGAATAACTTTAGAAGTTGATGATACCTTTCATAATTTAAGAAGGCTGTTTCAAGAACCATCCTCCTACAATTTCTATAGATTATTTTAATAGTACTATGTCTGCATAGCACCCCTTTACTAAATGTATACTTTGTCAAGTACTATATGTAAAAGGTTGTTATACAACCTATGACTTTTATATCCAGGTAAACCATTCCCAAGACTTTAGTATACAATAATTTAGATAATTCCTTATCCTGTTCCCTTTCATCTGAAATAATTTAATATTTTTCTCCTTTCACTTATTTCCAGTTAGAAATATTGAGGGTCATTTTTTATGGTGAATTACATAGGATTGAATTATGACTATCCTTGTATGTTAATGAAAGATGGGGAAACAAATAAATCCTTGGATTGTGTGTGGATAGACAGGCTTAACCTGACCCCAATGCAGATGGATGTAGGAGATACTGACAGTTAGAAAACAATGCTAAGAGTTTGAGTATAACAGGGGTGTGAGTGGAACTATACTGAAGGTGGAATCAATGTTATTAGGCAAATATTTAGCTGTGAGAGATTATAACAGGTTGAAAAGTGAGAGTGACTATGAGTAAAGAAGTAGCACTAACTGAAATGTGAGGATAATTAAAATGAGTTTAGGGACCAGATTACTTCAAACTGAAGCATGTGGACATTGAGCTATCAGAAAGACAGTTAGAAAGAAATATTTTGAAGAAAATATGAAATTCAAGAGGTGATCTTAAAATAATAAGTATCCTTAAAATCTATATTCCAGAATTAAAATGGTTATATTTGAGAAGCGATTTTTTATTACAAGAGTGTCTTAGTTCAGGCTGCCATTAGTCAGAATACCATAGACGGGTTGGCCTAAAGAACAAATATTTATTTCTCACAATTCTAAAGGCTGCTAAGGCCAAGATCAGGTATGGCATGTCTGGTGAGAGGTTTCCTCCTGGTTTGCAGATGGCAGGTGGTATTCACACATGGCAGAGTGAAGAAGAAAACTCACTCCTGTCTCTTTTTATGAGGGGCACTAATCCCATCATGAGGGCTCAACCCCATCTCCAAATATCTTAACTTGGAAATTAAGGTTTTGACATGTGAATTTTTGGAGAAAACAAATATACAGTCTATAGCAAAGAGAGAGAGTAAGGATCACCCAGGGGAGATTGTGAGTAGAAAAAAGATCTGAGGAATAAATGGATATAAATATTGAAATGTAGGGATAATAACCAAAGACATTACAAAGAAGTATTCAGAGAAATAAGTTGAGAAATGACATTATATACTTCACAGAATATGACAGATCAATAATAATGAGAATGAAAATCGTGTCTAGCATTAATAGTTACTATTAACTAGAGACCTGGTGCACGGATTCATGAACTGGTGGGGTCCCTCAGCCTGGCCTGTGCCCTCTCGCAATCCGGGACTCCTCGGGAGATATCAGACTGCCAGTTTCCGCCCAATCTCTGCAGGCCAGGTCTGACATCCCCCGAGGGATGTAATAGTGCATGAAGTCGCAGGCGGCTGGGAGGAGCCCAAACCCAGGTGGGTGCCATGCCACTCCCGCTTATCCTGACACTGCTGCGCCTGCTGCCTCCACTGCTCAGTAGCGCTACCACGGAGGAGGGAGAGGCTTGTGCTGCTGCAGCGGCGCTTGCCTACCATGAGCCTGGGGTCTGGAGCCCATCAGTCAGCTGAGCAGTGCTACCGCTGTGGGAGTATACTGGCCACCAGGGGGCAGCTCCTGCACTGAGCATCTGCCCCCTGGTGGTCAGTGCATGTCATAGCAACCAGTCATTAGGTTGTTCAGTCGTTTGGTCGCTTAGGCTTTTATACACTGAGTGGCCAGATTATTATGATCTCTGAATGCATAATAATCTGGCCACTCAGTTTATTTATTTATATATGTGTGTGTGTGTGTGTGTGTGTGTGTGTGTGTGTGTAGTAGAGGTCCGGTGCATGAATTCGTGCATGGGTGGGGTCCAGCCAGCCTGGCCAGGGGGAGGGGACATGGGCAACTGGCCGGCCTGCCTGCTGGTCGAAATCCTGGTTGAGGGAACAATTTGCATATTAGCCTTTTATTATATAGAATATACACTGAGTGGCCAGATTATTATGCGTTCAGAGATCATAATAATCTGGCCACTCCGTGTATATAGAGATATGTACCAGATCCTGTAAGTATGTTTTTTTTGTTTTGTTTTTAATTTTTTTAAATGTATCTTTATTGATTTCAGAGAGGAAGAGAGAGGGAAAGAGAGACAGAAACATCAATGATGGGAGAGAATCATTGATTGTCCGCCTCCTGCACCTCCCCCCGTCGGGGGTAAAGCCCGCAACCGAGTCATGTGCCATTGACCGAAATCGAACCCAGGACCCTTCAGTCTGCAGGCCGACGCTCTATCCACTATGCAAAACCAGCTAGGCTGTAAGTGTGTTTTGTACCTTATTTAACTCAATGTAAAATAATCTCTTTAAAACAGTAGTATTAGCCACATGAAGTAAAAGGCTTAGACAGTTTAAGTAACTTATTTAAAGGCATACATTAAAAAGTTGCAAACATGGAATTTGCATTTCAGGCATATATAAATGTGGCATAACCACTAAATTACATTATCTTCAGTCTATATATATAAAAGTGTAATATGCAAATCAACTGCACAGCGGAGCGACGTGTCATTGCATTGGGGCCTCCTGGCCAAATTCTCGGTTCCTCCCCCTGTCTGGCAGGCTCCGATTGCAGGATTGGGAACAGGGAACCAGGGTGGGTGGCAGCAGGGGGCGGGGCTGGCTGCTGGCAGCTGGGGAAGATGGCCCTGATTGCAGGCCAGGCCTAGGGACCATACCTGTGCACGAATTTTGTATGCTGGGCCTC
This sequence comes from Plecotus auritus, assembly GCF_963455305.1. Lineage (NCBI taxonomy): Eukaryota > Metazoa > Chordata > Mammalia > Chiroptera > Vespertilionidae > Plecotus > Plecotus auritus. The sequence continues at coordinate 129,884,287 of NC_137776.1, read as the reverse complement.
CAGTAATGACTGTAAGATTGGGGATGAAGGACAAAGGTATTTGTTGACTAAAATGTGGTCTTTGAAAGAACAGTTTGAGAATATTTACCAGGATAGAAGCTTAATGACAAAGAATTGAAATGTGATTGGATAGTATACAGTGTAAAGAGTAACAAGAAATTTCACACTAAAAGGAAGAGATAGTTTAGTTTATAGGTTATGGCAGCAGAATGAAGAATGTCTATATTAAATGCTCTTTTTCTAATGATTAGGAAAACTAGAAAACTGTTGTATGTTAATGGAATCATTTTACATTTGTGGTATAAATGGTTCTATGGGTCACTGACTCAGAGGAGAAAGCTGACACAACTGAATAGCAATTTATGTTCACTGATGCATCATTAGGAAATGACCTAAATCAACCTCTGTTAAAAGTAATTACATGATATTAAAGAAAGTGAAATGTTAAAATACTAGGTAGAAATAAAAAAAAAAAGGATTTCATTAGTCTCATAGAAAACAATACTTGTTTTGTTTGGGAAATATTAAAAACTTAGACTGTACTAGTTTTTGGTACCAATACATAATTTACAAAAATCTGAAAATATACACATTATTTTAAAGATGCCAAGGTTGATGGATTTTAAAATTTAGAATGAAATGGCTATAGCCATGATTTTATTTTTCTTATTGCAGGACATTAGCAATTTTATAACAAACTGTGGTAAATTATAATAACGTTACTTACAGCATCTCTGACTAACAACTACTTTAGGGATATATATATATATATATATATATATATATATATATATGCACATTTTAGAGAGAGTATAAGGGAGAGGCAGAGAGAAAAACATCTATAAGAGAGAGAAATATCAATTGGCTGCCTCCTGCATGCCCCCTACTGGGCATTGAGCCTACAACCTGGGCATGTGCCCTGACCTGGAATCAAACTGGACACCTCTCTGTGCATGGAACGATACTCAACCAACTGAGCCACGCTGGACAGGACTATAATTTATATTCTGAATGAAGATTCTAATTAATGTGACAACCTTATTTGAAATTCAAAAGAACGCAACCTATTAGAATAAAAAGAGGACATCAGGTTTGCAACACTTAATTGATATGGCCAATTAAGTTGAAAGGAGCATTTATTATTTATTAATATTTGTAACCTCATTTTTCTATTGGACAAAATATAGTACTTTTTCATGCTGTAGTAGTCGGAATCTAAGTAAAGCATAGAGTCATCCACTCCAAGACATTGCAATAATTTTTGACACAAATAACAAATTTTCAAGATTATATTGAAATTAAAATGTATGTATGAAACATTAGGGGCAGAGTAAAAAAAAAGGATATACATATACACGTGTGGTCATGTGACCAAGTTATCAGCAATGGAATTACAGCAAAAATGACATGTTCCTGCCTGAGGGTCTCCCCTGCCTACAGGAAACTGTTTCTTTGTGCTTTCTCTCCTTCTTCATCAAGATATGCAGCCACCCGATTTTGACTTTGTTGAAGAAAACAATATGGAATGGGCAAGATGGGACCCTAAGTGACCTCATCAAACAGAATTGCATTGGTAGCCTGGATTTGTCAGATTGTGCTGGAAGAGGGGAAATATAATAATTATCCTATTTAATCCACTTCATTGTTGAAAATTGGATCAGAATTCCAAGAGAAGGTGTGTGAAATATATTTGCTTAGTCAATCATCAACACTAATAGATGACATCTACACACAAAGCTAAAACTTTTGTATTACTACCTAGCACCAAGAAAGCACAGCTGGAAAAGATTTTTTATTTTTAAAATTGCATAATTTTTATAGAAAGGATAGAAAATTACTAAATAGTAAAAATCATCTAAAATCCTGTTTTTTCCTTTTAAATTCTCGAAGTTAGGAAAACTCCTCTGCCTGATCTTTCAAGTATTAACCTCATAGGTGGCCATTGCTAGCATTTTGATGCTTTCCCTCACCCAGGTCATAAAACTGTATGTCTATGCATAAACATTTATCCATGTAATTAATACATTTATATAATAAAATAACATCATACATAACATTAAACAACTTAATTTTTTATTTAAAAATATATCATGAATAGATTCCTAGTTCAGTACATATAAATCTACCTTAATTTTTGGAAATATTGCTTACTATTATATTCTAATATTTTACTATATTTAAAGAGTCATTTATTATAGCCATTTAAATTATTGCCACTGTTTTGCTATAACTTATATTTCAATAAACTATACACAGGGATGTACATAGAGAGGCCTTTATGTACTCATGCTAGTATTTCTGTAGCTAGAGTTTTACTATCATTCTATCATGAAATAACAATAATTCATCCTAAAATCTTGCCTCCAAAATGTTGACACCAAGTTGTAACTACATAAATAATATATTTGAATGTCTATCCTCCAAACTCCAAACACCAAATGTTAAAACTTCACCTTCAGAATTTATTTAACTATTCATTCTTACAATTGTGCAAGATCAGATACATATTGTTCTCTCTAAAAGCATAAGATGGTGTAATTTATAGTTATACCATAACAATAATTGAAATGTGATTATATCCAAACTAGAGGTCCGTTGCACAAATTTGTGCACTGGTGGGGTCCCTCAGGGTGGCCTGCGGAGATCGGGCCCCAGCTCGCAACCCCAGCCTTGTAGCCCCCCAGCCCTGCCTAGCAGCCTGCCTTGGCCTGGCGCTGCCCTCTCACCTGCTCCACCATCCCACCTTCGGGGTGATTGATCGGGGCCGGGCCTCCCTTCCTGGCTCCCTCAGCGCCTGGGAGCCAGGCAGCAGTCCCGCCCCTCAACACCACTGCTGGTCGCACCATCTGTGGGGCGAGTGGTGGGACGATCGGGCCCCCACTCGCACCCATCTTGGCCTGGCACTGCCTGCTCACCTGCTCCGCCATCTCACCGCAGTCCCACTCTTGCCGGGGCCCATCGGGACCAGCAGCACCTCCACTGCTGCCTGCTACCAGGGCTGCATCGCCGACACCCGCCATGTTCTGCACCGCCCCCTGGTGGTCAGCGCCCATCATAGCAAGCGGCAAACTCCCGGTCTCCTGGTTGATCGACTGCCCGAGGGGGCAATTTGCATATTAGGTTTTTATTATATAGGATTGCTTCCACAATTACCAATGCTTGAGTTAAATTATTTTTGTTAATAAGAGTGGGGGAGCAATCACAAAAATACAATGAGTGGCTAGATTTTTAGGATCTCTGAACACATAATAATCTGGCCACTCAGTGTATATCCTATATAATAAAAGGCTAATATGCAAATTGTCCCCTCGACCAGGAGTTCGACCAGCAGGCAGGTCAGCCAACTGCCCATGTCCCCTCCCCCTGGCCAGGCTGGCGCGGGACCCCACCCATGCACGAATTCATGCACCGGGCCTCAGTATATGTGTTCAGAGATCATAATAATCTGGCCATTCAGTGTAAATAATATATTTCCTGCTGTTTATGGCACTGAACCAAATGCTACATAGATATGAAGCAAATACTAAGGACGTTAACTCTCAAAGATCCCCACTTCAAATTCTGTAGTATAAAAACTAACATAGAATGAAGAATTTGATTTTGACTTAAAATAACGTCATATTTCTCAGATATATTTTCCTTTTCTATTTTCTATTTGTAGGTGTACAGGAGCTAAGTGGTTCTACATTATGTCATCAAGTAGAGTAATTGAGAACTCTTAAGTGATGTAAAGTAAATGAGGATTTAAAATAAAACATTTAGTAAGTCAACAGATGATAAGTGCTGGCAAGGATGTGGAGAAAAGGGAACCCTGGTATATGGCTGGTGGGAATGCAGACTGGTGCAGCCATTATGGAAAACAGTATGGAGTTTCCTCACAAAGTTAAATATGGAACTGCCATTTGACCCAGTGATTCCACTTCTAGGAATATATCTTAAGGAACCTAAAACACCAATCAGAAAGAATGTATGCACCCTTATGTTCATAGCAGCACAACTTATATAGCTAAGATCCGGAAGCAGCCCGATTGCCCATTGGCAGACGTCAGAGACAGCTGGAGTACAGCCAGAGCACTGCACAGCTCTGGAATGCTGAGTCCGTGAATTCCTCTAAATTCCTCCTGACCACGCCAGGGCAGGTTCCTGCTCGAACCTTGCCCACTGTACTAACTGTTGGAATCTTAGTCCAAGTTCCTCCTTTATCCTCTACTCACTGGTTACAGGTGTTGGGTTTGAGCCCCTCTGCTTGGGGCTGGACCTCCTAAGACACCAGGTCTTAGATGGAGAAGCCATGAAAAGTTGTGGGTATATGAGTCTTTGTTGCAGAAGCCAGTGGCCATATAGCCATCAGACACAACAGTCCTTCACAGCAAGTCCTGTACAGGCAGCCATACACCAGCTGGTAAATACATATCTTCCCACACAGTAGTAGCAGTCTCTGTACCCACAGTTATTATCTGAGCAGCCGCACGCTGCCCCCTAGATTCACTGCCTCACATAGTAATGGCACCTGAGCTCTCCACCTCAGCATCTTCTCCTGACTCTCTGGCTCATCAGTACACCTGGTAGCTACATCCTCTGAGTCTGCCTCAGCTTCCCTAACACACTCCTCTGCCCAGCACACTGGCTGGTTAATATGGTAGCTATATCTGAGCTCTCTGTGAGCTCTTAGCCTTACACCATAGCAGTACCAGCTCTCATCTCTATCTCCCCAGCTTCTTCACAATCCAGCACATTAGCTGGTCAGTAACTTGCATATTATCCCAGAGACAAAGAAGGCTTTGTGACAATAGTTACATCAATCATATTTTGGCTACAGAAGGGCACACATGCACAGTATACCGTGGGATTGTTGTGCTTGTGTCCTTGCACCTGCTTATGATATCTTAGCCTAGGTGCTAGCCTAGGTGCAGAGTGGCCTTGGACATTCAGTGTATTGACAACAAGGCCGCTGTGTTTTAACTGGCCTTGACTTTCAGGCATCTCAGTAGATGAGAGGATAAAAAAGCTGTGGTACATTTACACCATAAAATACTATGCAGCAGTAAAAAAAAGATCTCTTACCCTTTGAGACAGCCTGGAGGAACCCGGGGAGCAGTATGCTAAATGAAATAAGCCAGTCAGAGAAAGACAAGTGTCACACAATCTCACTCATATGTGGAATCTAATGAACAAAATAAACTGATGAACAAAATAGATCCAGAGACACAGAAGTATGAAACAGACTATGGAATCTCAGAGATTCAAATAAATCAGATATCACTGTTGGACTGTAGATGATATAACACACACATATACATTGAATACTACTCAGCCATAAAAAATATGAAATCCTGCCACATGTGACAGCATAGATGGACCTTTAGCATATTATGCTATGTCAAGTAAGTCAGAAAGAAAAGACAAATACTATATGAATTCACTCATATATGGAATACAAATAGAAAAACAAAGCAGATGAACAAACCAACAAAACAAATGAAGACAAACTCATAGAGGCAACCCATTGGTAATTACCAGAGGGGAATTGGAGTGGAAGAGCAAAACAGGAAATAGGGGCCAATTATATGGTGATGAATGGAAAGTAGATTTTTGGTGAAGAGCACAATGTAGTTCATACGGATGTGGGGTTATATTGCCCTGCACTTTCAACCTATATATTATAAACCAATGTTACTTCAATTAAAAAAAATACACATAAAGGCCCTCCTCTGCTTGAAAATTTAAATAAGATTTTTATTTAGCACTAGAGGCCTGGTGCATGAAAATCATACACTGAAGCGGGGGGAGAGCCCTCAGTCTGTCCTGTGCCCTCTCGCAGTCCAGGACCCGTCGCTCCTTACCACCCGCCTCCAGCAGAGGCGGGAGAGGCTCCTGCCTCCACTGCTGCTCTCACTAGCCATGAGCCTGGCTTCTGAGCTGCGCTCCCCCTGTTGAGCGTCTGCCCTCTGGTGGTCAGTGCACATCATAGCGAGCGGTCATTCTGTCAGCGTTCAGTCATTTGGTTGATTTGCATATTAGGGTTTATTATATAGGATTATTGTGTGTTTCATAGAAATACTATTTGGCATCTGGCTTTGTATTCCTTATATGTTGCGTATGTATCCTTATAAATTGCATATTTGTACCAAGTGGCAAATTCTTTAAAAGAAATGGAAAAAACAACAAATAGAAAGTACTGAAATTTAAAAATGTATAAGATTTATGATTCCTCACACAATGGTCATACAGTGCAGAACACCACTAAATTACCATTCCGCCCTATGCTATGACTGAGGAGTACATTACTGGTAGGAAGACAGGTTTTAAATTATATCAGAGAGACACAGAGAGGAAATGTGCATACAAAATTTCCAGTTGTGCTTGTTTAATTAGATGCCAGTAACAGCAGCAACAATAGTAAAGAAGGCATGGAAACAGTGTGTTAACGAGAGTCAAATAATTCAGGTATCTCTGTTGGACTGCAGATAAAGCATAAACTGCAGTATATCTGCATTTTAATCAGCCTGATCATAGTTTTGATGAATGTGCCAGAGGGATTGTTCTTTCCTCTGTTTTCACAGTGAGTGAAAGGCAACAAAAGGAACAGTTTTGAATCTCACACTTCCTGACAGATGAGTCATGTGGGATTAACAATGGAATTCATTAAGACAAGAAATAGAGCAAAATATCATATTTCACTTAACATATACATTACTATTTTATAAATGTGATACATAGGATCTTAGTTGGCTAATTAACTGATTATGGCAGTTGAGTAGAACCTGTGTGTATGTGGGGGGGGTGGTTTGCATATATACATATGTACACATAAACACACAGATGATATCATGCATGACACTTTTCCAAGGAAAATATTCTGAACCATACAACACAAAATAACATCAATTTTGTTACCATTGATTAAGGCTCTAGTTTACAGAGTTGTTCACATTATCTAACCATTCGTTATCCAAATCTCTAGAGTTAGAAAGTTCTTTAAAAAGAAATATTGTTTCATTGGGCAAATATTTACTAATACACTAACTACTTAAAAGAAGTCTCCAAAAAGTGCTCACCACTTAACATTATCATTTATTCCACCTGGACTTTGAATGTCAATCATTACTGAATCTTAGATGTACAGAACACCTGATATTACAGTGCAAATATAATAGAAAATGAGAGCAACTTTAAATTACAGATCTTAAAAGAGATGTAGGATTTCATGAGGTCGCTGCAATTATTGTTGGAGAACTGCTAAAATCATTAACATGTTTTCAAAGTCTCACTCCTTTTCAAGCAGAAGTACTGTTGGGCACATATGACTCAAAAACACAAACAGATCTGCTCCTTTACTTGGGGTATTCCTTGATCCCCATATAAGTCTACAATACATATTCTAAAACATTTTGGTTTCAGTACTGCTTTATACTCTTACCAGCTATATATATTTCTAAGCAATCTCTTAAGAGCTTTTTTTTTTTTTTTTTTTTTTTGTGGGTTGTATCTTTATATATTACTAGTGGCCCGGTGCACAAAATTCGTGCATGGGTGTGTGTGTGTCCCTCAGCCTGGCCTTCACCCTCTCCAATCTGGGACCCCTCGAAGGATGTCCTGCTGCCAGTTTACAGAGATCGGGCCTAAACTGGCAGTTGGACATCCCTCTCACAATCTGGGACTGCTGGCTCCTAACAGCTCACCTGCCTGCCTTCCTGATTGCCCCTAACCACTCTGCCTGCTGGCCTGCTTGCCCCCAACTGCCGCCCCCACCAGCCTGATCACCCCCAACTGCCCCTCATGCCAGTGTATTCAGCCCCAACTGCATCCCTGCCAGCCTGTTTGCCCCCAACTGCCCCCCCCTACTGGCCTTCTTGCCCCCACCTTCCCTCCCCACTGGCCTACTTGCTCCAAACTGCCCCCCCTGCTGTCCTGATCACCCCCACTGACCCCCACTGATGGCCTGCTTGCTCCTAACTGGCCCCCCTGATGGTCTGCTCATCCCCAACTGCCCCCACCCCGCTGTCCTGATCACCCCCAATGGCACCCCCCACCGGCCTGATCACCCACAACTGCCATCCCATCCTGGCCTGATCACCCACAACTGCCCTCCCCTCTTGGCCTCTAACCACCTCTACCTCAGCCCTGCCACCATTGCTTTGTCCAGAAGAATGTCTGGAAGGTCTCCTAGAAGGTCTCCCAGTCTAATTAGTATATTACCCTTTTATTAGTATAGATAGAGGCCTGGTGCACAGATGGGGGCTGGCTGGTTTGCCCTGAAGGGTGTCCCGGATCAGGGTGGGGGTTCCCTTGGGGCGTGGGGCAGCCTGGGTGAGGGTCCTCTGGTGGTTTGCAGGCCGGCCATGCCCCCAGGGGGTGAGGGTCCCTTCTGGGAGTGCATGGGCAGCCTGGGTGAGGAGCTGAGGGCTGTTTTCAAGCTGGCCACACCCCCTTCAGGGTGGGGGTTCCCGCTGGGGTGCCTGGCCAGCCTGGGTGAGGGGCTGATGGCTGTTTGCAGGCTGGCCATGCCCCCCAGAGGGAACCCTCACCCCATGGGAGCGTGGCCAGCCTGGGTAAGGGGCTGAGGGCCATTTTTAGGTTGGCCATGCCCCCCGGCGACCCAGGCCCCTAGCCACTCCTTGAGCAAAGGCCAGGACCAGCTGGAAGCTTAGCTTCCTCCGTCACCGGAAGTAACCCAAGCCTCCTGTTTGCTCCAGCTCCATGGCTGCCTCCATCTTTGTTGGGTTAATTTGCATACTCGCTGCTGATTGGCTGGTGGCTATAGCGGAGGTATGGTCAATTTGCATGTTTATCTTTTATTAGTGTAGACTCTTTAATAATTTAAACTGAGAACATTTTATTTTATTTATTTATTTATTTTTTTTTTTTATATTTTTATTGATATTTTACAGAGAGCAAGGGAGAGGGACAGAGAGCCAGAAACATCGATGAGAGAGAAACATAGATCAGCTGCCTCCTGCACACCCCCTACTGGGGATATGCCCGCAACCAAGGTACGTGCCCTTGACCGGAATCGAACCCGGGCCCCTATAGTCCGCAGGCCGACGCTCTATCCACTGAGCTAAACCGGTTTCGGCATAAACTGAGAACATTTTAGATACAATTTATTTCATGTAAAATAACAGAAGTACATTATGTATTAGCAAAAATAACATGTAATGAAAAATAAATGTGTCTGAAACAAAAATGGTAATTCTGTTTACTGTTACAGGACATAGAAAGTTGCAAGGCGTGTCACTCACATACTTAAAATAATGACAGCAACTATAAAGGCCAAACTAAGTTGATATTAAAGACATTCTTTATTAACCAATTACAGAGCAGAGCAACCAATTGGCCCCAAATTTAAGAGGAGACAAGTGTGGGCAGGGAGAAAGGTAACATGAGTACTCACTGGGGATCTGCATCTTTACACATTAAGAAGCTTGCAAAATACAAGTTAAGGAAACTACTGTGGAAAAAAAATTTTTTTTTTATGAGGGAGACTACAGAAATTGAAGTGATTGCCACCTGCCTATAGATTCTGTCACTGGGCACACATAAATAATTAAGGGAGAGTCCTACATAAATTTTTGTTTTGGTGACCCGGGGGAGGGGAAGAGAAGCTATATAGGATGGGCACAAATCTCAGGGTGAACCCTCTCACTGTCTCTATCCCAGCACTGAATAATTAATAAGCTGGGATAGGACTACACATATTTTTGCCCTAAGGGCACTGGTGAAAATTCAGTGCAACTGGGGTAAAGACACAAGATAAAACAATTATCCTAGGGAAGGGGCAAGAAAATAACCTGGGCTCAAAACTACAGTGCAGGACTGGGCAGAAGAATTGTAAAAGTCACATTCACAGGACCCAGGGACTTTGTGACTGCTGAAGGCCAATGCTTATTCAGAAAAAGTCAGAGAATGTTCTATCTTTTCCCCAACTCACCAACATTCTATATCACCAAGCTAATAAGTTTCCAGTAATCACTAGGGGAAAGGGATCGGAGGTAAACAAGCACAACTGTCAGAACTAAAGCTGAGTCCAACGGACATGATTCTGGCAATCCAACCCCTACTATAAGCAACAGATATGGCAGGAATTGGAAGTGCATAGTGCAGAGAGGGTAAACACAATAACAAATCTCAAATCCAGCCCAACTCCTAGCTAGATTAACTGAAACACATCAATGAGGACCAGAAAAATGAATGTCCTGTCCATTCCAGAAAGAAAATTTCTTTACTTCAGTTTCTACTAGTGACTAAAGTTTTAACTTTCAATAAAAAAATTGTGAAAGATATTAAAGTAAGAAAAAAAACAAACTAATAAGATACAAAAATATAATTAATACCATATTCAGATATGAGAGATGTTGTAACTATCTAAAAAAACAAATTAAAATAACTGTAATTAACTTGTTAAATATAATGGAAAATATGGGCAAAATCAAATAAGACATGGAGATTATAAAAAGAGAGCAAATGTAAATGCTAAAAATAAAATCCATAATAACAGAGAAAAATAATAACTTTTGGTAGACTCTTCAGAAAACTAAAATGAGCTGAAGAATTAGTAAACTTTAAAATTAGTAATTTGAAATAAATATAAGTAGAACAGAACTGTAAAAAAGAGTGAAAATACAAAGGACAGAGCATCCAGGAGCTGTGGCACAAGATCAAACAGACTAATGCAAGCACATTTGGAATTTCAAAAGTAAAAGTACTATGGAAGAGACCATGCAGAAAAAAATATTTAAAGAAACATTGGCCACACGTTTTCCAACATTTATGACAGACACCAAACTTAAGAATCCAAAAAGCTCAGAAAACTCCAAACAGTATATCAATGCCACTTCCAACACAAACATATAAAGTATGTCATATCCAAATATTTAACAGAAAATCATGAAAAGTAAAGACATACTACAGCCACCAACACAAAAATAGGAATTATAACAAATTTCTCATTAAAAAAAACACCACAAAAAACAATGAAGGCAGAGCACAATTAATATATTAAAGTGCTGAGAGAATAACAATCTAAGAAGGGGGGAAAAAACTACACACAAAGCAATTAACAACTCAGAATTCTATATAATGAAAATTTGCAAAAAATAAGGGGAAAAGTTCATAGACCAAAACCAAAACCGAACAAGCAAATAAAAATAATTGAGGGAATTCAGTACTAGCTGTATTTGGTTTCTACAACAAACTATCACACACTTAGTGGCTTAAAATAGCACAAAATTATTATCTTACTAGAGGCCCGGTGCACGAAATTCGTGCATGACGGAAGGGGGGGGCGGGTGTCCCTCAGCTCAGCCTGCACCCTCTCCAATCTGGGACCCCTCAAGGGATGTCCACCGGGATCGGGCCTAAACGGGCCGTTGGACATCCCTCTCACAATCCAGGATTGCTGGCTCCCAACTGCTCGCCTGCCTGCCTTCCTGATTGCCCCTAACCGCTTCTGCCTGCCAGCCTGATCACCCCCTAACCACTCCCCTGCCAGCCTGATTGATGCTTAACTGCTCCCCTGCCAGCCTGTTTTCCCCTAACTGCCCTCCCCTGCAGGCCAGGTCACCCATAACTGCCCTCCCCTGCAGGCCTGGTCCCCCCCAACTGCTCTCCCCTGCAGGCCTGGGTCCCTCCCGACTGCCTTTCCCTGCAGGCCTGGTTGCCTCCAACTGCCCTCCCTTGCAGGCCTGGTCCCTCCCAACTGCCCTCCCTTGCTGGCCATCTTGTGTCCACATGGGGGCAGGATCTTTGACCACATGGGGGCAGCCATCTTGTGTGTTGGAGTGATGTTCAGTCTGCATATTACTCTTTTATTAGATAGGATAGAGGCCTGGTGCACGGGTGGGGGCCAGCTGGTGTGCCCTCAAGGGTGTCCCAGATCAGGGTGGGGTTCCCTTGGGGCGTGGGGTGGCCTGGGCGAGAGGCCTGTGGTGGTTTGCAGGCCGGCCACGCCCCCTGGTGACCCAAGCAGAGGCCCTGGTATCTGGGGTTTATTTATATTCTACAATTGAAACTTTGTAGCCTGGAGCAGAGCCAAGCCTTCTGCTTTCTCCATGGTGGCAGCCATTTCTGTTTGGATTCATATATCTTTTATAATTGAAACTTTGTAGCCTAAGTGGAGGCCAAGGCAGGCCAGGGTGTGCAGAAAGCTTGGCTTCCACCATCGCGGGGGGCAACCCTAGCCTCCCGCTCTTTCCAGCTCTGTGGCTGCCGCCATTTCTTTTTGGATTTATGTATCTTCTATCATTGAAACTTTGTAGCCTTGAGTGAAGGCCTAGGCCAGCAAGGGCAGGCGGAAAGCTTGGCTTCCTCCATTGCCGGGGAAACCCAAGCCTCCCTCCTGCTCTCTGTGGCAGTAGCCATCTTGGTTGGGTTTATTTGCATATTCACTCCTGAATGGCTGGTGGGTGTGGCTGGTGGGTGTAGCGGAGTGATGGTTAATTTGCATATTACTCTTTTATTAGATAGGATAGTGTCCATGGCTCCTTAGTCTGGTAAAGCATGGCTGAGTTCTCAGCTCAGGGAATCACAAAGCTGAAATCAACATCTTGACCAGGACTACTATCTCATGGAAGGATCATTGTCCTCTTCTCAGCTCATTCTGCCAATTAAGTCATAAGCTGCCATCTATACTAATCTATACTAATAAAAGAATAATATGCTAATTAGAATGGGAGACCTTCTGGACGTCTTTCCTGACAAAGCCAGGGGCTTGGCCGGCCTGCAAACCACCCCCTAATGGCCCTCATCCCCTCGCCCAGGCTGGCCACACACCCCCAGCGGGGACCTCCACCCTGAAGGGGGTGTCGCCAGCCTGAAAACCGCCCCAGGTCCCGCCCCCCAAGGGGACTCCCCCCCTGATCCAGAACCCCTTCAGGGCAGACCAGCCTAGCCCACCTGTGCACCAGGCCTCTATCTATATTAATAAAAGGGTAATATGCTAATTAGACCAGGAGACCTTCTGGACGTCCTTCCAGACAAAGCCATGGTGGCGGGTGGCGGGGCCGAGGCAGAGGTGGTTAGGGGCAATCAGGCCAGGAGGGGAGGGCAGTTGGGGGTGATCAGGCCAGCGGCGGGGGTAGTTGGGGGCGAGCAGGCTGGCAGGGGGGGGCAGTTGGGGCAAGCAGGCTGGCAGGAGGGGGGGTAGTTGGGGATGAGCAGGCTGGCGGGGGTGCAGTTAGGGGCAATCAGGCTGGTGGGGGTGGGGCAGTTGGGGGCAAGCAGGCCAGCAGGGGGGGTCAGTTGGGGACGAGCAGGCTGGCAGTGGGGGGCAGTTGAGGGCGATCAGGCCAGCAAGGGGGGGGGCAGTTGGGGGCAATCAGGCTGGCAGTTGGGGGGCAACTGGGGGCGAACAGGCCAGCAGGCAGAGTGGTTAGGGGCAATCAAGCAGGCAGGCAGGTGAGAGGTTAGGAGCCAGTGGTCCCACAGGGATTGGGCCTAAACCAGCAGTCAGACATCCCCCAAGGGGTCCTAGATTGGAGAGTGTGCAGGCCAGGCTGAGGGACACCCCCCTCCTGTGCATGAATTTCGTGTACCAGACCACTAGTCTATATATATAAAAGGGTAATATGCTAAGTGACCGTTCGGGTAATGATGTCACATAGCAATGCCTGGCTTCCTCTCCCTAGTGACTAGCTTCCTCGCAGTTTCTTCAGCCCAGGAACATGACTTGCTTTATAGCCATGTGGAAACATTTTATACTTTAACCAAATGTCTGTGAAGCATTTTCCCGTGCCTCATTTCATTTGATCCTCACAGAAGTCCTGGAGTAGGTAGATAGGAGATTCGGTAGAATACTATTTTCTTTTCATTAGCTGGAAAATGGAGATTTAGAAAGCTTAGAAACTTGACCTGACTGAAAAGAAGTAAGAAATGGTGGACCTTGAAAATGACTTCAGGTTTTCTTACTGTGCAGAATATAGTCAAACACTGCTGCAGTTAAATATTTTACCCAATGTTCTCTCTGCGTGACCTACAATGATAATCTGCTTCGTGTTGATATTTATTACTGTGCTGCTGACAATTACCTGAAAGAGAAGTTGGGCAGGAAAAAGTTTAGCTAAATGAGAAAGCAGGTCTAATTAAGCAAGTTTATTACATATATATATATGTGTGTGTGTGTGTGTGTGTATATATATATATATATATATATATATATACACACACACACACACACACACACACACACACACACACATAGAAGTGTCAACCAAATTCACTATCGACAATGACAAATCAAAACACATGCAGGCGATCAGCGCCAGTGAGAGCTTTATATGCTTTATATGTATATATAAATATTTTATATATATGTATATTTATATGTATATATTTTATATTTTATATAAAAGGCTAAGTTGACTCGCAAATGCACGATACATATAAAGCATATAAAGCTCTCACTGGCACCGATCGCCTGCATGTGTTTTGATTTGTCATTGTCGATAGTGAATTTGGTTGACACTTCTATTATAGAGAAAGAGTGAATAGCAATATTAAAGTATTTGTTCTAATTAATTTTCTTTCAATGTGCAGGAATTCATGCACTGGGCCACTAGTCAATTATAAGATAGTCCATTTATATTCAGAGATGTTAAAAAGTGAAAAAAAATCTTAAAAGTGATAAACTGAAGTATAATATTGCAAATTATTAAAATGACATTACAGAGCTTCAAGATTATTTACTTTTTATAAGTATCATTATATTTATGCTAAATATATCATTGTATCAATTGTCACATGGAGGTCTTCATCACCTCTTCTAAGATATCATAATTTAAAATCTGTGATATTGTGCAATATCTTTCAAAATCTTTTCATTTTAGATCTTATATGTTTGCATGTATGGTAATTTCTAAATTTGAATTTTTGAAAAAGTGCTTTAATCATAATTGTTTTATTTATTTACTCTCATCTTTCTGATTTATAGTGAAAGTGTTATGGCTCCAGACTCCTTACCAAAGGTAATGTTCACTCACTTTGATTTATTAATATTTATTTACTTTTTTGTGGTCACTTGATTCAAAAATATTTAATACTTATTTAGGGTTCTAGTGAGGTACAGAAAATTGCAATACTTCTACAATTAATGCTTATAGGGAAAGTACATTTTAACAATTTAGTAATTTTTCTTTTTTTCTGTAATTGAAAAACATTTTTAAGTACATTATACATATATTATTATATTAGTTTCACATGTACAACATAGTGAGAAGACATTTATATAACTTAGGAAGTGACCATTCCTCAGTGCCTTTTGTTTTTGTTTTTTTCAATTTCTTTTAAAATCCTCACCCGAGGATACGTTTTAATGATTTTTTGAGAGAGGAGAAGTGGGGGCGGAAGAGAGAGGAAGAGAGAGGACAGGGAGAGATTGAGAAGAGAGATAAGCATCAATCCATTGACTCCTGTATGCACCCTGACTTGGGAATCAAACAAGCAGCCTAAGTATGTGTCCTGACCAGGAATTGAACCCACCACTTTTTAGTGTATGAGACAACTCTCCAACCAACTGAGCCACTGGGCCAGGGGCTCGGTACCTTTTCTTAATTGAAATTTCAAAGCAGACAGTTGCTCCCAAGCCTTATAAGTTTGAGTTGAGGCAGTGAACCCTTGAGAAAGGAGATTTACATCTCCATTCCTGGTAGGGATCCCCTTTTTTTTTTGTACTGGGCACTGCAAACTTGTAGACTTCTTAGGAAATTTATGTTAACTTTTCATACATTCACTGTCTTAATTGTGTCATTTTTTTCACTGGGGTATTCCTATGTCAAAACTTAGCAAATTGTGGACTTTTAAAATATCTTCAATATTACAAATATGCTTCAATAAAGCTACTAAATAAAATCCAAAAGCAGTGAAAAAGACAGGTCAGTTTAATACCAATGGATATATCTATATTTAAACATCCGGTTTTATTCTTAATTTAGTAAAACAAAGATAATGTTGTCTTCATCCCCTTGGAATGAACAGAACTAGCAGTACTTTTATTAATAATTCAGGCTGTGCAGGTACCAAACACAGAACCTAGGAAGCAAATTACATTCACATGTTAATGCAAAATGTTGAATTTACAGGACTAGTTAGTACTTGGAACAGGCAACACTATAAAGCCACACTTGGGGACCTTTCAAATCACTGCAAAGGATTGTGTGGCTGGAATCCTGATTAGATTAAAAGGAAGGAACTAAGTGTGAGGGGTTTGGAGTTTCTTTTAAATAAATAATATCAAGTATGTTTCAGAAAATCTAAAGCACTACAGTCCTATTGCTTCTTCCACTGACCTATTTGTCAGGCAGTATAAATAAATTCATCTGATTAGAATTGCATTTTTCTACCTCCTCTACCTCCAGCTGTGACAACATGTTGTCTTCAAGTTGGGAGACCAGGAAGTTCATGTTGGAATTAACATGGTTTTATTGTTGACCATGGTAGCATCCTTCTGTCTCCAAAACACTCTTCCTCTATGACCATGAAAGAATGGTGAGATTATCCAATTTCAAGAATGAAGAGGAGCTGTCAACATGTATTACAGTATATTATACATCAGTTTAAAGATAAGATGGATTCGCTTGTTATAGGAGTATTGCCAAGACAGAATCAACAGAATAACTGCTTTATCAATATATCTGTAATAATAAAAGAAATAATCAAAAGCTTGATGACACATTTAGATAATAACTATACTATACACTAAAATAAATAATACATAATAAAATTATCTTTATATGTGTTCATTATGTGTATATACACACAAAAATATTCACACACCAAACTAATAAAAGGATGATCCTTTAAGAAGTGTCTTGTATTGGGGAAGTAGCCAGGGGAACTGTTACATTTTTTCAGCTGCTTGAATTATAACACAACTAGAGGCCTGGTGCACAAAATTCATGCACGAGTGGAGGGGGTGTCCCTGAGCCCAGCTTGCACCCTCTCCAATCCAGGACCCCTCGGGGGATGTGCGACTGCCGGCAGTCAGACATCCCTCTCGCAATCCAGGACTGCTGGCTCCTAACTGCTTGCCTGTCTGCCTGCCTGATCACCCCAACCACTCTGCCTGCCTGCCTGATTGCCCCTAATTGCTCTCCCCTGCCAGCCTGATCACCCCTAACCACCTCTACCTCGGCCCCCACCACCATGGCTTTGTCCAGAAGGATGTACGGAAGGATGTCTGGAAGATGTCCAGTCTAATTAGCATATTACCCTTTTATTAGTATAGATGAGTATATTTATGTTTATTTAAATGTAATTTTAAAAATTATATATACATGTGCTTTATATACAGTGAAACATTTATAAAAAGAAATGGTAAACATCAGGTTATTCCACAGTTTTGATTTCTTACTGTCAATACAGGATGAGCATAAGAAAACATACTGTAGTTAGAACATGAAAAAACTAATGGTAGGTTTATCAGGGATGCTGGCTTAGAAATATAATCAATAGGAGAGGAAAAAAAAACTGGGCATGATTCAGAACCACTTATTACAGATAAGCAATGTGTTTTATAAAGAGGACATTTATACCTACAGACCTCCAGTCTGTCCACAGTGAGAGCACATCTAAAAGAAATTTCCTTTTAATACCATCTCCATGGTAGAGAAAAATTTATTGACTATTTGGAAATGACATTTGTTTGAATGCACAGGGTATATTAGGTATTATTCTAGGCACAGGAATTCAAAATATACATGTGATCTCTAATTGCTATGATACAATAATGGATGCTTTATCTGAATTATTCTAGTTTTCCCATTATTATACAACCCACACTAATATGATGGCCTAAAGTTTATCTCCCAATACATTTTTTAAGACAACTTTATTGATGTTTGGAAGCAAACTTCACACAGGAAAAAGAAAAAAAAAAGACTATTATACAAGAGGCCTGGTGCACTAAATTCATGCACGAGTAGGGTCCCTAGGTCTGACCAGTGATCAGGGCGGATTGGGGCCTACTGGCTGCTGGTTGGGGCCTCCCTTCCCCGGCTGCTGGCTGGGGCCTTCCTTTGTTCTGCGCCGCCCCCTGGTGGTCAGTGCACATTATAGCGAGCTATCGAACTCCCGGTCTTTCAGTCGAACTCCCGAGGGGACACTTTGCATATTAGCCTTTTATATATATAGATTCCAAGACTTTTGTGTTAAAAATCCATTCAATACATTTCCCACTAAATGATGGCACATAAGATATATTGTTTTATTCCTTTTTTTCCTCACTCAAATAGAGTGGTACAGGGCTATTCCAAAACTCTGACAGAACTGAGGCAAATCTCTGAGCAACATTATTTTAGCCTCTGTGCTTAAGATTCATGTCTTTAATATTCTACTGGATCTAAAATAGAAGATCAAAGTGAAAATCAGTGAAGCTCAGCCAAATGTCAGAATTGGTTATACTTTAGTTAACATGTAAAAATGAACAGACTTGCAAGATATTACCAGGATAGAAATTTAAATGTTACTTATAACTGCATACATAATCAAATAAAAATGATGTTAACAATCTTATTTAATCTGAATACCTTTAATATTTGTAAATATATACATATAGAGTTCATGTATTTACTAGTATAATGATTCAAAAATGCATGCATTTTTGTGTACATTTGTGTTAAATGTGAATTTTATAGCAGATAAGCTGGAAATTACCCATATTCTACCCAAGTTGAAGTTTAACTATTAGTAAATGTATATGGAATATAGTCTCCTACAAGGAAAAGAGCAGAGGCAGGACTGATTTTCACTATCCTTTAAGTTGCCTAAAGTGTATGATTAACCTTTCACATACCAAGTAAATCATACAGTCCATTAAAAATGGGTTCAAATATATAACATTAATCTCAGAAAGTACTACTTTGATTGTCTAATTAACAAAACTATAAAAGAACAAAAGTGATTTTCTCCCCAAACAAGGTGATTGAAGGCCTATTTATTTTGGTTACCAAGAGCTCTCTCAGTTTTAGGTTTTATAATTTGTCATCATACAAAATTAGGGTAGAATTTGAAATACACTACAATTCAGATGACAATAAAATAAGGCATCTAAATCAGAATGAAAGAAGTAAAAATGTTTCATTTGCAAATGACATAATAGTTTATATTTAAAAATGCCCTAAGATACCATCATAAAACTATCAGAATAAAGAAATTCAGTAAGTTGCAGGATACAAAAATCAATATACAAAAAATCAGTTGTATTTATATAAACTAACAATAAAATATCAGAAAGAGACATTTAAACACATTTTTTTCATTTATAATTACTTCAAAAAGAAAAAAACAACAACACCACCACCACCTAGGAATAAATGTAACCAAGAGGAGAAAGATCTGTACATTGAAAACTATAAGACTTTAATGAAAGAAATTAAAGATGCACTGTACACAATATCAACTTTAAATTTAAAGTCAAATAAAAAAACTTCTCCAGAGAAAGAAAAAACATTAAAAAATGAAAGGGCAGTTAATATCCAAAATATAAAAGGAACTCATACAACTCAATGATAAAACATATAATTAAAAATAGGTGTTGGGAGGGAGACAAAATGGTGGCAGAATAGGCAGACTTGTCCTGTGCCTTCTCATGGAGCAGACAGAAGAAACAACTAAATCGAATAACATTAACCCAGAATTGGCGAATTAAACACAGCTGGTAAAGACAATCCTCAGCTGGAAAGGACAGAGGGTTCCTGAAGAATGGTAGGATCAAGGATCTGGGCTGGAGAAAGAGATGCCCGACTACCAGAATGACAGGGTCAAAAGGAACCTGTGCAGCACCAAGTCCACATCCCTTGGGGACACGCGTAACACTCGACTGTGGAAGAGGGTCCACAGGGCTGCTGGCAGCCAGGGAATCTAGATCTAAGTCCACAGCCGTGAGAGGCTGAGCCCAGAAAGATGGCCTGAGGAACTGCCCTATCCGCATGGTACTGGGGAGAGAGAAATGTGCAGTGGCACTACCATTTTGCCTTTATATTTTCCTTGATTTTACTCACTAAACCAAGTCCATAGGACCTTTCAATTACAAACACTCACTAAGACTGCAATGCAGGTGGAGGTGCAGTTTTGCAGAAGCTGGGGAGAGGCTGTGGAGAGGAGCAGGACAGGGAGAGGTGACCAGGAATCCAGCACTGGGACATTCTGGTCCCTCCAACCCTAAGCAGCCATTTTTCTCCTAAAGAGCCAGCCCCTCCCAGCACCCATGGGCAACTAGTGTAGCTGCACCCAGCCTCTAGCTCTGCAGAGGAAATAAATAATCTGAATAGCCCCAGGGAGCCCTTGGGGACTGCATGGAGGGGCTGTTTGGTCCCAGAAACTAATTCAACAACACCCCCACCTAAAGCCCGTGTCAGAAATAGATGCTTGTGTAAATACAAATGAAAGCAAGCAGACAAATAAAGGGGGTGAATTGGTCCTGCCTCCCTGAAACCAAGGCTATGGAGACAGATACAGAGGAGCAGTGGATCGCTGGGAACTTCAACACGATGCTGATTACATAACAGGAAACTGAGAAGTGGCAGACAGAACACTAGAGAGGGGTTTTAAACCATCCCCATGGGACATTAAAACTCAGCTGAAGCAAATGACACTTCACTTTTATATTTTTTATCTTTTACTTAAGAAAGATAAAGTTTTTTTAATTTAATTTAAAAAAATAACCTTTTATTTTTTTTTGGATTACTTTTCTTCATTCTATTTTTATTTTTTATCATTATTTAACTTTATCTTATTTTTTCTTTATTGCCACCCTTTTCTTCCTCACTTCTCCCTTTTTCATCCTGTTTCTCTTCTCCTGCTTTAGTTTTTCTCTCTTTCTTTTTACCCCTTGTTAAAAATTGATCATGTTTATCTGCTTTATTGATGCATTATTATTATTGTAGCTTCTGTTGGCTTACTCATATATCTAATTTCCTCTCCCTTGCTCCAAGACCATGCACCCTTCTCTTTTCTCTTTCTTTGCTAGCCAAATTTTTTTATGCTGTTCTTTTTCCTCTCCTCTCTTGCTCTCTTCTTCTCCTAATTGCTTAGTTTCACTCACTAAATGCAAGCCTGTCTGCTCTCTCCTCTTTTCTCCTTTTCCAAAAATAGATGAATATATAGATAGATAAAAGAAAAATAATTCTTTTTATTTATTTTTATTTATTATTTTGTCTTTTACTTTTCTTCTTATCCACTCATTCTCTTTTTACCTCCACTATACCAAACCATGGCCATTCCCCTATTCATTCAATTCCTTTACATTAATTTCTGGAAATAAGCTCTGCATCTAAAGATTCTGCGCCCCCCCCCCCCCCACTTTTTTTTCTGGCATTTGTTGTTTGCATTTTTTGGGTTATTTGTTGGTTTTGTGGAGTTTTCTCCCCAGATATGTATGTCTTTTCCCTCTTTTTCTGTTCTCTCTTTCCTTTTTTCCTTTTCTAAATATCATTTTTGCTCTCTTCTCTCTCTCCTAATTCTCTTTTCTTTGGTGGGCACTTTTATTGGGATTATCGGTGTCGTGAATACATTCGTGTTTTGTGCCCTCTGTGTCGTGTCGAGTTGTATTTTGTGCTTTTCAGTAAGCATGGTAGAGAGTGAGCCACATAACCAAACACCCTAAGAGGAGACTCCATCCAAGAAAGAGACAATAACACTCAAGACCCAACTATACCAAGAGAACCCAAATACCCAAGTAAGGGCATCCCTAGAACACCCAGCCCAGAAGACCTGAAAGATTGTACCAGTGTGTCCCACAAAACATCTACTATATAAGACAAATTCAAAAAAATCTGGGTGACTTAAAGTTTGATCTAATACATAGAAACAACCAAAAAGAAACAGCAAAAAAATGGGAGTCAAAGAAACAGCCCTCATATGAAAGAAAAGGAGGAATCACTAGAAAAGGAAGTAAACAAAATGGAGGCAAGCAATTTGTCAGAGAAATAATTCAGAGCAATGGTCATAAAGACTCTAAAAAGGATGGAAAACAAATTCAACAACATGTGTAAGAATCAGAAGGAAATGAAGAAGAACCACAAGGAAATGAAAAATGACATCACTGCAATAGAACACAATGGAATGTATTAATAGTAGACTAAAAGAAGCTGAGGACCGCATCAGTGAGCTAGAAGACAAGGTAGAAAAAAACACCCACAATCAGCAGCAACTGGAAAAAAAACTTAAAAAACAGGAGGACAGCCTAAGGGAGCTTTGGGACAACATAAAACAAAATAACATCTGCATAATGAAGGGGTGCCAGAAGGAGAGAAAACTGAGCTAAGCAATGAATAGAAAACATGTTTGAAGAAATAATGACAGAAAACTTCTCTGATATTGGAAAGGAAAAACTCACACAAGTCCAAGAAGCACAAAGAGTTCCAAACAAGATGAACCCAAAAAGACCAATACCAAGACACATCATAATTAAATTGGCAAACACCAATGACAAAGTAAGAATCTAAAGGCTGCTAGAGAGAGACAGAAAGTTACCAAAAGGGATCTCCCATTAGACTATCAACTGATTTCTCAATAGAAACACACCAGGCCAGAAACAAATGGAATGAAATATACAAAGTCATGCAAAGCAAGGGACTGAATCCAAGAATAATATACCCAGCAACTCTAACATTCAAATTAAAGGTGAAATCGGGACCTTTACACTCGAAAAAGGACTAAGGGAGTTTATTACAACCAAGCCAGCAATGCAAGAAATGCTAAAGGGACTGCTGTAAAAACATGAAATAGAAAGGGAAGAAGGAACACAGGCATAAAGAATAAAAATGGCAACAAACAAGTACTTATCAATAATAACCTTAAATGTAAATGGATTAAATGCTCCAATCAAAAGACATAGGGTAGCTGAATATATAAGGAAACATGACCCATATGACTGCTATCTATAAGAGACCAACCTTGAAACAAATGACTCACACAGATTGATAGTAAAGGAATGGAAAAAATATTTTTTCAGGCTAATGGAAATGAAACAAAAGCTGGGGTAGCAATACTTATATCTGTAAAAATAGACTTCAAAGTGAAGGCCATAAGAAGGGATAAAGAAGGCCACTTCATAATACTAAACGGAACAATTCAACAAGAGGATAACACTCTGGTAATCATATATGCACCCAATATAGGAGCACCCAAATACATAAAGAAAACTTCTAGATGATATCAAGGGAGAGATCGACAGCAATACAATTATGGTAGGGGACTTTAATACCCTACTAACACCACTTGATAAATCCTCTCAACAAAAATTCAGCAAAGAAACATCAATCTTAAATGACTCAATAGATCAGATGGACTTAACTGACATCTTCAGAACATTTCACCCCAAAGCTACAGAATATCCATTCTTCTCAAGTGCACACAAAACATTTTCAAAGACAGACCACATATAGGGACACAGCCAAAGTCTCTTCAATTTCAAGAAGATAGAAATCATATCAAGCATCTTCTCAGATCACAGTGGCATAAGATTATAAATCAACTACAATAAAAACAATGAAGTAAAAATCAAACATTTGGAGGCTAAATAGCATGCTATTAAACTATGATTAGGTTACCAAAGAGATAAAAGAAAAAAGAAAAAGCATCCTAAAAACAAATTACAATGAAAACACATGAATCAAAAAATCTATGGGACACAGTGAAAGCAGTCCTGAGAGGGAAGTTCATAGCTCTACAGGCCTATCTCAAAAAAACAAGAAAACATGGTAGTAAAAAAATCTAACCCTAAAACTTAAAGAATTAGAAAGAGAGCAACAAAGAAAGCCCAGAGTAAGCAGGAGGAAGGAAATAATAAAGATCAGAGTGGAAATAAATTACATAGAGACAAAAAAAAATACAAAATATTAATAAAACCAAGAGCTGGTTCTTTGAAAGGATAAACAATATTGATAACCTCTAAGCCAAACTCACCAAGAAACAAAGAGAGAGGACCCAAATAAACAAAATCAGGAATGAAAGAGGTGAAGTAACAACTGACCCCACCGAAATACAAAGGGTTGTAAAAAAAAATACTATGAACAACTCTACTCCAACAAACTGGACAACCTAGACAAAATTGACATATTCTTAGAAAAATACAACCTTCCAAAACTCAATCAGGAAGAATGAAAAAACCTAAATGGGCCAATAACTACTGATGAAATTGAAGCAGTAATAAAAAATCTTCCAGCAAACAAAAAAGCCCTGGTCCAGACGGCTTTATAGGGGAGTTCTACCAAACATTCAAAGAAGAACTAAAATCTATCCTCCTCAGACTCTTCCAAAAAATTCAAGAGGAAGGCACACTTCCAAGCTCTTTCTATGAAGCCAGCATTACCCTAATTCCAAAAACAGATAATGGTAACAGAAAGAAAGAGAATTACAGTTCAATATACCTGATGAACATAGATGCTAAAATCCTCAACAAAATTCTAGCAAATCGGATCCAGCATAATATTAGGAAGATCATACAACATGAACAAGTGGGATTTATTCTGGGGATGCAAGGATGGTACAATATCAGCAAATCAATAAATGTGATACATCACATAAACAAATTGAGAGACAAAAATCACATAAGCATATCAATCGATGCACAAAAGGCATATGACAAAATCCAACACCCTTTCCTGATAAAAACTCTCAGCAAAGTGGGAATAGAGGGATCATACCTCAACATAATAAAGCCTTACATGACAAACCTACAGCCAACATCATAGTCAATGGGCAAAAACTAAATTCATTTCCCCCAAGAACAGGAATAAGACAGGGATGCCCACTTTCACCACTCCTGTTCGATATAGTACTGAAAGTGCTAGCCATAGTGATCAGACAAGAAGAAGAAATAAAAATCATCCAAATTGGAAAAGAAGTAAAACTGTCCTTATTTGCAGATGACATGATATTGTACATAGAAAATCCTCAAGACTCCATCAAAAAATTGAATTTGGCAATGTAGCAGGATACAAAATTAACACCCAGAAATCTATGGCATTTTTATATACCAATAATGAACTCACAGAAAGAGAAACGAAAAAAACAATCCCATTTACCATTGCAACAACAACAACAACAACAAAATACGATACCTAGGAATAAACTTAACTAAGGAGCTAAAAGACCTCTACTTGGAAAACTATAGGACATTTAAAAAAGACATGGAGGAAGACATAAACAAATGAAATATACTGTGTTCATGGACTGGTAGAATGAACATCATTTAGATGTCTATACTACCCAAAGCAATTTATAGACTCAATGCAATCCCCATTAAAATACCAATGGCATATTTCACAGACCTAGAACAAATTCTTCAAAAATTAATATGGAATAAAAAAAGACCCCAAATAGCCATAACAATGCTGAGAAAGAAGAACAAAGTTGGAGGGATCACAATACCAGATATAAAGCTACATTACAAAGCCACTGTTCTCAAAACTACCTGGTACTGGCACAAGAACAGACATACAGACTAATGGAACAGAATAGAGAACCCAGAAATTGACACAAGTCATTATGCTCAATTACTATTTGACAAAGGAGGCAAGAGTATATAATGGAGTCAAGACAGTCATTTCAATAAATGGTGTTGGGGGAAATTGGCCAGATACACGCAAAAAAATAAAACGAGATCACCAACTTACACCATACACAAAAATAAACTTAAAATGGATTACGGACTTAAATATAAGATGGGAAACTATGAAAATCTTGGAAGAAACTATAGGCAGCAAAATAGCAGACATATATCATACCAATATCTTTACTGGTACAGCACCTAGGGCAATAGAAACAAAGGAGAAAATAAAAAAATGGGACTACATCAAAATAAAAAGCTTCTGCACAGCAAAAGAAACCATCAACAAAACAATAAGAAAGCCCAATGCATGGGAGAACATATTTGCCAATGCTATCTCTGATAAGGGTTTCATCTCCAAAATTTACGGGAACTCATACAACTTAACAAAATGAAGATAAGCTATCCAAACAAAAAATGGGCAAAGGACCTAAATAGACAATTTTTGAAAATGGACATACAGAAGTCCAAGAGACATATGAAAATATCCTCAAAGTTACTAATCATCAAAGAGATGCAAATCAAAACAACAATGAGGTACCATCTCACACCTGTCAGAATGGCTATCATCAACAAATCAACAAAGGACAGGTGCTGGTGAGGATGTGCAGAAAAAGGAACCCTCGTGCACTGCTGGTGGGAATGCAGACTGGTGCAGCCACTGTGGAGAACAGTATGGAGTTTCCTCAAAAAACTAAAAATGGAACTCCCATTTGACCCATTAAGCCCATTTCTAGGAATATATCCCAAGAAATCAAAAACAGCAATCAGAAAGGATATATGTACCCCTATGTTCATAGCAGCACAATTTACAATAGCTAAGATATGGAAACAGCCTAAGTGCCCATCAGCAGATGACTGGATTAGAAAACTGTGGTATATCTACACAGTGGAATACTATGCTGCTGTAAAAAAGAAGGAACTTTTACCATTTGCAACAGCATGGATGGACCTGGAAAGCATTATGCTAAGTGAAATAAGCTAGTTGGAGAAAGATAAATATCACATGATCTCACTCATATGTGGGGTATAATGAACAACATAAACTGATGAACAAAATAGATCCAGAGACAAAGAAACATGGAACAAACAGTCCAACCTCAGAGAAACGGCAGGGGAGGATGAGTGGGGGGGAGGGTTAGAGATCAACCAAAGGACTTATATGCATGCATATTAGCATAACCAAAGGACACAGACACTTGGGCGGCAGGGGCTTATCCTGGGGTGTGGGAGTGGCTGGGGAGGGGTCAATAGGGGAAAAAGGAGACATATATAATAGATAAAAAAGGTGCTCAACATCACTAATCATGAGGAAAATAGAAAACACAAAGGAGCTCCTGCTGGCTAGCTCAGTTGGTTGACCCATACACCAAAAGAGGTTGTAGTTTTGATCCCAAGTCCAGGCATGTGTGTGAAGCAACCAAACATGTTTCCCTCTCACATTGATGTTTCTCTCTTTCTCTCTCTCTACTTTCCGCTCTCTGTAAAAACATATCCTGGGATGAGGATTAAAAAAATACACACAAAGGAATATCACATCACACCTATTACAATGACTGTATTTGAAAAACAATCTATAAAAAGTGTTGGAGAAAATATGAACAAGAGAGAACCCTTGTTTATTGTTGCTAGGAATTTCAATTGCTACAGCCACTATAGGAAACAGTATGGAGTTTCCTCAAAAAAATTAAAAGCTGCCCTAACCGGTTTGGCTCAGTGGATAGAGCGTCGGCCTGCGGACTGAAGGGTCCCAGGTTCGATTCTGGTCAAGGGCATGTACCTGGGTTGCGAGCACATCCCCAGTAGGGGGTGTGCAGGAGGCAGCTGATCGATGTCTCTCTCTCATCGATGTTTCTAACTCTCTATCCCTCTCTCTTCCTCTCTGTAAAAAAATCAATAAAATATATTTTAAAAAAAATTAAAAGCATAACTGTCAAATGATCTAATAATCCCATTCCTGGATATATATCAAAAGGAAATGAAATCAGCCTCTTGAAAAGATACCTGCCTTCCTACCTTCATTGCAGCATAATTCTTAATAGTCAAGACATGGAGTCAACCTAAATTCCAGCAATGGATGAGCGGATAAAGAAAAGTGGTATATACCATATGATTTCACTCATATGTGGAATCTCATCAACAAAATGAACTTACAGCAAAACAGAGACAGACATAAATAGAGAACAGTTAGCTGCCAGCTGTGGGGTGAGGAGAGGGCTGGATGGGGATGTGTGGAGGGATTGAGCAAAAACATAAAAGAAAAAAATCATGGTCATAGACAATAGTGTCCATGATTGATGGGGATAGGGAGGTGCGGATAAGTAAGGGCAGGGGAAGGAGGTATAAGGGAAGGTAGAGGAGGTATAGGCGGGATATATGGTGATGGATAGAGACTTAACATGCGGTGATGAACACACAATGCAGTGTACAGATGGTGTGTTCTGGAATTGTGCACCTGAAACCTACTAGGTATATCAGTTAATAATGCGGATTTTGTAATCAAAGAAAACATGATAATTTCAAGAGAAAGATCAAAACTGATTCAAAGTAATGTCCATCACCAGCTATACATTTCCCCCAACTTTCAGGTAATTTGTGGATACCGTCCCAATAGAACTTTTCTTGTTTTGAGGCAAACCATTCAGAGATACAATTTTCTACTTCTTCATATGTTTTGAAGTGCTGCTCAGAAAGTTGTGTGTGCCATTAATCGGAACAAGTGGTAATCTAAAGGAGCAAGGTCCGGTGACTAAGGCAGGTGGATTAATACTTCCCAGGCAAGATTTTTTAACGTGTCTTTAACTGGTTTTGAAGTGTGTGATGGTGCGTCATCATGAAGCAAAATTACTTTGCCTTGTCTTCTGGAACATTCTGGTCATTTCACAATCAAAGTGTGTTCAAATTGATTATTTGTTGTCGGTAGCGATCTGAATTAAGGGTTTCACCTGGTTTTAGAAGCTCATAATACCCCACACCTTCCTGATCCCACCAAACACAGAGCATTGTCTTCTTTCTGAAGTGATTTGGCCTTGCAGTTGATATTGATGGTTAACCTGGATGAACCCATGATTTTGTGCATTTGGAATTCTCAAAATAAATCCACTTTTCATCGCCAGTCACAATTCGATGCCAAAAAGACTTTCGTGCCGTTGAAGCAAGATTTTACTGACGACTTTTCGGTTTTCCATTTCTCTTTTGTTCAGTTGATGTGGCATCCATTTTCCTTCCTTTAAAATATTTCCCATTGCTTGTAAATGATCAGAAAATGTTTGCTGAGCAACGTTTAATCTTTCTGCAAGTTGTTTTTGAGTTTGACATGCATCTTTATCAAATAATGCTTGTAATTTCTGGTCTTCAAACTTTTTTCGTTGACCTGGACGTTCTTTGTCTTTCACATCAAAATCATCACTTTTAAAGCATTTAAACCAGCGTTCAGAAATATCTTGAGATGGAGCATGTTCACCATAAGCTTCCCGAAGTATTCAGCAGCATTTTTCTTCAAAATAAAGTAATGAATTAAAACTTCCCACAAATGCTCTTTTTTTTTTGGCACAAAATTTGACATTTTTAAACATAAAAATATCTATGATGTTAACACCTACAGCAAATGTGACATATGAAGTTTTGAAGCTTACTGTCAATACAACAAAATAGCATTCATATCAAATCGCATATATATCAACATATGTGTAACTCCATCTATTGAAAAAAAATCCATATTATTAACCAGTACACCTAGTATATAACTATTACCAGTGTCACCCCAATACAGTCAATAAAAAAGGATTAAAAAAAGTGGTATATATACACAATGAAAAATATTCTTATTATTTTGCCACACAAAAGGATATCCTGATATTTGTGATAACATGAATGAATCTTGAGGTCATTAAACAAGTGAAATAATTCAGAAAGAGAACTATAATTATTGTCTGATCTTGTACATAGATAGAATCTAAAAACAAATGAACTCATAAAAACAGAAAACAGATTGGCGGTTGCCAGCTATTGGGTTGGGATGTGAGGGTTAAAAGCAGAAGGTGCTAAAAAAGTACAATACTCCAGTTATAATAAAAATACACTCTGGTGATATAATGTATAGCATAGTGATTATAGTTAACAATAGCATATCACATATTTGAAAGTTGTTAAGAAAGTCAACCTTAAAAGTTCTCATCACAACAATAAATGTGTAACTATTTGAAGTGATGAATAATAACTAAATTTATTATGGTAATCATTTTGCAATATATACATATATTGAATAATTAGATTGTATACCTGAAGCTAATATCCTATATAATAAAAGCCTTATATGCTAAGTGTCCGGTCATCCAGTTGGCCATTCAATCAATCAAAGCGTAATATGCTAATGATATGCTAAGGCTGCTCAACTGCTTGCTATGACATTCACTAATCACCAGGGGACAGATGCTCCAACCAGTAAGTTAGCTTGCTGATGGGGTCCAGCCAATCGGGACAGAGTAAGATGGGCCGGACACACCCTGGAGCCCTCCTGCAGTCCCTCCCCAGCTGGCCAAACTCCCATGTCCCTCCCCGGCCCCAAACGTGCATCAGTGCGGTCATGACTGCTGAGTGCAATGGCAGTGGCAGGAGCCTCTCCCGCCTCTGCAGCAGCACTAAGGATGTCTGACTGCCGGCTTAGGCCCGCTTCCCCTGGGAAGCGGGCCTAAGCCGGCAGTCAGACATCCCCTGAGGGCTCTTGTACTGAGAGAGGGTGCAGGCCAAACTGAGGGACTGCCCCCCCAAGTGCACAAATTTTGTGCACAGGGCCTCTAGTAATATTATATTTATCTCAATAAACTGGGAGAAATAGATGACAATGGACGTGATCTTCCAATGATTTCTAAACAAATAACTACCACTAAAATCAAATGAGTATATCATACTTAAGCTATGTGTTTTAAGTGAGATAATTTCATTTAAGAAAAATGAGCAAGAAAGTGTGTCTCTGATTTTTGTTCATCCTAAATAGAGAAGTAATTTTGTAATATTCTAGAGCTGTATAATTTTTACTTTTAGCCTCTGTATACATTATATTATATTAATTATAATATGTTATATATTGTATATATTTGACTTAAATAAGAACATGGATGTCAGAGGTGAAAAATGATTAAATTTTAAAAGGCACTGAATGTGTTACAATAAAATCCTTAAAAATGGAAAGATGTATATTAAAACAACACTTCACAACACCAATACTTCACTGCTGCTTCAGAAGAATTAAAAATGGCACCAGATAGAAAGAATTCATAAATTTCTGAACAAAATGACTGAGATAATTTTCTAAAAGGAAAATAAACATCCATTAAAATGTGGAATCTAGAAAAAAAAACAAGATGGCCGCATAAGGTATACACCTGTACGTGCTGCCTCTCACAACCACACCAAAACTACAACTAAAAGACAAAACAACTATCACCCAGAACCACGGGAAAGCTGGTGAAGTAGAAGTTCTACAACTAGACGGAAAGAAAAAAGCTCATTGAGACTGTGTAGAAGGTGCAGAGGCATGGAAATGCAGAGGTACAGAGGCATGCGAATCGGGCTGGTGACTAGGTGCGCTTTTTTTTTCAACTGGAAGGGAGATACAAGCTCCCGACTGCTTTGAACTCCAGTTTCCTGCGAGACTCTGGGGACCCAGAGTCCTATAGGGAGAAACTGGACTGTCTGGCATCAGGTTGGAAAGTGAGGGTGGCTTTCTCACAGAGGTGCGCGCAGGAATAATTGTTTACTGCACTGGGGTGCGAGACTCAGGGACGAGGAAACATGGAGATGCAGAGACGGCTGACTGGCAGCCACTGCTGTTTGCCACGCCCTAGTGATTCCCTGAAACCCCACCACACCCAATTTACAAACCCACTCGAGCTGTGCGCAGTGGCTTTTGCATATGAATGGCCTGCTCTTTCACAGCTTAACCTAACAAATTGCAGCTGGGTCAGAGTGCTCCAAAACTTCCAAACCCCAAACCAGTAGTCAGCAAACCACGGCTCATGAGCCACATGCGGCTCGCAAGCTGCGGTTTGCCGCTCTGTTGACTAATGAGTTTGCCAACCACTGGACTAGACTAAATGTTACCATGTAGTTGGAAGCTACTACCGTGTAGTGAGGATAAGGCAATTGTGGCATATTGTGTGCAAAGAGGTAAAGGGTAGTATATGACAGTGGTTGGCGAACTCATTAGTCAACAGAGCGGCAAGCCGCAGCTCATGAACTGCATGTGGCTCGTGAGCCGCAGTTTGCCGACCACTGCCCCAAACAAAGAGGAGAAATCTGAAGATCTTGCTGTAGCTCCTGCTGGGTGGCCTCAGACAGTAGCTGACTTGCACCTCCTTGGAGATCCAGGAACCAGTGTACCTAGTGGTCAGTGTGAGATGATACCAGATTTCAACTCCTCACATACATAAGTGACACACTCAAGAGGCAGACTCAGTGAGCATCAAAGCCCCACTGAAACAAGTCCTGCCCCATAAGGTTGTCTCTGCACAGCAGTTCTTCCATTATAGACACAGCTGATCCTCACAGCCAATTGGCCTGGAGGTCAATTCCTCCCAGTGTACCAACAGTAATCAAGGCTTAACTACAACAAGACTATGCACCCAGCCCACAAAGGGGTGCACCAAGAGTGTTTACCTCAGGTGATTGGAAAGGCTGAGCCACTGGGCCCTATAGGTCACCTAGCACACAAAGCCACTCCATCAACACAGGGAAGCAGCCAAAATGCAGAGACAAAGAAACATGTCATGAATGAAAGAAATGAAGGAAAGCAAACTACTGAATATAGAGTTCAAAACCACAGTTATAAGGTTACTCAAGAATCTTCTAGAAACTGCCAAGAAACTTAGTGAGACCTCTGAGGAACTTAGTGAGACCTTCAAGGATCTCAATGAGAATGCCAAAAAAATGGAAAAGGACCAGTCAGAAGTTAAGCATACACTGTCTGAAAAAAAAGAATAATATACAGAAATCCAACAGTAGATTAGAGGACCCCAAGAAAGAATCAAACCAAAGATTTTAAATATGAGGAAGCAAAAAACACCCAACCAGAAAAACAAAAAGAAAAAAGAGTCCAAAAATATGAAGACAGTGTAAGGACCTTCTGGGACAACTTCAAGCGTACCAACATCCTAATTATGGGGTTTCCAGAAGAAGAGAGAGAGCAAGATATTGAAAACCTATTAGAAGAAATAATGACAGAAAACTTTCCCTACCTGGTGAAAGAAATAGACTTACAAGTCCAGGAAGCACAGAGAAACCCAAACAAAAGGAATCCAAAGAGGACCACACCAAGACACATCATAATTAAAATGCCAAGGGCAAAAGACAAAGAGAGAATCTTAAAAGCAGCAAGAAAAAAACGGGTAGTTACCTACAAGGGAGTACCCATACGACTGTCAGCTGATTTCTCAACAGAAACTATGCAGGCCAGAAGGGAGTGGCAAGAAATATTCAAAGTTATGAACAGCAAGAACCTACAACCAAGATTACTCTACCCAGCAAAGCTATCATTTAGAATTGAAGGCCAGATAAGGAGCTTCACAGACAAGAAAAAGCTAAAGGAGTTCATCACCACCAAACCAGGATTATATGAAATGCTGAAGAGTATTCTTTAAGAAGAGGAAGAAGAAAAAGGTAAAGATAAAAATTATGAACAACAAAGTGACAACAAATACATATCTATCAACAAGTGAATCAAAAAATCAAGTGAATAAAAAATCTGATGAACAGAATAAACTGGTGAATATAATAGAATCAGGGGCATAGAAAGGGAGTGGACTGACAATTCTCTGGGGGAAGGGGGCGTGAGTGGTGCGGGAAGAGATTGGACAAAAATCTTACACCTATGGATGAGGACAGAGGTAGGGGGTAAGGGCATGGGGTGGGGGGTAATCAGGTGGAGGGGAGCTATGGGGGAAAAAAAGAGGAACATCTGTAATAATCTCAACAATAAAGACTTAAAAAAAAAGAAAAAAAATGTGGAATCTAAAGAACAAAATAGACAAATAAAACAGAAATAGACTCAGATACAGAGAACAAATTGATGATGCCAGATGGGTAGAGGGTTGGAGGCTGGGTGAAAAAAGGTAAAAGTATTAAGTACAAACTGGTAGTTACAGAATAGTTGTGGGGATGTAAAATACAGCATCAGGGGTAGTATTGTAATAACTATGTATGATGCCAGCTGGGTGCTAGACTTATTGGAGGAATCACTTCGTAAATTTTATAAATATCTAATTACTATGTTGTACACTTGAAGCTAATATAAAATAATATTGAATGCCAATGGTAATTTAAAAATTAAAAAAATAAAATATTAAATAAAATAGGAAGATTTACTCAAAATGTTTTATACTGAGCAAAGTAAAATAGAGCATGATATGGAAAATCTTATCTTTACAAAATCTGCAAATAAAAGTAAAAGACGTTATAAGTTGTGACCTGTTTTTTACTTGAACAAAAGGAAAGAAGATACCAAAATTATTACCCCCATTTTAGAGAGGGCAACACAAGTTCAACAGAATGAGGTCATTGGAAGTGCAGGCATGTAAAATAAATGGAAAACCTATTAGAGTTTCAATGGCTGAGAAGAAAAATCGGTGCACATATTTTTAAGAGCCCTATTGTTTTTGGTCATTAGAGCATCTTTTAATAATGAACTTTTCCCCAGCAAAGTAAACAATACTCTGAGGGCTTACCATGATTAAGGTATCTTTAGAATGTTAATAATTCTCTTATTTCTCAGCAATAACATTTTTTAAATCATGCTTTTTGTGTAGAAAGCACTTTACACATATTAGGTTATTAATAAAACTATTCGTATGAAAAATGAAGTGGAAATTGTAAAAAAACACACACAATAGATTTGATTACTTCTTGTAAACACACACACCTAAGACATGGTGAAAGGGACACACATTACAATTTTTAAAAAGTATTATTGCGAATTCACTTGTTAGATTTTTTTGGAGTAGCATTTGTGTATACAGAGATTACTCTCATAAAGGCAAATAAATGTTTTCATTCAAAGCTCAACATGGAAACATAAGAAGCTCAGCTGAGACTTATGTAGCTAGAGTTTTAATTAAGAGCATGTCCTAAAAATATACTGCAGTTATATCTTAATAAAGAATTCAACTGCATAATTTTTTTAAGGTTTAAATGTGTTTACTGAAAACTTTGTCTTCATATTTTCTATAGGTTCTTTAGCATGTGCATTGTGTTTGATAAAACATAATGAGAACTTACTTTTTATAGCAGGCATTTCTTGACCCTGTTATAGGCAATAAGGGCAGTGAGAGCTGAGGATTTCACTGAACAGTTTTATAGCAATAGACAAAGTAGTTTCATTACCACAGGCTCAGTTCTCTCCCGTGAGTCTTAGGCTATTCTTTTACTGTCCTTATTGCAGACAATTTGTTATTTTAACTGTTTTTTCCTCTGAATTTACGTTGTTTCATTGAGATCCTTGGTCAGTCTTGAATCTTAGGGATCCTTTTAACTTAAAAGCCATTCAGATGGGTCTTGGAGACAGGAATTACTCACAAAATCAATTTGAAAACTAAAAAATATATATATATATTTCATGTGGTGTGTGGAATAAATATTACTTTGAATTGAAACAACCTTCCCAGAAGGGTAAGAAGTAATAAAGTCCAAATATGTTGTTGGTGGATCTTAAATAAGTTCTGTCCTCTCATGGCTTGAGAGGCAAATTGCTTATGCTTGATGAGAGCCCAGCTTCTGGGCCCAGGAATATGAAGGATGAGCTTTTGTCCAGAAGGACCTTTTCACAAATATTGGTATTTTTATAGAGTATTTTATTTATTTGTTTTAATAAAATATATCTATTTTCCCAGTGTTTCACAAGTTTGACATTGTGATCAGGTTTTCTCTTGCTCAAGCATCTTGCTCAAGGCAAATAGCATCATTTCTGATGACATCTTGTTTTATGTTATGAATTGCATCCAAACCCTGAGAAAGGCAGGCAGTTCAAGGCGAACAGTCAGACAGCAGACTCTTTCTGGAAGATAAATCATCCTTAATGTCCTTTGTCTCCTTTTAGTGGTTTACTCATTATGAACTGGAATTGTTTGAAAATTTCAATTTTTTATATATGAATGTCAACAAAATGTTGTTTAGAACATAACAGGTTCTAAATCAAAAGTGAAATCCACTCCTTGGGTAGAAAGGTTGAAAAAATATGGGTTATGAGCAATTGTGCACATTTTAAACCCCATGGGTTTTAATCTTCTTACTTAAAAAATAATTGGGTTGATTTATATTATCATCAATGTCTGATGTTGTTTCTGATGATCTGTGACTTTCTGATTACATTATCAAGTAACTCTGCCTATTTTCTATAAAGCATTCATGAC
This sequence comes from Plecotus auritus, assembly GCF_963455305.1. NCBI lineage: Eukaryota > Metazoa > Chordata > Mammalia > Chiroptera > Vespertilionidae > Plecotus > Plecotus auritus. The sequence continues at coordinate 129,848,344 of NC_137776.1, read as the reverse complement.
AGTTTTCTTAAGAAATGTTAGAAAGTTGAAACTTTTGTTTCCTGCAAATAATGACTAGTATTCTCTCTCTCTCTCTCTCTCTCTCTCTCTCTCTCTCTCTCTCAAATTTTAAAAATGGAGATGACTGTAAAGGATAGTATAACAGACAGTGATGTTTCCACCACTGTAGGGTTTGCCTTACACATTTTCTTAAATTGTTCCCCGCCATTTTGAAAATAGAAAATAGAAACATAAATTAAAACAGATGGAGTTGAAGATCTCCTTACTCTCCTTATTTCTCCCTTCCTCCAAAAAGAAAAGACTATGAAAAATGTCATGTATATTTATCCAGCCCACCATTTTTATTTTTATAAATAAAAATAATTGTCATAAAATAAAATTCTTTTGTTTTATGTTTAATAACTTGATAAATATATTTGAATAAATCTGCATCTTCTCTCCACCTACCTTCTATTGTAGAGAACTATCCACATTGATATATAAAGATGTAGTTCATTCTTTTAACATTTGAATAATGTTATTTTATTTGAGTGTTATTACAGATAAAATATTTAGACTCTTTCCTGGCTCTTACAGTAAAAAAAATGGCATGACAAACACACTTGTAATTTTCTTTTATAAAACTTACAAGAGATTTTTGACATGTAGATTGGGTAAATTTTCAATTTTACTACCATGAATTTTAGCTTATTTGCAAATTTATATTTTAAAACACTTTTCTGAATTAAGAATTACTTTTATCTAATTTAATGTATTGCAATTAATTGTCTTTCCAATTTCATAAGGATTTAAGCTTACTTAACGTATTTTTTTTTTTTGCTAAAATGGGGGTTTATTTTTTTCCTAATGAAAAAAATGTAGTGGAATATCTTTATGTTTGCTCACAATATTCTATTAATTATTAATTTTTAAGACTAAATACATATTATGTGCCATTTAATTGTTGACTTATAACAATTTGAGAACAAAAAAAATCTAATAATAGCAGATTCCCCATTACATTTTCTATACTGAAGGTTTCAAAAAAATAAATTAATATTGTTCTAAGCCAAATAAATGATATAAATTGCTACTGCTTAATATTAAGGTTCATTAATAATTTTAGGCATCATTTTTAATAAATGAACTAAGCAACCTTTTTCAAAAATTTATAGCATCTTCCCATCAAATGATATTTTATACCTCTTATGTATGAGCAGTCTTCATTAATGTAGAGATGGGGGGTGTAGATGAAAATATGAGCAATGTGCCGAAACCGGTTTGGCTCAGTGGATAGAGCGTCGGCCTGCGGACTGAAGGGTCCCGGGTTCGATTCCGGTCAAGGGCATGTACCTGGGTTGCGGGCACATCCCCAGTGGGAGGTGTGCAGGAGGCAGCTGATCGATGTTTCTCTCTCATCGATGTTTCTAACTCTCTATCCCTCTCCCTTCCTCTCTGTAAAATATCAATAAAATATATTTTAAAAAAAAAGAAAAGAAAATATGAGCAATGTGAGCATAAATACACTGGGCAATCCATTGACTACTGCAACTCCATTCCACAAATTTCAGTACCACCCCTAATTTAAATATGGTTATATGCTCATGGCTGAATAAGCACGCGCGCGTGCACACACACACACACACACACACACACGCACGCATATACACGCACAGAAAGGGCAAGTAGGAACTAATTAGAAAACACTGAGAATTCTCTTGTTTTTTAAAGTCTGGTCATATAAAATCTGTATAAGGATTGTACAGAAATACAAACCTAAAAATCATGTAATATTGAAAGTTTTATTGAAAGGGACTCCCTTTTCATTCATAATTGAAGAGTTAAAATATAAGAGAAACGGTTTCAGTGGTTGTTTTGCCCTCTCCACAGAATACCTAATAGATTTTTCTCTCTCTCTGGAATACAGATTTATAGATCTTGTGGGAATGTTTTGAGTAAAAATGCCTTCTGGATTATTAATCAATACAGGACACTATGAATCAATTATTTTTTAAGAATATGTGAACTGGTAAAAGGAAACCTATGAACATATTCTGAGTTTCAGGAAAAAAAACTATCCAATGTTCAGGAAATATTCAGGAATTCCTAAAATCAATTTAAATCAAGAGGATTTAAAAATTTTACAGAATGTGTATAAAATTTGTGTGGTCTGTGTTCTCAATAAGAAAATATTTCCTCAGTGGTTTTACCCAAACAAGTGTGAACAAATGGACAACCCAAATATTAGATTTCCTGTAATGACATATATGCAATTAGACTCTGCACAACTAATAAAGTTAGAAGGGATTGTTGCATATTAAAATCTTTATATAGAATATGTTTTGACTATAAAACATAATAATCCCAAGATTAAAGTATTGATTACTCTCAGATATTCAGTCAGAAAATAATATGTATCTTTATATTTTCTCAATAATAAAAACATAAAGATTTGTTTTAGTGCACAGTGATCTCCAGGGTTGAAGTTGCTATTCTATAGGAAAATCCTATATAATAAAAGCCTAATATGCTAAGTGTCCGGTCGTCCTATCGTCTGTTCAACCAATCAAAGTGTAATATGCTAATGATATTCTAAGGCCGCTCAACCGCTTACTATGACGTGCACTGATCACCAGAGGGCAGATGCTCAACGCAGGAGCTGCCCCCTGGTGGTCAGTATGCTCCCACAGGGGGAGCACTGCTCAGCCAGAAGCCAGGCTCAGGGCTGGCGAGCACAGCAGTGGTGGTGGGAGCCTCTCCTGCCTCTGTAGCAGCGCTAAGGATGCCCATGGGGAGCGAGCCTAAGCAGGCTGTTGGACATCCCCGAGGGCTCCTGGACTGTGAGAGGGCCCAAGCCGGGCTGAGGGAACCTCCCAAGTGCATGAATTTTGTGCACCAGGCCTCTCGTGTTAAATAAGGGGGGATGGGATCTTAAAAACATATACTTTAAACATGTTTTATATAATTTCAAAACAAAGTTGTTTTATATTTGTTATCAGTCTACTAAGGCTGTCATAACAAAATAACACAGACTGAATGATGTAAATTACTGATTTTTTCCACACAGTTCTGGTAGTTAGAAATCTGAGATCAATGTGTCTGTAAGTTTGGTTTCTCCTGAGGCATCTTTCCTTGGCTTATACATGGTTGTCTCCCTGCTGTGTCCTTACGAGAACTATTTTCTGTTTGTTTCCATTACTGATATTTTTCTTTGTATGTCCTAATCTCTTCTTATAAGAACACCAGTAACATTTGATAGAGTCCAAGTGTTCTTTTATTCCCACTACAACGGTATAAAACTAGAAAGCAGTACAATGAAAAAAACAAGAAAACACACCAATATGTGGAAGTTACATAATACAGTCCTAAACAACCAATAGGTCAATAAAAAAATCAAAAGGGAATAAAAAATATTTTGACACAAAGAAAATGGAAACAAAACAAATGTTTTCAATACATTATGTCCAACTTCCTACAAAAAAATTACAAGGCATACTAAATAGAAAAAAAAAAAATCACAGCTTGAAGAGACTGAATAAGTGTCAGAATCAGGGTCAGACAGGGCAGAAATGTTGGAATAATCAGAATAGTTATTTAAAAAACTATAATAAATAAAATAAGCGCTTGATGGAAGAAGCAAACAGCCCCGGCTGGAGTGGCACAGTTGGTTAGGCTTTATCACTTGCACCAAAAGGTTGCTGGTTCCATTTCTGGTTAGGGTACATGCCTAGGTTGCAGATTCTATCCCTGGTGGGGGCATGCAGGAGGCAGTAGAATGATGTTTTGCTCTCCCATGAATATCTCTCTCTCTTCCTCTCTGTCTAAAAATCAATACAAAAGAATCATTCAATAAGCAAGAATAGATGGATAATGCAGACAGAGAAAATGAAATTCTAAGAAAAAAATTTTAAAAAATAATTCTAGAGATCAAAAGCACTGTAACAGAAATAAAGAATGCCTTTTATGAGTTCATTAGTAGCCTGGGAATTGCTGAGAAAAGAATCTCTGAGCTTGGAGATATGCCAGTATTCTCAAAGAAAACACACACACAGACTACAAAGCAGAGAAAAAACAAAGACTGAAAAAAAAAGCAGAAAAATTTTTTCAAGAACTTTGGGAAAACTACATAAAGTATAACATCAGCATAATGAGAATACCTGAAGGAAAAAAAAAAGAGACGTAAACAGAAGCAACATTTAAAGGAGAAATGACTGTCAATTTCCCTCAAATTAATGTCAGACATGAAAACACAGATCTTAGGGCTCAGAAAACACCAAGCTGAATAAATGCAAAAAAGAAAAAAAATCGCTACACCTAAGCATATAAAGCATATTAACATTTTGGAATTAAATAATACACTAATGAAGATTCACTGACTGTAGCAATTTGAACCACTGTGGTGCCAGGGTATTGCTAGTGGGGAGACTTGCATGTATATACACAAAGGTATATGGGGATTTTCTGTATTTTCCACTCAATTTTTCTGTGGACCTATAATTAAGCTAAAAATATAAGATTTATTAGTTGAAATAAACATGTGGAGGATGTTGTCAGAGAAATGAAGAAATTGAGCAGAAACTTGAAGGATGAGTGAAAGGTAAACAGAGAGAGGCAAGATGGAGGTAAAATTATATGAGTAATAAATAATTCACCAAACTCATTGTAAATGCACTATTTTTGTTTTTAAAAAGGACAGTTCTAAACCTATGTCCCTGCCTGCAAATGTTTCATGGAGATGTATAGATTATTTTATTAATTTTGTCACATTTATTTGAATGTAAGAGCTGAAACGTAGTAAAATAGAGAATCAAATAAATATCTTTACAATAAAAACAGACTGGTTTACCTGCCTTCCCACCTCATGTGACTATAGATCCCAAGACCTAGGAGTCCTCAATTTATAGTGTAGGGGGAGACCAAATAATTTAAAAGGTGATAAATTTGAAAGTATCAGAGTGGATGTGTGAGTCTGTAGAGATCAAATATTTATTTGTCTTTTTCTCATCATGATGGTGCACTTCGGAATAATAATCTCTGAATTTCTGTTATATAACCATAGGCTTGAGCATTGTTTTAAAGGAGGTAAATTTAGCTCTTACAGATAGTTGCTATTATCTTTCTGAATTGTTTTGATCATCTGTATATAACTCACTACAGGGTGGTTACTAAGTGATTTATGCCTATTACCCCATCTGCTCTGACAGCTCCGGGAAAGTTGAAATCCCTATGGTATGATAATACCTGCTCCTCTTAGCATGAGGTGCACAAATGCAAAATTCTGTCACACAGGTTAGAACCCTAAAAAGGTTTAGGGCTATAAATAATCCAATATACTTCTCTTTATATATTAATAAAAACATTAATTATTCCTGAATTTTAGTACTGAAAGTACCCCAATGCATGATGAAAACCTTGGCAAAACTCACACATTTCAGACACTCTAGATAGTCATAAGAAAGTGAGGAAACATGGATTATTTGATCATATTCTCAGGAAAAGAGGCCAAAGTATATTGATGAATATAACATAAATTGTTTGGGAAATTATATTTGGTATTTAATTAATACTTTGTATTAATTAATTTAATTAACAAGTATCCTACAATCAGTTCTAGTATGCAGCTGTCAGTGTTTTGGGGGATATATTTAAAACTGATGGCTAAGAAAATATCCCTATTCTGTACTGAGAATATGGATTAATATAAATTATCACCAGTGAAATATAAAGGGAAGTTTGGGTAATGGAGTTATATAGAAATATATTTATGCATTCATCAATGCTTTCAATTGACAACCCTTTATTGAACACCCACTGGAGCCTCATTCTTGGCTAACTTTTGAGGATGCAAGGTTGAAAATGCATGTTTCCTCTCAGCTGGCATAACTCAGTAGTTGAGTGTTGACCTATGAACCTCGAGGTCATGGTTCGATTCCCAGTCAGGGCACATGCCCAGTTGTGGGCTCGATCCCTGAAATCAGTAAAAATATATTAAAAAGAAAATACATGTTTCCACAGTGGAGGTCACCTAATCTTTTAGTGTAGACAAAATACAGCAGAAAAGGAATGCCTTAAACAGGTAAGAGGCATTTTGTAGGTATGCAAAGTCAAAAACAATAAAGAATCGATAATGCTACCAGTTTTAGAGTTTTCAAATTTTGGACTGAATTTATCATTGTAGGAAAAAATAAAACAAATCCTTATATGCAAGCACAATAGATGAAATTAATCAAAGAATATACTGGTTTGAGAGGTGTTTGATGGACACTCAAGAATGGAAGAAAGGAAGACTGAAGGCCTCCAAAGTCCTACCTGATCGATTTCTGCCCTTAATCCTTCCCACAACCCAGCAAGATAGTCCCTAAAGAAAATGTTGATATAGTCCCATTTGTTTATTTTCTCCTTAGTTTCTGTTGTCCTCACAGATGTTTCTGTAAACATGTTGCTATGAGAGATGTCTGAGATTTTGCTGCCAATGATTTCTTTTAGGTTTCATGACTTACATTTAAGCCTTTTATCCATTTTGAGTTTATTTTTGTGTTTAAGTTGGTGGTCTCATTTCATTTTTTTGCATGTATCTGTCCAATTTTCCCAACACCATTTATTGAAGAGACTGTCTTGATTCCATTGTATGGCCTTGCCTCCTTTGTCAAATAGTAATTGAGCATAATGGCTTGAGTCAATTTCTGGGTTTCTGTTCTGTTCCACGGGTCTATATGTCTGTTCTTGTGCCAGTACCAGACTGTTTTGAGTACAGTGGATTTGTAGTATAAATTGATATCTGGTATTGTGATCCCTCCAACCTTGTTCTTCTTTCTCAAGATTGCTGCGGCAACTTGGGGTCTTTTTTGATTTCATATAAATTTTTGGAGAGTTTGTTCTAGGTCTGTGAAATATGCCATTGGTATTTTAATAGGGATTGCACTGAATCTATAGATTGCTTTGGGTAGTATGGCCATTTTAAATGATGTTGATTCTACCAATCCATCAACACAGTATATTCTTCGACTTGCCTATATCTTCACAGAAACCATCACTTCCTCACTCCAATTCATATAATTCATTCACTTGACAAAGCTGCTAGTTTTCATACTAGCCCAATCATCAGCATCTGTACCAATTATGTTTTTATTATAGTAAAGGGTCAGGTAGTTAGAAGGCTACATCTTAGATGTACGGTCAATATAATGTAGTAAATCAAATAAAAGATAATTAGTATAATCGTACATAAATCAGTTACTTTTCTAATCTGATGTTTTTATTGTAATGAGTAGTTGTCTAAAAGTTGTCCTTATAAATAAAATTGCACACATTTTCTCAGTTCCCAAGTGCTATATTATCATATCATATCATATCTTGCATGATTTTTCCTTAGCAAGAAAATATATTTATGAAAAAAATGACAGTGGAAAGAAAAATGCTATTTAATAGATAGTAATTACATGTTTCTGTCTTAATTAAAATTAATCTATTCCACAAACTAATAATTTGTTTATCACAATTAGGTAATGTTGCAGCTTAATAATTCATAATAAATACATGACTACTTTAGTTCAAGTCAAAAAGCACCCGAAAGGCATATTTATAAATTGCCTTGTTGACAGTTACACTTTGTCAATGCAGACAATTGGGTGCAGAATTTCTAAAAAGATTAGGTTCTCCTTTGTGAAGTGGGCAGGCAAGAAAAATAAGGTTGAATTGTAAGAGCAAAGTTTGTGTTCTGTCTCACTTCATTTTGAGTAACTAGCAGGCAATTTAAAACAAAATTTAATATGATGTTGAATTCATTAATTGCAAAGCAATAGATAAGATAAAATTAAAACTATTATATTACATGCAAATCTTAATTGTCAGTCTTTTAAAATATCTAATTATTTTGAAGAATTCATTTCTATTTGTGTGTATGTAGCTGTTCACCAACATGATATAGTGATATTTTAGCTAAAGATTTTCTGAAAGTATTTAGTTCATATGTATTCTCACAAATTTTAACTTATATATGATAAAATATGACAGCAGCAAGATTATTTTTACATTTCTGAAAAATTTTCAAAAAACTAAAATTGTACTGATTCTTCTTCCATTTTACAAATCAATAGCACCAACAATATGAAGGAATACTGTTTGAGATAAACTTTAGGCATGTAAAAGTTAAAATATTTTCCTAAACTCCTAATTATAAAAATATAAGATAAGCAAGTGACTTTCAATTAAAATACATGGAATAAACATTTGTCATTTGTATTTCTGAGTTAAATGAGTAATAAAGTTAGAAAATGTCTACCTTACCAATTGCATCTTCTCTATTTACTTTTATTTTTAGTTTGATGTAGTCCCATTTGTTTATTTTTTCTTTTTTTTCCCTTACCTGAGGAGACACATCCAAAAATATTGCTTACAGCAATGTCAAAGAGTTTACTGCCTATGTTTTCTTCTGGAAGTTTTGTTTTCAGGTTTACATTTAAGTTTTTAATAAATTTTGACATAATTTTTGTATATGTTGTGAGATAGTGATCTAGTTTTATTTCTTTGCATGTATCTGTCCAGTATTCCAAACACCATTTATTGAAGATATATTCTTATCCCATTTTAAATTCTTGCCTCCTTTATCATAGATTAATTATAAATTAAACCTACAATGAGATACCATTTCACACCTGTCAGAACATCAATAAATAAAAAATACCAAGTGCTGGCAAGGATGTAAAGAAAAGGGAACCCTTGTGCTCTATTGGTAGGATTGTAAATTGGGGCAGCCACTGTGGAAAACAGTATGGAGGTTCCTCAAACAATTAAAATTAGAACTAACATATGATCCACCCATTCCAGTTCTGGGTATTTAACTAAAGAAATCCAAAAAACTAATTTGGAAACATATATGCACTTCTATGTTTATTGCAGCATTATTTACAATAGCCTAGATATGGAGCAACCTAAGTGTTCATCAATGGACACATGGATAAAGGCGTGCTACGTATATATTGTGGAATGTTAGTCGTTAAAACGAATGAAATATTGCCATTTGTGCAACATGGATGGACCTATTCTAAGTAAAATAAGCCAGACAGAAAGACAAATGCTATATGATTTCACTTACATGTGAAGTCTAAAAAACAAAATAAGTGAACAGACAAAACGAAAACAGATACTGAGAATAAATTGGTGGCTGCTAGATAGTAGGTGGTTTGGGAGAATGGCTGAAAAAGTTAAAAGGGATTAAGAAGTACAAATTGCCAGTTATTAAAATAGTCATAGGGATGTAAAGCACAGAGCAGGGGATATAGTCAATAACATTATAATAACTATGTATGGTGTCATATGGGTAATAGACTTATCAGGGTGATCACTTTAATCACTATTTCGTACACCTGAAACTACTTAATATTTTATATCAATCATAATTGAAAAATAAGTTTTAACAATTTTGAACAAAACATTCAAGAAATTTAAAGCATTAAGAAATAAGTAAATTTGAAATTTTGCAAAGGAGGCAAAAACATACAATGGACTAAAGACAGTCTATTCAATAAATGGTGTTTGGAAAATTGGACAGATATGTGCAAAAAATGAAACTGGACCACCTTGTTACACCGCACACAAATATAAATTCAAAACAGATTAAAGACTTAAATGTTAGACTTGAATCTATAAAAATACTAGAAAAATACACAAGCAGCAATATATCGGACATTTCTCATAGCAATGTCTTTTTCTGATATATCTCCTTGGCAAGGTAAACAAAACTGAACAAAATAAACAAATGGAACTACATTAAACAAAGGAGTTTTTGCACAGCAAAATAAACCATCGACAAAATGAAAAGACAGCCCTGGCCAGTTTGGCTCAGTGGATAGAGCGTCAGCCTGTAGACTCAGGGGTCCCGTGTTCGATTCCGGTCAAGGGCATGTACCTTGGTTGCGGGCACATCCCCCGTGGAGGGTGTGCAAGAGGCAGCTGATTGATGTTTCTCTCTGATCAATGTTTATGGCTCTCTATCTCTCTCCCTTCCTCTCTGTAAAAAATCAATAAAATATATTTTTTAAAAAATGAAAATACAACCAAATGAATGGGAAAACGTATTTGCCAATGATACAGCTTAAAAGAAGTTAATATCCAAAAATCAATAAAACAAACAATCCAATTAAAAAATGGGCAAAAGTTCTTTGGTTGATTTCTTCCTGCCCCCAACCCTTATCCCCTGTCCGTTCCCTCTGACATTCCTCAGTCTGTTATATGCTCTCATGTCTCTGGTCTATTTTGTTCGTCAGTTTATTTTGTTCATTAGATTCCATATATAAGTGAGATCATGTAACACTTGTCTTTCTCTGACTAGCTTATTTCACTTAGCATAATACTCTCCAGGTCCATCCATGCTGTCTCAAAGAGTAAGAGATCCTTCTTTTAAAAATAGGAGATCTTTAATACTTTCAACAATAAAGATAAAACTTTTTTTAAAAATTGGGCAAAAAACATGAATAGACACTGGCCCAAAGAGGACACACAAATAGCCAAGAGACATATGAAAAGATGCTCGAGTTACTAATCCTCAGAGAAATGCAAATCAAAACCACAATGAGGTATTATCTTACACCTGTCAGAATGGCTATCATCAATAAATCAACAAAAAACAACTTCTGGTGAGGATGTGGAGAAAAGAGAACCCTTTTGCACTATTGGTTGAAATGCAGATTGGTGCAGCCACTGTGGAAAGCAGTATGGAGTTTCTTCAAAAAATTAAAAATGGAACTTCCTATGACCCAGTGATTCAACTTCTGGGAATTTATCTGAAGAAACCTGAAATACTAATTCAAAAGAATATATTTCTCCCTATGTTCATTGTAGAGTTATTTACAATAGCCAAGATTTGGAAGCAATCCAAGTATCCATCAGTAGATGAGTGTATAAAAAGGCTCTGGTATATATACACAAGGGAATACTACTCTGCTGTAAAAAGAAAGAAAATGTTACCCTTTGGGGCAGGGTGGATAGAGCTACATGAAATAAGCCAGTCTGAGGAAAATAAGGACCATATGATTTCACACACATATGGAATTTAATGAATAAAATCAACTACCATGCAAAATAGAGACAGACCTAGATATAGAGCAGGAAGACAGCCCTGGTGGGGATGGAGGGGGTGGTCATGGAGTGATTAAGCAAAAAAGAAGAAAAAAAGAGAGAGAACTCATGTACTAGTACATTGTCAACAGTATGGTGATTATGGGGTGGAGGTGGAAGAGGGCATAGAGGGATAAATAGTGATAGAGATAATTAAATTAATTTTAGAAAAAAGAATGTGGTTGAAATAATTGATACTTGATAAAAATAAATAAAAAGAAAACAAAAATAAATTAGAATTGACCAATAATCCCAGGAGATAATTTATTTAACTGACCAATAGAATGGGGAATGTTCAGATAAAGAGAGAAAACAAAAAACAACACTACTCATGTAGGACCTCATCACAGATACTCAGAATTAACACCATTCTCTACATACTGGATTTCAAAATTGTCTAACATTGGGCAATTTTCTATAAATATACATATTATTAAAATACATCAATAAGAGTTATAAAATATAAAGATTGCTATAAATCAATGAAGACATTGACAACATGTGTTCCTCAATATGCTGTGTGTTTCATAGATATCAGAGCAAGAGTTAGTATATACTGTTGCAAGGAGTCATAATATCTGATGGATTCAGTTGCAGAGAACAAAATTTAGGCCAGGTTTCCCCACGGGAATAACAAATCATAATGTATTATAGAATTGTCAAATTGATTTATAGAATTTTAGAACTTTGGTGGCAAAAAAAAAGAAAGAATTAGAAGTCTGCTCAGCTTCTAGAAACAACTCCCAGAGCCATACTTCACACTCTAGAATTTGCTGTCATGACATAATCAGGAAAGCGTTCAATCAAGAATCTACCTCTGCAGTATTGGATCTAGGATTTTATCTCTTTCTTCATGATCTGCATCATTAAATGTGCATGTGCATGTCATCGTTGCACACAGTGAAGTCTCCATATACAATAGATGCTCAAGAACACAAAGAACAATTTTATTTCACAGCAAGATGCTGTTTCCAGTGATTTTCTTACAATTGCTCCTATCAAGCAATAAAGACAGTGATTTCATAGATTCTATAAAAACAATAGGGTTATAGTTTCAACTGGATCATGCTAATTTCATAAGCGAAGACAAGAGAGGTAATTTAAGAAACTAATAAATTAAAAGTACCAAGGTTTCTGTTTTAACTGTTTATGAAAAGACTTAATGTGGAAAATTCTTTAAGAAAAAAGACATTACCTTTTTTACATATTGTATAAATTACATTGGCATTCTAGCTAGATTTTTTTCCCTGAGAAGGAGGACGTTGATAGACTATGCTGATTATTAATTTTTGCCTGAAATAGTGAAGCAGAACAGCATATGCCTGAGCTATCTAATTTTATTCAGTTTGTGTATCAGTTTGATCACCTCGCTTTCCTGTTTGTTCCTGTGGTACTAGAAAGTGTAGAATGATTTGCAATACTCTTTTCTGAGAAAATGAAATGCCCTCAGAGGCCTTGTGTAAGAGACAAGTACTTAATGTGAGAAGAGTTTTGTTCTGTGCCACTTGAACCTTGGCCTTTTCGCTAGAGCTTTTGACAAGAGTACTAAATCTGGAAGTAGCCTCTGGTTTATCCTATTATGGGTATTTGTGTGCCTTAAGCAATGAACTGAAACCTCCAATTCATTTCTAAGAGACCTTAGACACTGACCAGATGGTAGTTCCTTTAGTTAAAATAAAACAGAGTTTAACCTTATACCTAGATGTGAACTATTCCATAGCACATTTCCTTATGGCACATGGTTCTCCTTTACTATTTTTTTTAAAATATTGTGCCCAAAGAAAACCTTTGGTTATGAAACTTCTAATTTAGAAATAATTATAATATGTTATTTATGACAGGATATTCTGTTTCTTTATATGTTACTTTGGTATTCTCTATAAATTATTTGTTGAGACTCAGTCATACTTTGCCTACTATGTCAGGCACTTTGCAATCACCATCTCATTTAATGGCCAGAGTAACCTGCTGAAGTTACTCTTCAACCATTTTATTGGTTGAAGAAACTAAAGTTCAAAGAAATAAATTAATTTTTGAGATCTAGTAAGAAATAGATCATTAATTTATATAAAGACCTGAATACCTTCAAAGTCTATACTCATTCCACTGAACTTCAGAGCTGCTACAATCCTCCAGCAAGGTACCTAAATCGAGTAGACATATCAAAGATTATCTCAAATAGCTCCCTGTGAGTTTCAAATTTTATGGAAGTCTCATTGAAACCATGCAATAATTTCATTTCTTTAATATGACTTTTTTTCTGTCCTTTTCATTCAAACTGGCCTCATCCGCAAGCTGATTCACCCACCGTCCCCTTCCTTGCATGCAGGACAATTAGGTTCTGGTCATTATCAAACAGTCTTAGGAACAAAGCCTTGGGTCTGTTGACCACAAATACAAAGTTTTAGTCAAAGTAAAAGTAAAATCTAGGCTTCAGTTGTATTTTAACTCAAGAGCAAGAAAAACAGAATGACCTCACCGACCACAACTTGCAAAACCAGAATAACACCATGATGGACATCAGGACCAGATGCAATGATTACCTACCCCCTCCCCATGCCAATCAATACATAGAGACCACGACCCTAACTCCCCTAATCACCATGATTAATGATTTTTCCCCTATATAACCCACCCCTTAAAAACCATCTGGGAGCCTATCTTGGAACAATACCACACCAGTGACTCCAGGTATGGCACCCTTTTCTTAAATAAATCTTTATTTTCTTTGCTGCAAACTCCTGTTTGTGCTTGATTGGGCTTTGATGCATGCAAGTGAATGGACTCTTTTAGTTCAGTAACATTATGTTTCACCTCAGAAATTATTTACATTTTGTATTATACTATACATCTGCAAGTGTTTTAAAAACATTCAAAATTATTTACATGTTAAATTCTTTTTTAAATGCTAGAGAGAAATTGATGCTGTTAGATGTTACATTATGTTTATTCTGTTACTTTATCCAATAATTATATAGAACTTTGTATTTACAAAATTAAAGAGACACACACACCAGTTTGAGAAGCACAAAACAACATAAGACAGGAAGTTAATGGTATGAACAAGGCCATGAAGGCAAAAATGAGCTTGGCAAGGTAAGCAATTTTAGTGTGGGTGAGAAATACGGTACAAATGGGCATGTGCCATGCTCACTAAGGTGGAAAAGCATGAGTTACAGTAATTCTTTTTAATTAATTACCTGCCAATCTACTTGGAAGAGAGTAGAGAACAACTATTCTATGAAAGCAATTAAATGAAATCCAAGACAACCATTATTAAGTGATTAATAAAATGACAAGCATTATGCTAGATGCCAAAGTGGTATAAACATTTGTAAAACATAATTCTGCTCTCAAAACACTAACAACCTAAAAGAAGAGACAGAGACACCAAATTATAATTACATATAATGTGATAAGTATCATAATAGAGATATGCAGAGAATACACAGGAACCATAGAAGAAACTGTTGTATCTGGGCTGCAATCTTGCCTGGGTTTTTATGAATTTGGTATAGCAAGAGTGGAGAGTAACACACAGGTACGAAATTAGCTTGATGTGTTTTGTGAATGTTAAATAGATTAGCAGGCCTGATTGCAAAGGAAAGCTCACAAGGGTATAAGCATAGAGGGAGAAACACTATGTAAAGTGAAATAAAAATAATAAGAAGCTTTTAAATGTTCATGTGGCTTGCTTTAGTTTTCTTTTATAAAACTCAAATGTCCTTGTAATTACTTGTTCAGTAGCTGCCTCCTCTACTAGACTGTAAAATCAAAAATCACAGGGGCTGTGTCTTATCCTCTCCTGCTTAGCATAGTTCTGGACACACAGCATGCATGAGGCTATGGGGGAAAAGGAAGAAGAATGTGTAATTGATACTGTGCACCAGACAGCCAGTGATTAAAAGGTCATAGTGAGAGAAGTAGCATATGGAAAACAGTGTCTTGAGAAGACATGACTGGAGGTAATATGAGGGGTGGCTTAGGTGGCCGGAGGAGGAGATATTAGTTCACACTCAGAACTTGCCTCTGGGATAGTGAGAGGCCTGGGGAGAATAATAGCAGACCGCTTAGGGAAGAAAAGGAGAAATAAGAGACATATGCTCAAGATACAATTTTGAAAAGTAGTATAAAAATGCTGAAGGAAAAAAAAAAAAGATAAAAAGAAGGCTATTCATTTCCAATCTGAAGGACAAGAGGGAAAAGGATGACTTTGAAGGAAAAGAAGCTAGTTTGGGTGCAGAAATTAATAAGACTTGGTAAGAAATGTAATTTGAAACTACTAAGGTTTGTTTTGAAGTAATTTATCTGCATAGAATCTTTTGTTGATGAATTTTATTTTTTGATATGTTATAATTTAAGAGTAAAGATAATGCTATAATTGTTTAAGCTTGCTTTACTGATTTATACATTTTTAAGCGACACTTTGAATGGCCAATTTACAAATGTATCATTTTTTTTAATTTATCTTCATTTTGCTTAGAAATATGAATTCAGACCTGCATTATTTACACTGATTTTAACAAGCAAGGATTTACATCATTTGGAAATAATTTTAGAAATGTTTCATTTTAGTTTATGCACACACATCTGATCTTCCCCCTAAATTGGCAAGTTTATATCTTTATTAGAATACAATGGAGTATGCCCTTGAAAATCTCATTCTAAACTTACCAATGGTAAGTAGTGAAAGAATTTTGGACTCTTCCATAACAATATTCTACTTTTTTTTTTCTTTCTGCAAGGGGATATTTCAAACCCCTTCTTCAGTATTTTTAAAAGGGAAAAACCTGCCTGGTATATGATATTTGAAGAACTTTTTTTCAGATAAAGAGGTCATGGGGACTACAGGTCTGAGTCAACAGCAGAAACACATCAAGTTTTCTTAAGCCTTCAATGAAATGCAGAGGGAGACCATTTCAAGGACTCAATTTTTTCTCAAAGTTTTCCTTCCCAATGACCAAATGAGGATTATAGTAGTGTTTACTTTGCTCTCTCATATGATGAAAATTTTTCAGGTTGATTTTTAGAGTGTCATGGACCAGGTTTCAACCTTACTTACAAACTTAATCCTTAGCAAGAAAAGAGATGGCTATTTTTTAATGTGCTAAAGAACCATAAGTAAAGTTGAAATAAAGAAAATATTATAAGCCTTTTAGAATAAGGTAAAAATGGCAGGTAAACCTAGAAGATATGTTTTAAAAACATCCTTTGTTTAAAGAAAGAAGGCAAAATATTAAGAATGAATAATATTTGAAACTTTATTGGAACTGTTACAGGAAAAATGAGGAAAGCAATAATAAAGATATTTGATTCTAAAAGTTCTAGTAGGATATGGTGAATGAAAAAATAAACTAAAAAATGGTATAAAGGCCCAGAAAAGTATCACCAGGGAAACATTGATATCTTCCTCTTATTTCATAAAATAGCAAACAATAAATATTGGGAAGGTGAATAAGAAACATCTAAATACAATAAAGTCATATTTCTCTGTATTAAAATTTATGGTATGGGACACAAATCTCTGTATTTTAAATTTTAAAAAAGGCAAACTCTAACATGTCCAAGTTTACACAAGCATACATTTATAGTACAGGTATACGTGTATAATTCTTATTTATTTATTTTTTATTTTTTAAGATATATTTTATTGATTTTTTTACAGAGAGGAAGGGAGAGGCATAGAGAGTTAGAAACATCGATCAGCTGCCTCCTGCACACCTCCTACTGGGGATGTGCCCGCAACCAAGGTACACAGGCCCTTGACTGGAATCAAACCTGGGACCCTTAGGTCCACTGGCAGATGCTCTATCCACTGAGCCAAACAGGTTAGGGATATAATTCTTATTTATGATATGGAAGATATTCTTATTTCTGATTCTACATTTAGATGGATACACAAGTCCAAATCAGTTTTGTTAATACTAAAAAATATGTGTCAATATATATTTTATCTTAGGCATTGTAAGATTTTTAAATTACACTGTAGTACATTAAGAAATGATGCTGGCCCTAACTAGTTTGGCTCAGTGGATAGAGCGTCGGCCTGCAGACTGAAAGGTCCCAGGTTCGATTCTGGTCAAGGGCGTGTACCTTGGTTGTGGGTACATCCCCAGTAGGAGGTGTGCAGGAGGCAGCTGATCGATGTTTCTCTCTCATTGATGTTTCTAACTCTCTATTCCTCTCCCTTCCTCTCTGTAAAAAAGCAATAAAAAATATCTTAAAAAAAGAAAAAAAGAAATGATGCTGGAGGAATATATCCCAAGAAACTAGAAACACCAGTCAGAAAGGATATATGCACCCCTATGTTCATAGCAGCACAATTTACCATAGCTAAGATTTGGAAACAGCCTAAGTGCCCATCACCAGATGAGTGGATTAAAAAACTGTGGTACATCTACACAATGGAATACTACACTGCGGTAAAAAAAAGAAGGAATTCTTACCATTTGCAATAGCATGGATGGAACTGGAGAGCATTATGCTAAACGAAATAAGACAGTTAGAGAAAGATAAATATCACATGATCTCACTCATTTGTGGAATAAATGAACAACATAAACTGATGAACAAAAACAGATCCAGAGACAGAGAAGCATCAATCAGACTGTCAAACCTCAGAGGGAAGGTAGGGGAGGGTGGGAGTAAGGGGGAGATATCAACCAAAGGACTTGCATGCATGCATATAAGCCTAACCAATGGACACAGACACCAGGGGTGTGAGGGTGTGAGTGTGGCGGGGGGCGGGGGCGGGTAGGAGGGCAATGGAGGATAAGGACACATATGTAATACCTTAATCAATAAAGAAATAATAAAAATAATAAGAATGATGATGGGCACTTCTAAGATTTTATACACCTGTTTAATCAAACTTTTCCTTGCTCTAGTTTAAATTAAGTCAGATAGGATGAATTACATATATACAAATAAACTGTTGTGTAATATTAAGGTATGATAGACAGGAAAGTATCATATAGCCCTTAACTTCAATGCAGTTGGAATCAAAGCAAAGATTACATGGGGAGGGAGGGGGAGGGAACCACGTTTTTTTGAGTTGGAAACTTGGAGTTCAAGATCTAATTATGACATTTAGGTGTAAATTTATAAAGGTATTTTATTATTTATGCATGAGGATTTTTTCTCATTTTTCACATGAAGACCTTAACTAAATATATTATGAGAAGATTAAAGAAGAGAGAGAAAATAAAAAATAGACCACTATGATATTATACATATTAACACATATCTTTTGACTCTATGCTAATCATACAGCCTTTCTAAAAGGGAGAGAAACATTGTACAAATGTTTAATTTAATTTAACATACTCACATCTAATCTTCCCCAGGAAATGATAATGGAAGTTGATTCTCTTAAGTTTCAGTAGTTGCAATGATCTGCTGTTCTATTACTTTATATTAGTTCCTGGATATCTGCTTTGAATCTTGGCCTCCTTATCACAGTCCCGGTAGGATACAGTCAGGCATCCTGTAAATATCTGCCCATCTAAGCCCATTCTGCAGGGTCAACTAAACCTGTTTAGTTCCCTTCTTCTTGCAAACAGTGTCTTATTCATATTTGCAGTTATGGAATTAGAGAGGACATATAATTTTTATTTGTTAATTTATTTTTTAAAATTTTTTTTCTTTATTGACTACGGTATTACATATGTGTCCTTGTCCCCTCATTGCGCCCCCACTCCTCCACTCATGCCCTCACCCCCCTGGTGTCTGTGTCCATTGGTTAGGCTGATATGCATGCATACAAGTCCTTTGGTTGATCTCTCACCCTTACTCCCACCCTCCCCTACCTTCCCTCTGAGGTTTGACGGTCTGATCGATGCTTCTCTGTCTCTGGATCTGTTTTTTGTTTTTTTTATCTGAGGGCATTGGGATAGTAGGGGCAGGTAGATGAGGGTAAAGCGTAAATGGTTATGGATAGAGACTTGACTTTGGGTGGTGAACACATAATACAATATACAGATGATGATTTATAGAATTGTACTCTTGAAACCTATATAATTTTATTAAGCAATGTCACAATACATTCAATAAAAAAGTAAAAGTTATTGAAAAGCTATGTAAATTGATTTTATCAATTCCAATCTAGAAACAATTTTTTCTAAATCATATCGACTATAAACATTTATTCTTAATACCCTACTATTTTTTAAATTTTTATTGGCTTTTAGAGAAATAGAAACATTGATTTCTTATTTCACTTATTTATTCATTCGTTGATTGATTTTTGTATGTGCCTGACTGGGGATTGAACCCACAACCATGGCATATCTGGAAGATGCTTTAACCAACTGAGATAACCAGCCAGGACCCTTAATACTCTATGCCACAACACCTATTATAGAAAATTATTGAGGTTCAGATTTGCAAAACTCTATTATCTGCTCAAAACCTATAGCGAGAAATAACATCACTTTTCATTTATTTCACACTAAAAGTGGAAAAGTATGTCATCTATTCAATTTTCTTGGTTCCTTGCTGTAGGGATAATGCTTTTGTTTTCCAATCACTGCTTCTCCAAATGGTGGGTAGTAAAAACAGAAAACATGCAAACTCGAAATTGACATGCTTTGCAGAATCTGAGACCAAATGCTTCTCTGCCTATCAGTTCAGGCAGAACATATAATTATTTCCACATCTCACAGGAGTAGTCCTTTCGGTGTTAGATTTTCTTAATGCTTTGAGTTGGCAATGACAAGGAGAAAAGAAGAAAGAAAAACACATTCGGGGACTGCCATTTGCAGTCAGTTCTTTGAAATTAATTTTGGAATGACTTAAATTCTGCAAAACATGTATCAGGCAATTCTCTAGATGGAGAAAACAGTTATTTCTTCGTTTAATTCACCATAAAATATCCCAACTCTTTGTCTTATTTTTGACAGGCTATTTTCAGTAATGTCATCACTGTAGGGAAGGTAGTAGAAGTGTGACTGCTGTCCTATGAAGACTTTCATTAATGCATTCCCCTATTCAACTCTACAGTAGCATTAGGTATTTAGTGTTAAGTACTTGCCTGGATAAAAGTCACAATGACATCATCATTGTAATCTTTGGGACTCAATTTGCAAACTAGATCCCATGACAACTCTGTTTTCTGTTAACAACATAGTTCATGGTTACATTCTGTAAGCAATCTATACTAATAAAAGGGCAATATGCTAATTAGACTAGGTCGACTGGACATCTTCCGGACATCCGACTTCCTTCTGGACAAAGCCACCATGGCAGGGGCTGAGGCAGAGGTGGGTAAGGGAGATCAGGCCAGCAGGGAAGCAAGCAGTTAGGGGCAAGATCAGGCCAGCATGGGGGAGCAAGCAGTTAGGTGCAAGATTAGGCCAGCAGGGGAGGGCAGTTGGGGGCGATCAGGCCAGCAGGGGAGGGCAGTTGGGGGTGATCAGGCTGGCAGGGGAGCAGTTAGGCAGCGATCAGGCAGGCAGAGGAGTGGTTAGGGGGTGATCAGGCCAGCAGGCAGAGGCGGTTAGGGGCGACCAGGCAGGCAGGCAGGCGAGTGGTTAGGAGCCAGCGGTCCTGGAGTGTGAGAGGGATGTCCGACTGCCGGTTTAGGCCCGATCCCTGCAGGATCACTATATTCCTTTATGATTGTTCCAAAACCGGCAGTCGAACATCCCCTGAGGGGTCCCAGATTGGAGAGAGTGCAGGCCAGGCTAAGGGACACGCCCCCTCCATGCACAAATGTTGTGCATCAGGTCTCTAGCTTGATATAAAATGCCTTGTTAAGAGGAGTCAAGAACAGTTAATACTATAGCACTGAAATCCTGCTAGGTGTTACAGTGTGTAACGTAACACAGGTAAATTAAATAGAGCTATAATAAAACTATACAGACTGACCACACATCTATCTTTAATCAATTTATCTCACATTTGCTGCAAATTAAACAATTACAAAAAATTGTACTATAGGTCACACAGCAGGGGGAAAGCAAGGTTATTTACTTTTGTCCTTAAAGAATACATATACTAAACAAGGATCTTAAATGTAAAAGAGGATCTTACTGATAATGATATAGGTTAATATTCTATATCCTTAAGATTTTTCACAGATTTACATAGCTCTTAAAGAATGAACATGAACCCTGAAGGCTCATCTTGAAACAAATTCTAACAGCTTGTGATAGAATAGTAATCAGTAATAGTAACAGTGATGCAAGTAGTAGTTATTCTCAAAACATAGCCAGGGTTTATATTAAAAGTATTTGCTAAGGATCTCAAATTTATAATTTCAAAAACTCTTTCTATGTTGTTCCCACTGAAGTTAGAAAAAATAGCCTTAACTGTTATTGAGTTCTTACCGCTATGGATAAAATCAAATTGTAAAACTTTTAACACTGGACACAATCTTCACAATCTGTAGACAGTCTACTATTTGGATTGATTTCCTACCATCTTTCTTCTCTTCTCCCTTAGCCATTCACCATGTCATCCACTCAGAATCAACCAATAATTCCATGTATTTGTTTTTGTGTGTCTTGTCTTTACATGCCCAAGCTTTTCCAAGCTTAAAAATTGTGAACTGCTGTTTATTCTTTAAAACCTAGTTCTGAGAAATCTTTCCTGACAATACAAGATAGCCATCCCTTCATTGTTTGCTCTAAAGCATTTTGCAGTTTTCGATTAGGATGGGAGATATTTTAAATGACTTCTATATAACATCTGACATTTTCCTATCAGACATACATCTAGGATGATAAATTCCTTTTATTCATGTTGTCACCCACTTCACCTGCACTTTTAGGCTGTAAGATGTCTCTATTCTATTATCTTCTATATCTCCTTGATGACATAATAGAAGAATTAAAATAAAATCTATTACTTTATTTTGCCTTTTTCTTTTTGTATTGATACTCCCCAACCCATACTACCACTATCACCACTTTCAAACACTAACAAGAAAGAAGTTTCAGGACAAGGTAGGTCATGTGCTACAGCTGGAGATGAACTTGGCACATATAGGTTACACTATACAATCTAAATATTGGGAATTAGGCACCTAATTTGTCAGCTTTAATACAGCTGCAAAACTTCTGGCCAGAAAATGAAATGTAACAGAACTTTCTTTAAGAAGCCATGCATAAAATTAAAACCCAGATTAAACAATTACATGGCCTATATCTATTATACCTACACAGAATACCATTGTATTATGTGTAGGTATGATAGGAGTAAGCACCAAATAGCAGGCCACTGAAAATAGCTGCAATTCAGGGGAATCATTTTGGAGAGAATGCAACCCTGAGATTGTAGACTTTTTACAACCTCTGTTGTCATATAGTGTGCCATGATGTAATTATTTCTGACTAACCTCCCAGAACCAATTCTAAATTTTTTAGATAAATATAATCTAATTATTTTTAATTTTTAATTACCAACACATTACATAATAGCTGATAAAAATATTTAATAAAATATTTGAATAATTGAAACAAGAACATAGCAATTATTTAATGAGGAATCTGTTATGATCCAAACTGCTCTTCATCATAAGGTGAAGAGAAAATTAAAATAAAAATGAAGTCCCTAACCCCAATTTATGTCAATTATTTGGAGTGGTGTTAAAAGAGGAAATGTTAAAACAAAACTTGAGCCCTGGCCAGTGTGGCTCAGATGGTTGGAGTATCATCCTGTACAACAAAGGGTCCCGGGTTTGATTCTGGTCAGGTTGTGGGTTTGATCGACAGTTAGGATATGCACAGGAGACAATCAATTGATACCTCTCTCTCTCTCTCTCTTTCTCCTTCCCCCTTCCTCTCTCTAAAATCAATGAAAAAACGTCCTCATGTAAGGTTTAAAAAACAAATTAAAAATTAAAAGCACCCCAGAACTTGAAACTCAACCAAAAGTCCATCATCCTGCATTTATTGATTTAACAAATATGTATTAAGAATATACTTTCATTAAGAATAAGTGGGCAACTCCATAATGTTCTCCACAGTGGTTGCACCAATCTGCATTCCCACCAGCAGTGCACGAGGGTTCCTTTTTCTCTGCATCCTCACCAGCACCTGTCATTTGTTGATTTGTTGATGATAGCCATTCTGACAGGTGTGAGATGGTACCGCATTGTCATTTTGATTTGCATCTCTCGAATGATTAGTGACTTTGAGCGTGTTTTCATACGTCTCTTGGCCTTCCTTATGTCCTCTTTTGAAAAGTATCTACTTAGGTCCGTTGCCCATTTTTTGATTGAGTTGTTTATCTTCCTTTTGTTAAGTTGTATGAGTTCCCTGTAAATGTTAGAGATTAAACCCTTATCGGTGATAACATTGGCAAATATGTTTGTTCTCCCATGCAGTGGGCTTTCTTGTTGTTTTGTTTATGGTTTCTTTTGCTGTACAGAAGTTTTTTATTTTGTTGTAGTCCCATTTGTTTATTTTCTCTTTAGTTTCTATTACCCTAGGAGCTATATCAGTGAAGATATTGCTTCAGCATATGTCTGAAATCCCACTTCTAGGAATATATCCCAAAAAACTAGAAACACCAATCAGAAAGGATATATGCACCCCTATGTTCATAGCAGCACAATTTACCATAGCTAAGATTTGGAAACAGCCTAAGTGCCCATTACCAGATGAGTGGATTAAAAAACTGTGGTATATCTACACATTGGAATACTATGCTGTGGCAAAAAAGAAGGAATTCTTACCATTTGCAACAGCATGGATGGAACTGGAGAGCATTATGTTAAGCGAAATAAGTCAGTCAGAGAAAGATAAGTATCACATGATCTCACTCATTTGTGGAATAAAATGAACAACATAAAATGATGAACAAAAACAGATCCAGAGATAGAGAAGCATCGATCAGACTATCAAACCTCAGAGGGAAGGAAGGGGAGGGTGGGGGTAAGAGGGAGAGATCAACCAAAGGACTTGCATGCATGCATATAAGTCTAACCAATGGACACAGACACCAGGGGTGTGAGGGCATGAGTGGGGGGGTTGGTGGGGCAATGTAGGGATAAGAACACATATGTAATACCTTAATCAATAAAGAAAAAAAAGAATAAGTGGGCATTTATAAAATAAAGTATATTTTTAAATGAATACTACCTATATGTTATAAATTAGTCTATATTTCTAATAGAAAATGATAAAATTTAAATTAAAAAATGAAATATAAGTTATATATTATAGTCTTATTTTATGTTTATACATATATAACATATGTATTATTTCATTTCATAAATATGCTTTAAAAATATATAGTACCTGATATATAATTTTCTTTCATAGATATGTATAATCTAAATATATGCATATAATTTCTGAAATATAAATTGACACCTCTTTTCCTTCTTAGCCCCTTTTTAATCAACTCCTTTCACCACTTAATAGAAGTGATATGACAGTGCACCAAGAAAAAAAGCAGTTTTTCTGAATCAGACTCAAAAGTAAAATATCACAAGGCACTTTTATTTAATCAAAAGGTTTGAGGTTTTATGAGGGAAAGGTTTAGGTTTCCTTCCCATCTCTCAAAGCTAGTAAAGGTTTTCTCAGGATGAGAGAAGGGACAAGAACTAACAGGATATCACTGAGAAGTTAGATGTCAGTGAATACAACCTAGAGTTCCTGTGCTTTGCATTCTTTTCCCAGCTTCTTGGACACAGTGTGAACAAGAACAGATATTTAATGACTCAGAACAGTAAAGTAAGAAGTGGAATCATTTCATTTCCCTCAAAAGCACACAGAAGTGTCTAAAGGAGATGTCAAACACAGACTGGTCTTGATTGATCAATGCTGAAGACCAGGACAGCTGATGGATGGCTCAATCCAGGCAGGCATGGTTATGAGACAATCAGATGGTGCAACCCACACACATGCCTTGGTGCTACTCCAGGGCTCCAACATTAGTGTTTTACTCCAAGGAAAACAGAGATGGAATAAATTAAGTCTCAGACAGTCTGGTAGAAAAGGGTTTTTTAATTTATGGCAAGACAGTATAACTAAAATTATATTCTCTTACTTCTCTTGCTTATAGTGTTTGTGCAATCACTTTTCTCCCACCACTTTACGCAGTATCTTTAGTAGCTGGGAAAAAGTAAGTTACCTTTGGTGAGCCAATAATTACCAATGAAATTTGTCCTATCTACAGAGATTCTAAATGGGCTAAAGCTGCTCATCCAGATTGTGACATCTTCCCTGAGTGTCCACACTGATGTTGTTTTGATTCATTACTTTTATGTCACTTTGCTGTCACGTTTTGTCTAACCTTCCCAAGGCTATTAAATAGAGCCCCAGGGCTAGGCCTCAAATCCTGATCACTTTTTTTATTCTAAAATTTATTTTGCCTGCTCTAGTGTTTATACTCAAATAAACACTAGAGCAGGCAAAATAAATTTTAGAATAAGAAAAGTTGGTGGGATGGAGAGATTGAGCAAGAGAGAGAGAACTCATGAACATGTACAACAGTGTGGTGATTGCTGGGGGAAGGGGGCATTGGGTGGAGGTGAAAGAGGGCATAGAGTGGATAAATGGTGATGGAAAAAGTAAAATAAAAATAAATTAAAAATATAAAATACATGAAACATATTTAAATAAATAAATATACAAAATATTGGTCATGACTAGAGTGACCATAAATAGCAGTTTTCCCAGAAAAAAAAAATTACCTTACATATGTTGACAAAGTGCAATTATTAGTAGTATCTCATTTTTTTCTTAAAAGTACCTCATGTTGTATAGTCATTTTTTTATTGTCCAAGTTAAGATTCACTAAATTGGTTTCACAATGCACTTACAGCTGTAATAAAAATGTCAGTGTCTAACTTCTGAATTCAATGTCTGTTTCTCAGAAAATAACTTCAACTTCTCATAATTGCCATCTTTTACCAATAGAACAAAGACTGCTATGCTATTTTCTGAAAAGTGTAATCTATTTGTTGGTAACATGCACAGGCATGGGATATAAGCATTTCTTGATACCATGTGATTTTTATAAACTCAGATGCAAGTGTCATTAAATTATCAGGACATACATAAATTTATCTTCTTAATATTTTTTAAAAAACTTTCAGTGCTTAAATAATAAGGTATTAAAAATTAAAAATCCTGTAATTTATTTTTGTTAACTTTGTGGATATTGCTTTGAATTTAGTCTCTTTACTAAAATTATAAAATGTGCACTTCCACTCCCAAGGCAAATGCTCTAGGATAACTAAACAAATCTCCATTCACAATACTCACAGCTCCTTCTCTGCATTTCCCCCCATTATTGGCCAGTCTTGGCGCACAATTCTGATTTATAATATACTAGAGGCCTGGCACCTGAAATTCGTACACGGGTACAGTCCCTAGGCCTGGCCTGCAATCGGCCATCATCCCCAGCTGCCTGCAGCTGGCCCCGCCCGCCCCCAACCCCTGGTTCCTGACAGCCAGGGGAAGGGACTGAGAGGTGTTCAGTGCATCTCATAGTGACTGGTCCAGTGGTCCTTCTGGTCATTTTGCCGTTATGGTCAATTCGCGTATTACCCTTTTATTATATAGGATTAGCAGATACAGAAGCAGAATTCTTTACAAGTAAAAGGTGTTTATTCATTTATTTTTACCATTCACTCCACCAAGTCACCCTATGCATTTTACTCAATGTTCTTCTCTCAGGAACAAAACAAAAGGGCCAAAATTGTGGTTTCACTATCTATCTATCTATCTATCTATCTATCTATCTATCTATCTATCTATCTATATATAAAAAGCCAGCGGCCATAAGAACCATAATGACCGGTCGTCATGACGCCCACTGTGGCCACCAAACCGCCCAATCAGGGGTGGGGCCAGCCAGCCAACCTCATGGCCCCTCCCCACTGCTGGCCTGCCCCTGATCAGACTCTCCCACCCCAATCAAGAGTGAGGCATGCCGGCCAAATGCCCCCTCCGTTCCCCCTAGCCAGCCCTACCCCTGATCAGCCCGCCCCATCACAATAGGCCCAGAGGCCCTCCCCCTGGCCACCCCACCCCTGATCGCACCCCCCATCCCAATAGGGGGCAGGGCTGGCTGGCCAACCTCCTGCAGCCCCTCCCCCAGGCTGGCCACAGCCCCTGATGGGCCCCCACCACTCTGATAGGCCTGCAGCCACTCCCCCTGGCCAGCCCTGCCCCTTATTACCCTCCGCCACCTCAATAAGGGGCGGGGCTGGCTGGCCAACCTCCTGCCATCTCCTCCTCCAGACAGGCCCAGCACCGATCCACCCCAACTGGGGTCTGGCTGGCCAGACCCCACCCATGCATGAATTCATGCACTGGGCCTCTAGTGTTATCATAATATGGCAAACATTAAAAAAAAAAAAGCTCTACATTCTTAGAATGAGTGTTCAGAGATGGAGAGGCCTTTGTTCTTGGTTATACTGAATTGCTTAACCATGGATAATTTTGTGTGCAAAACAAATAGACTTCTTCATCTCTTTAAACCCCTATTGTAGGATTTTATGTTGTCTTCAGAATATAATATTCTGATAGATACTTTTATAGCAGAAGTGGATGTTATTAGTGACAGCACATAAAATGTAAATAATCTGACTGGGGAGGTAAGGAACTCGATAGTATCTCATGATCCCAGACTGACTAATAAGTAAACTTTATTTAGAAGTGACAAAATATTTGTTTGCTGTAATTTAGAAAACATAATACCACTTTGTGACATTAGGAAAATTTTTGAAAGTGATTTATTATTCCCAGAAAATCCTTACAAGACAACAATGTATTAAATTAAGAGCTCATCATAAGCTTTATACAAGGTATCCCCCCAAAAAAGTTACATACAGACTTTAAATAATTATAAAGGCAGTGTTTATTAAATACATTTCATTTTCAAAACTGAGCTACCAGCTGTCAAAAGCTATATACATTTTGGGGTGACAACCTGTATATTCACATGTATCTTCCCTCATTAAAACTAAAAGTTTGTTTCTCATTATAAGAAAAAAAATGTAACTACATATGGTGATGTATGTTAACTAGATTTCTCGTGGTGACCACAATAATAATCACATACATAATAATTAAATAATCATTAAGGCAGTGTTTATTAAATACATTTCATTTTCAAAATTGAGCTATCAACTGTTAAAGTGTATGCATTTTGGGGGACACCCTGTATATTGACATGTATCTTCCATCATTAAAAATTAATGTTGGTTTCTCATTATAAAAAAAAAAATGTAACTACAGCCCTGACCAGTTTGGCTCAGTGGATAGAGCGTCAGCCTGTGGACTGAAGGGTCCCAGGTTTGATTCCAGTCAAGGGCATATGCCCGGGTTACAGGTTCAATCCCAAGTAGGGAGCGTACAGAAGGCAGCAAATCAATGATTCGCTCTCATCATTGATCTTTCTATCTCCCTCTCCCTTCCTTTCTGAAATCAATAAAAATATACTTTAAAAAAGGTAACTACATATGCTTATGTATGTTAACTAAACTTATTGTGGTGATCATTTTATCGAATCATTATGTTGCACACCCCTAAATAATATAGTGCTGTATGTCAATTATACCTCACTTAAAAAATAGTTGGTAAGTATTTTAAGATAAGGTTAATTATAGTACATGGATATTCTTCACATAATTAGACTCTGATATTAGAATCAATTGATATTAATTATTGGGGTACTTTTTAATGAGGTTATATAATGTAAATGATGAAAATCTGGAAAAATCACCCAAATTAGATTGCCTAATATGAACTTCTTTTTAGCCATATTCACTGTACCTCAGTTTGAGATTTTGCTCCAGGAAGTAACAGAACAAAAGGCGGAAGGGAACGATGCATTTGGGGCTATTTTAGTATATTTTCTATAGACACTCCTAATAACCAACATGTAGAAACAACCCAAGTGCCCATCAATACCCAAGTGGATAAAAATGTTGTGGTACATATCTATAATAGAATATTACTCCGCCATAAGAAAGAATGAAATCTTACCATTTACGATAACATGGATAGACTTAGAGGTTATTATACCAAGCGCATTAAGCCAGACAGATATATATACACACACACACACACACACACACATATATATATATATATCTATATATATATATATATATATATATATATATATATATATATAAAACTTCACTTATATGTGGAATATAGGAACAAAAAAATAAATTTAAAAAACTAAACAGAATCAAGCTCATAGATTAAAAAACACACAAACTGATGGTTGCCAGAGGGAAGGCACATGTGGGGCTGGGAGAAAAAAAGTGAAGGGATTAAGAACTACAAACCACTAGTTACAAAATAGTCATGGAATACAGCATAGGGAATATAGTTAATAATATTGTAATAACTATGTATGGTGCCAGGTGGGTACTTGAAATATACCACTTTGTAAGGTATATGATAATCTAACCATTACACTGTATACCTGAAAATAATCCTATCTAATAAAAGAGTAATATGCAAATTGGCCATACCTCTGCTACACCCACAAGACATGCCCACCAGCCAATCAGGAGCAAGTATGCAAATTAACCCAAACAAGATGGCTGCGGCCATGGAGTGAGCAGGAGACTTGGGTTTCCCTGGTAATGGAGGAAGCCAAGCTTTCTGCACACCCTGGCCTGCTTAGGCCTCCACTCAAGTCTATAAAGTTTCAATTATAGAAGATAAATAAATCCCAACAAAAATGGTGGCAGCCACAGAGCTGGAGAGAGCAGGAGGCTTGAGTTACCCCGGGCGATGGAGGAAGCCAAGCTTTCCATACACTCTGGCCAGCCTAGGCCTCCACTCAAGGATACAAAGTTTCAATTATAGAAGATAATTAAATCCCAGATACCAGGGCCTCTGCTTGGGTCACCAGGGGGCATGGCCAGCCTGCAAACCACCACAGGCCCCTCGCCCAGGCTGCTCCATGCCCCAAGGGAACCCCCACCCTGATCCAGGACACCCTTCAGGGCAAACCAGCTGGCCCCCACCCATGCACCAGGCCTCTGTCCTATCTAATAAAAGAGTAATATGCAAATTGACCATCACTCCAACACACAAGATGGCTGCCCCCATGTGGTCAAATATGGCTGCCCCCATGTGGACACAAGATGGCCGTCAGAAGATGGCCAACAAGGGAGGGCAGTTGGGGGTGACCAGGCCTTCAGGGGAGGGCAGTTAGGGGTGACCAGGCTTGCAGGGGAGGGCAGTTGGGGGTGACCAGGCCTGCAGGGGCGGGCAGTTAGGGGTGACCAGGCTTGCAGGGGACGGCAGTTAGGGGCAAACAGGCTGGCAGGGGAGCAGTTAGGCATCAATCAGGCTGGCAGGGGAGTGGTTAGGGGGTGATCAGGCTGGCAGGCAGAAGTGGTTAAGGGCAATCAGGTAGGCAGGCATGCAAGCAGTTGGGAGCCAGCTGACCTGGATTGTGAGAGGGATGTCCGACTGCCCGTTTAGGCCCGATCCCGGGATCGGGCCTAAACGGGCAGTCGGACATTCCTCAAGGGGTCCCAGAATGGAGAGGGTGCATGCTGGGCTGAGGGACACATACCCCCGTGCACGAATTTCATGCACCAGGCCTCTAGTACAAAATAAGACTGAATGGTAACTGAGACTCTCTGGAGAAAGTGTCCAAAATTTCTAATAATAAATTGAACTAAGTGCACCCCAGAGTTAAGGGACCCATATATTTATATATGTATTTCATATATTGTGTTGTTTGTTTGTTTTAGCAGTACTATGGAAATGTGAGAAGGACTTGAGAAAAAGGTTGTCCTGATCATATCAGTAGAATTTTAACAATACAGACTCTTTTAAAATTGAATTTATTGCAGTGACATTGGTTAATAAAATTATTTAGGTTTCAAGAGTACAATTCTATAATACATCATCTGTATATTGTATTCTGTGTTCACCATCCAAGTCAAGTCTCCTTCCTTTGCCATTTACCACCCTTTACCCTCTTCTACCTCCACTAACCCCATTTCCCTCTGGTAATCACCATACTGTTGTCTGTGTCTATAAGGTTCTTTTTTTGTTCTTAATCCATTCATCTTTTTTACTTAGCCCTTCAACCTCCACCCCTCTGAAAGCTGTCAGTCTGTCCTTGATATCTATGAGTCTGTTTTTATTTTATCTGCTTATTTTGTTCACATATAAGTGAAATCATATGGTATTTGTTTTTCTCTGATTGGCTTATTTTACTTAGCATAATACTCTATGCTGTCCCATGAGATTTCCTTCTCTATTGTGGCCAAATAATATTTCATTGTGTAAATGCACCACACTTTTTTTTTTTTATCTACTCAACTACTGATGGGCACTTGGACTGCTTCCAAATTTGGTTATTGTAAATAATGCTGTAATAAACATAGGGGTGCATATATTCATTCAAATTAGTGTTTCGGGTTTCTTCAGGTAAATTCCAAGAAGTTGAATCACTGGATCATAAGGCAGTTCCATTTTTAATTTTTTGAGGTAACTCAACACTGTTTTTTTCCACAGTGGCTGCACCAATCTGCATTCCCAGCAACAGTGCACAGGGGTTTCCTTTTGTCATATATTCACCCAGCACTTGTTATTTGTTGATTTATTTATTTATTTTCATAATCCTAAGGTTTATTATCAAATTTCATCAGTGGAGTCTTAGACTATCTTTAAAATAAGGGTAGTTCATTATATTGGCACTAGTCTCCCGGTGCACGAATATTGTGCACTCAGGGGTGTCCCCAGCTTTGTCTGGAAGGACATCCAGAATGACATCCAGAATGACGTTCAGTCTAATTAGCATATTATACCCTTTCATTACTATAGATACTTGGCAAACCATATAAGTACAGAAACCTTTTTCAAGACTTTTAAAAGGGGACAACACTGGTCAGCATTTGGTACATGAATATAGTACATCTATTGAAAAATCTTCCCATACATCATTAAAGTTTGGAGGTAATTAATATAGCTTGAAATGTGTTCATTTTAGAATGTTACAGGCAAAATGGGCCTTATCATCAAGAACATAAAAGTGACATTTTTTGTGGTTCAGACTACAATTTACAACACAACTGGCTTATGTTATAATTAAGTAAATTCTACTTCAGGCTCTAGAGTCGTTTCAAATACTTATTGGCCAGCTGTATGTCATTTTTGAAGAAGTTTATATTCAGGTAATTTGCCCATTTTTTATTTGGATTGTTTGAGATTTTTTGTTTTTGAATTGTTTAAGTTCTTTATAAATTTTAGATATTAACCTTTATCATCAAATCATTAGTGAATACGTTCTCCCAGTCAGTGGATTGTCTTTTTATTTTGTTGATTGTTTTTTTTTCCTGTGGAAAAACTTTTTAGTTTGATGTAGTTTCATTTGTTGTTAGTGTTGTTATATCCCTTCCCTAAGGAGATATATCAGAAAAAAATATTGCTATAATAAATGTCCAAGATTTTATTGCCTATATTTTATCCTAGTATTTTTATTGTTTTGAGCCTTACATTTAAGTCTTTAATCTATTTTGAGTTTATTCTTGAGTATGGTATAATAAGGTAGTCTAGTTTTATTTCTATTGCACATATCGGTCCAATTTCCCCAACATCATTTATTGCATAGATTGTTTTTATCACATTGTATGTTCTTGCCTCCTTTGTCAAATATTTTTCTCCAAGTTCTTATCCTTGATTAGACTGGTTAGAGCTTACTCTGAGTGTAGAATTGTGAAATAATACCCAATACTGTCACTGGGAAGGAGATAGTGCAATTTGTGTAACAAGGCCAGAAAGTTTTGGGAAGGAAAAACAAAATAAACAAATTTACCCTTGAAATATTCTAAGATACTAGAGATAGCACAGGTCAAATGGCAGAAGGGGTCATTAGGAAAAAAACACATTTAATTACTTACCACATAACCATGATTAACAATGTGGAATAGAGCTGATTCTGACTTGGTCTGTCCCATGTAGCCCTCAAAATCTATAGATATCAAGCTATATTACAAAGCCACTGTTCTCAAAACTGCCTGGTACTGGCACAAAAACAGACATATAGACTAATGGAATAGAATAGAGAACCCAGAAATCGACCCAAACCACTATGCTCAATTAATATTTGACAAAGAAGGCAAGACCCTACAATGGAGTCAAGACAGTCTCTTCAATAGATGGTGTTGGGAAAATTGGAAAAATACATGAAAAAAAAAGTGAAATGAGACCCACCAATTTATACCATACACAAAAACTCAAAATGGATAAAGGACTTAACCATAAGACAGGAAATTATAAAAATCTTAGAAGAATCCATAGGCAACAAAATATCAGACATATGTCTTAGCAGTATCTTTACTGATACAGCTTGCAGGAAAATGGAAACTAAGAAGAAAATAAACAAATGGGACTACATCAAAATAAAAAGCTTCTGCACAGCAAAGGAAACCATCAACAAAACAACAAGAGAGCCCACTGCATGGGAAAACATATTTGCCAATGTTATCCTATATAATAAAAGCCTAATACGCAGATTGTCCCCTCAGGCAGTCCTTCGACCAGGAGTTCAACTGGGAGACCAGGAGCTCCACTGCTCATTATGACCACCTGGGGCTTGGGGGGGTGGGGTGGCACAGAACATGGCAGATGTCGGCAATGCACTGCAACCTCTTGCTGGCTACCTAAGGGAAGGAGTGACGGGATGGAGGTACAGTGAGAATGGAGGGTGTCCATTGAGCTCACCTACCCCGGGATGCCAGAGCTCACGCGCCGGGGAAGCCCCTGCACTCAGGTGCCAGGCGCCCATGAAGAGCCCTCCCCACACCTGCACTGCATCTTCTGGGTGAGCCCGGTTGCAGCCGCTGGGACTGCAGGGGCCGGTCGGGCTCCCGTGGGTTTGCACAGGAGCTGGTCTGCGAGTCTGGCCAGGAGAGAGCGTGCTGCCCGCCCGGCTTCTGTGAGGTGCCGATGGGTGGCCCAGAGGCCCACGCTGTGCCCCGGTCCACGGTGTAGAGTGGTGCTCACCGCATCTCCATATGGGGACTCAGGTGCCATGACTCAGGCGGAGAGGGGTGCGCAGGGGCCCAGGGGCCCAGGTGCTGCCCAGGGCCCAGAGGTCAGCTGGGACCTGCCCTTCCATGCCAGACGCTCATGCTTCCATTGCTGGCCAGGCCTAGGGACGTACCTGTGCACGAATTTCATGATTTCATGCACCGGGCCTCTAGTATCTGATAAGAGGTTAACCTCCAAAATTTATAGGGAACTCATACAACTTAACAAAAGGAAGATAAACAATCCAATCAAAAAATGGGCAAAGGACCTAAATAGACACTTTTTAAAAGAGGACATACAGAAGGCCAAGAGACATATGAAAACATGCTCCAAGTCACTAATCATCTCAGAGATGCAAATCAAAACAACAATGAGATATACCAATACCATTTCACACCTATAAGAATGGCTATCATCAACAAATTGACAAACAACAAGTGCTGGCGAGGATGTGGAGAAAAAGGAACACTTGTACACTGTTGGTAGGAATGCAGACTGATGCAACCACTATGGAAAACAGTATGGAGTTTCCTCAAAAAATAAAAATGGAACTCCCATTTGACCCAGTAATCCCACTTCTAGGAATATATCCCAAGAAATTAGAAAGAGCAATCAGAAAGGATATATGCACCCCTATGTTCACAGCAGCACAATTTACAATTGCAAGGATTTGGACACAGCCTAAGTGTCCGTCAGCAGATGAGTGACTTAAATAACAGTGGTACACAATGGAATACTATACTGCTATAAAAAAGAAAGAACTCTTACCATTTGCAACAGCATGAATGCACCTGGAGAGCATTATGCTATGTGAAATAAGCCAGTCGGAAAAAGATAAATATCACATGATCTCACTCATTTGTGGAATATAATGAACAAAAATAGATCCAGAGTCAGAGAAGCATCGAACAGACTGTCAAACCTCATAGGGAAGGCAGGGGGAGCTTGGAGGGGGAGATAAGAGATCAACCAAAGGACTTGTATACATGTATTTAAGCAAAACCAATGGACACAGGCAGTAGGGGGATGTGGTGGGGGGTGGGAGTGGCTGGGGAGAGGTCAATGGGGGGAAAAGAAGGAATACATGATACTTTAAACAATAAAGAATTTGAATTTTTAAAAAAATCTATAGATAACTGGACACTCTGGAACAGTAAACTGATTTGAGAAACAATGGTGAAAGAAAAACAGTGATATATTCTTAGAACCCAAATATAAATTTCCTTTAAGCTTCTAAATGGATTTGAGCCTGACATCACCCAGAATAAAAAACATTCACTGACTTCCTAGAGCTAAGCTTAAGTAGTGAATCCATGTAAGAAACAGCAATGGTATAAATTGAACATACTCATTTATTCCATGACTACCTTCAGAAATGAATTGAACCGTGCCAACCCTTTAGTTTGACAGAGCTATGACTTCTTAGCCATTCTTTTAGAGCAGTGGTTCTCAACCTTTTTAATGCCGCGACCCTTTAATACAGTTCCTCATGTTGTGGTGACCCCCAACCATAAAATTATTTTCGTTGCTACTTCATAACTGTAATTTTGCTACTATTAATGAATCGTAAAATAAATATCTGTGTTTTCCGATGACCTTATGCGACCCTCCTAGCGGTTCTCAACCTGTGAGTCGCGACCCACAGGTTGAGAACCGCTGCTGTAGAGCCTAAGACCATCGGAAAACACAGATATTTACTTTACGATTCATTAATAGTAGCAAAATTAGTAGTTATGAAGTAGCAATGAAAATAATTTTATGGTTGGGGGTCACCACAACATGAGGAACTGTATTAAAAGGGTCACGGCATTAAAAAGGTTGAGAACCACTGTTTTAGAGTTACCAGTCTTAATTAAGAGCTACCATACTTCATGCTAATATGATAGGTGGGAAATACAAGGTAATAACTAAAATTTTAATTATATTTTGTGGAACACTGCATGCCACTTTCATGGGAAAAAATAAAAAGCTGGAATTTGGGGGCTTTGGGGGGAATATCTAGATAGAAAAAGAGAAAAGAGGAAGGGCACAGTCCAAGAATATGTTGGGACACTGAAACCTTTATAGAAAAAGTGACAAATTTTAATTCGAGGGGCAGGGATAATTAGAAAACTATTAAAACAGTGTGTTTAA
Organism: Plecotus auritus; assembly: GCF_963455305.1. NCBI lineage: Eukaryota > Metazoa > Chordata > Mammalia > Chiroptera > Vespertilionidae > Plecotus > Plecotus auritus. Next base: position 129,812,141 of record NC_137776.1, on the reverse strand, counting down.
TACTCTCAATGAAGTTTTATGCAGCAATATCATATCCTTCAAGTTTAGAAATCTTCAAAACCAGCTTTGACTTGAGGCACCTTTTTGAGGAGCAAAGGGATCAGAGTGGCATCCATCAGGTTCTCATGATACAGAAAAAAGAAAGAAGATATCTGAGGTAAGAAGGAAAGTGAACATTAGGATCTTAGGAACTCTGTTTCTTATAAGAAACACTATCCTGTGTGTTCATAGCCTGGAGTATCCCCCTAGAGATACTGAGAAGACTGCTGTGTTTTCTATCATATGAAGAGCAAGGGTTGAGCCAATTTTAACTAAATCTATGTTAAGAAGTTGGAGGGTTTGGGGTTACCTGTAAAGAATTTTTTAAATACTAAAAGGAAAATCATATTTCAAAGTTGAGTAGATAAAATTTGCAGAATAGGAACTTATTTGCTACTCCTAAAGGAGACAACCTATAATGGGCTTACAGAGGTGAAATTCAAATATAAGTAATTTCCAGTCAATCAAATTAAGCATTCACATTAAAAGCATTTAAATGATTAATCTGTAGGTCATCTATTCATTTAAACAGGCCCTGTTAATTTATCTTTTAATATGAATTGGAAATAGAGGTGAATATGGAAAGGTCCCCATTTTTAAGCAACTCATTACATGGAAAGAAAGCTATATATATGTGATGTTCTCGGTGTTGTAGTAATGACACACATGTAGGGCTTAGAAGCACCCACCAAAGAGCAACTAATGCTAAATTGAGACATCAATGAACCATTCACATTTCAAGAGGGTCTTAAAAGAGAAATGGGCATTACCTAAGCAGAACCCTTTATTCAGAGGAACAATGTGTGCCAAGAGCAAAGAAGCTTGTAGGACCATGGCATTTCCAGGGAATAGAAAATAAGTGAGTTTCAGGAGGGAGCAGTGGTGAAAGATGATATTGGAAAGAGGGACTGAAACTAGTTTATGTAGGCCTTTGGTGATCAGGCTAAAAGTAAAGTTGGACTTTACTCCTGGACCACTGAAATTTTAAGTGGCAAGATGGGAGTGATATGTTACATATATATATAGTTTATATAGCAATAAACTAGAAAAAATTTGACATCTTTAACCTTCTGTACTTAGAAAAAGAAGCATTTTCAATCAAGCCTCTGCTTAAAATATAGCATAAAGAGCCTTTAAAACATTTCTCCAAAGGGTCCTTTCATCTGGTGACCTCTACTAGTAAAGAGGCTCTTGGGTCCCAGCATTAACTTAACACAAGCAGGGCACACGTACAGAGTGGGGATGACTCAAGATAGGCAAAGATAAGATAGCATATGATTCCATAAGCAGTGAACACAATGGGCATGCCTTATTGGTGAAAATCGGTGTTTTTTAGTTGAACACTTGGCTAAAAAATGAATCTTTTGATATTCCAGAAAGAGTATGTGAAATCCTGAGAAGGGTTTTAAAAGAATAAAGAAGAATATTTTGAAGTAATTTTAAAATAATCTGGATGACTAGGGATACAAAATGCTCTTGACCTAAACAGGACAAAAAGGAGCTTCCCGACGGAGTCTTCTAGACATGGGGAATATTTACGAAACAACTCAGGTACACAGGGCATGGAGCACAGTCTGACACTGTGAATTGAACTAAATCAACTCCCTTCTTCTCTCATCTTTATTCATTCACAGTCATGATAATATTAGCTACCTGGGGTTAGCATTTGTAGCAACCTTTCCTGAGGCATTAGTTCTTTTAGGGAGATGCAGATGTCCCATATTATATGCTATTTTATATTAAAGTCAAAACTAACACACAATTATACTGTGTAGTAAAAAAGCCATTGTTTTAAAATTCCTTTTTCTCTCACTTGTCTAACTAACTGACTTCTACTTGGCTCATTTTACCACATTTCATTCCAAATATTGTTGCCAGAGTAAATATCCTAAAGTATAATTCTGATCATTGCACTCCACAGAATAAAACTTTTCTGTGGCTCTGCAGTGCCCATAGGCTGTGCTCCTTCTCATGCCATGCATACTCCTTTATTATCCAAACCCTGACTACTTTTTGTTTTACCTTCTACCACTTTCTCATTGTTTTATTATGCTTCAATTGTGCAAACATATTTTCTCAAACAGATCAGATTCATTTCCACTTCCAAAGATTTCACATTCCTTTGAATGTTCTACCACTTTCTATCTACATTAATACCTACTTAAATATTTATTTCAAAGACTCCATTTTCAAGAAACTTCCCCTGATCTTCATGGTTTGAGTGAGACTGCCACTCTTGATATTACCATACTACCAAGGCATATCTCTTTAGAATCTAAGTTAGATGCTGCTATAAGCATTGGTTTGCCTATCAATCTCCCACATTAACATTTAAGATAGCTGGAAGTGGGACCTACATCTGTTTTCTTCCTCCATTTTGTCACCTAGTACACTAAATGATACCCAGTACATACCTGAGAAGTATTTGTTGAATGATTTATGTGTAGTGTGGTAGATACAGAGAGCTGCCTTAATGAAAGTCATTGCTGTCCAACTGTAAGCAAGTAGTTACTAGCTAATACCACCCTCAAGGTTTGCCTTTAACACAGAGAACTGCCTCACCCAAGGGCATACTCTTCTGAGTGTGGCCTTTATCCAATGACTCATTAAGCTGCTGCTATAAAGGCCTGGCCATTTGGCCTAATGTACGATACTTGATGGATTGTGTATGTTGCTCTATGTTGATGGCGGAGGCTTGTTGGGACCTTTCAATCTACTCAATGCTTCTGTCCCATCCTTTACCTAGATGTTGATACCTAATAATAGCATGCATAGCAAATTCCACCTTGTCCTTTCCTTGTGGACACCACAACTACAACAGTTGTTACCAGAAGGGTCTGAGAAATTCAGCTATGAGATGAGGTTTTGGAAAATTATTACTTGTTACCTGGTTGGAAATAAGGACCCTGTCACTAGTATTAGGTAAATTTCAGAAAGCCTCTGGCATGACTTCCAATTCTTAAAATCCTTACCAGTGGTACACTGTGATAACAAACAGATAGGAGGATCTGTATTATTTGGTGCTATTTATCAGATGCTTGAGAAATACAATAAAATAATAACTATGAGGACAATGAGATTGAATGGATAACAGCATTGATATCCAAGAAAAAGAAAGCAAAAGCTGCTACCCTTTAATAGACAATTGAAAGTCAAAAGATTTCCCTGGCAGACTACAAAGAGGCTTTTATCTTCTGTAGCTGAAAGACAGAGAAAGCTGAGGACTAGGACAAGAACTTAATAGTCAGAGAGTGTGAACTCCCAAGAAGGGTGGGCATGCAACCAAGACATTGCCTATTTTGGCAGTTAGTGCCCCAAATAGGATAAATAGGGGCCCTGGAATTTATTAGGAAGATATGTAGGGGGATTCCTCACCACATATTGAAATACCTGGATTCTCTACTCATTTTGAGCCTCCTTATTAAGAGCTACCTCTCCAATACAGCTGAAGACAATAGAGAGAACTCTCCACTATAAGACATGTATCCCCTTAGATCTTCCATCACCTCTGCCTCTGGCTACTTGACCTATACCTAATAGCTGTATCATAGCACAGATGGGGACATGCTGGGCCTGATAGCACTATACATCAATGGAGCTACAGGTCCTAAATAGCATGTATCACAGGAATTGAGGGAGCATGTACAGACTAGATTTTAATTATGCTTTATCAATGGAGTCGGCACATAAAATTGGGCTAAGGAAGATTAATGAATTGGGGGCAATATTCCAAGCAACAGGATTTAAAGGCCTGGCAAGGACCCCAAGAAAATTATGAGAAGCATGGACAAAGGGCTGCCCAATTCTATGTGTAGTTTAAATGCCAACATTTCAAAGGGTGGTAATTTAGGAAAGGATTAAAAGGCTCAAAGGAAGACACACCACAGAATTATGTCCATGGACTAGCCTATGATGCAACATTCACTGAGACTTTAAGGAATATGCTGGTGAGAAGAGCACTAGCAAAACTCAAAGGTCAGTGTTGGTTCTCCTTCCTCAGTGG